>NC_041381.1:315454753-315526026 GCF_002162155.2 Triticum dicoccoides | reverse complement strand
GAAATCACCCGGAACCTTTCCGGTGTCCGAATATAGTCGTCCAATATATCAATCTTTATGTCTCAACCATTTCGAGACTCCTCTTCATGCCCGTGATCACATCCGGGACTCCGAACAAACTTCGGTACATCAAAACTTATAAACTCATAATTAAAACAGTCATCGAAACGTTAAGCGTGCGGACCCTACTGGTTCGAGAACTATGTAGACATGACCTAAAACCATTCTCGGTCAATAACCAATAGTGGGACCTAGATGCCCATATTGGTTCCTACATATTCTACGAAGATCTTTATCGGTCAAACCGCATAACAACATACGTTGTTCCCTTTGTCATCGGTATGTTACTTGCCCGAGATTTGATCTTCGGTATCCAATACCTAGTTCAATCTCGTTACCGGCAAGTCTCTTTACTCGTTCCGTAATACATCATCTCATAACTAACTCATTAGTTACATGCTTGCAAGGCTTAGGTGATGAGTATTACCGAGAGGGCCCAGAGATACCTCTCCGACAATCGGAGTGACAAATCCTAATCTCGAATTATGCCAACCCAACATGTACCTTTGGAAACACTTGTAGAGCACCTTTATAATCACCCAGTTACGTTGTGACGTTTGGTAGCACACAAAGTGTTCTTCCGGTAAACGGGAGTTGCACAATCTCATAGTTGTAGGAACTTTGTATAAGTCATGAAGAAAGCAATAGCAGTATACTAAACGATCAAGTGCTAGGCTAACGGAATGGGTCATGTCAATCACATCATTCTCCTAATGATGTGATCCCGTTAATCAAATGACAACTCTTTTGTCCATGGCTAGGAAACATAACCATCTCTGATAAACGAGCTAGTCAAGTATAGGCATACTGGTGACACTATGTTTGTCTATGTATTCACACATGCATTATGTTTCCGGTTAATACAATTCTAGCATGAATAATAAACATTTATCATGAAATAAGGAAATAAATAATAACTTTATTATTGCCTCTAGGGCATATTTCCTTCAGTCTCCCACTTGCACTAGAGTCAATAATCTAGTTCACATCGCCATGTGATTTAACAACAATATTCATATCTGTATATGATTAACACCCATAGTTCACATCATCATGTGACCAACATCCAAAGGGTTTACTAGAGTCAATAATCTAGTTCACATCGCTATGTGATTAACGCCCAAAGAGTACTAAGGTGCGATCATGTTTTGCTCGTGAGAGAAGCTTAGTCAACGGGTCTGTCACATTCAGAGCCGTATATATTTTGCAAATATTTTATGTCCACAATGCTCTGCACGGAGCTACTCTAGCTAATTGCTCCCACTTTCAATATGTATCCAGGTTGAGACTTAGAGTCATCTGGATCAGTGTAAAAGTTTGCACTGATGTAACTTTTACAACAAACTCTTTTATCACCTCCATAATCGAGAAACATCTCCTTAGTCCTTACTAAGGATATTCTTGACCAATGTCCAGTGATCTACTACTAGATCACTATTGTACTCCCTTGCCAAATTCAGAGCAAGGTATACAATAGGTCTGGTACATAGCATAGCACACTTTATAGAACCTATGACTGAGGCATAGGGAATGACTTTTCATTCTCTTTCTATTTTCTGTTGTGGTCGGGATTTGAGTCTTACTCAATTTCATACCTTTGCAACACAGGCAAGAACTCTTTCTTTGACTGTTCCATTTTGAACTATTTCAAAATCTTGCCAAGGTATGTACTCATTGAAAATCTTATCAAGCGTCTTGATCTATCTCAATAGATCTTGATGCTCAATATGTAAGTAGCTTTTACTGAGGTCTTTTCTTTTTAAAGAACTCCTTTAAAACACTCCTTTATGCTTTGCAGAAAAAATTCTACATCATTTCTGATCAACGATATGTCACTCACATATACTAATCAGAAAGGTTGTAGTGCTCCCTCTCACTTTATTGTAAATACAGGCTTCATCGTAAGTCCATATAAAACTATATGCTTTGATCAACTTATCAAAGCGTATATTCCAACTCCGAGATGCTTGCACCAGTCCATAGATGGATCGCTAGAGCTTACACATTTTGTTAGTACCTTTAGGATTGACAAAACCTTCTGGTTGCATCATATACAACTCTTCTTTAATAAATCCATTAAGGAATGCAGTTTTGACATCCATTTGCCAGATTTCATAAAATGTGGCAATTGCTAACATGATTCAGACAGACTTAAGCATCGATACGAGTGAGAAAATCTCATCGTATTCAACACTTTGAACTTGTTGAAAACCTTTCGCAACAAGTCGAGCTTGGTAGATAGTAATACTACAATCAGTGTCCGTCTTCCTCTCGAAGATCCATTTATTTAACATGGCTTGCTGATCATCGAGCAAGTCAATCAAAGTCCATACTTTGTTCTCATACATGGATCATATCTCAGATTTTATGGCCTCCAGCCATTTTGCGGAATCTGGGCTCATCATCGCTTCCTCATAGTTCATAGGTTTATCATGGTCTAGTAACATGACTTTCAGAACAGGATTACCGTACCACTCTGGTGCGGACCGTACTCTGGAAGACCTACGGGGTTCTGTAGTAACTTGATTTGAAGTTTCATGATCATCATCATTAGCTTCCTCGCTAATTGGTGTAGCAATCACTGGAATTGATTTCTGTGATGAACAACTTTCCAATTTGGGAGAAGGTACAATTACCTCATCAAGTTCTACTTTCCTCCCACTCACTTCTTTCGAGAGAAACTCCTTCTCTAGAAAGGATCCATTTTTGCAACGAATATCTTGCCTTCGGATCTGTGATAGAAGGTGTACCCAACAATTTCCTTTGGGTATTCTATGAAGACGCACTTCTCCGATTTGGGTTCGAGCTTATCAGGATGAAACTTTTTTCACATAAGCATCGCAGCCCCAAACTTTAAGAAACGACAACTTGGGTTTCTTGCTAAACCACAGTTCATATGCTGTCGTCTCAACGGATTTAGATGGTGCACTTTTAAACGTGAATGCAGCTGTCTCTAATGCATAAACCCAAAACAATAGTGGTAAATCAGTAAGAGACATCATAGATCGCACCATATCCAATAAAGTGCGGTTACGACATTCGGACACACCATAACGTTGTGATGTTCCAGGTGGCGTGAGCTGTGAAACTATTTCACATTGTTTTAATTGAAGACCAAACTCGTAACTCAAATATTTGTCTCCGCGATCAGATCGCAGAAACTTTATTTTCTTGTTACGATGATTTTTCCACTTCACTCTAAAATTCTTTGAACCTTTCAACTATTTCAGACTTATGTTTCATCAAGTAGATATACCCATATCTGCTCAAATCATCTTGTGAAGGTCAGAAAATAACGATACTTGCCACGAGCATCAATACTCATTGGATCATATACATCGGTATGTATTATTTCCAATAAGTCAGTAGCTCGTTCCATTGTTCCGGAGAACGGAGTTTTAGTCATCTTGCCCAAAAGGCACGGTTCGCAAGCATCAAATGATTCATAACCAAGTGATTCCAAAAATTCATCTTTATGGAGTTTCTTCATGCGCTTTACACCGATATAACCCAAACGGCAGTGCCACAAATAAGTTGCACTATCATTATTAACTTTTCATCTTTTGGCATCAATATTATTAATATGTGTATCACTACGATCGAGATCCAACAAACTATGTTCATTGGGTGTATGACCATCGAAGGTCTTATTCATGTAAACATAATAACAATTTATTCTCTAACTTTAAATGAATAACCGTATCGCAATAAACATGATCAAATCATATCCATGCTCAACGCAAACGCCAAATAACATTTATTTAGGTTTAACACTAATCCCGAAAGTATAGGGAGTGTGCGATGATGATCATATCAATCTTGGAACTACTTCCAACACTCATCGTCACTTCCCCTTCAACTAGTCTCTGTTTATTCTGTAACTCCTGTTTCGAGTTACTAATCTTAGCAACCGAACAAGTATCAAATACTCAGGGGCTACTATAAACACTAGCAAGGCACACATCAATAACCTGTATATCAAATATACCCTTGTTCACTTTTCCATCCTTCTTATCTACCAAATATTCAGGGCATTTCCGCTTCCAGTGACTATTTCCTTTGCAGTGTAAGCACTTAGTTTCAGGCTATGGTCCAGCTTTGGGCTTCTTCGCAGGAGTGACAACTTGCTTGTCTTTCCACTTGAAGTTCCCTTTCTTTCCCTTTGCCCTTTTTTTGAAACTAGTGGTCTTGTCAATCATCAACACTTGATGTTCTTTCTTGATTTCTACCTTCGTCGATTTCAACATCACGAAGAGCTCGGGAATCATTTTCGTCATCCCTTGCATACTATAGTTCATCACGAAGTTCTACTAACTTGGTGATGGTGACTAGAGAATTTTTTCAATCGCTATCTTATCTGGAAGATTAACTCCCGCTTGATTCAAGCGATTGAAGTACCCAGACAATCTGAGCACATGCTCACTAGTTGAGCGATTCTCCTCCATATTTTAGCTATAGAACTTGTTGGAGACTTCATATCTCTCAACTCGGGTATTTGCTTGAAATATCAACTTCAATTTCTGGAACATCTCATATGGTCCATGACGTTCAAAACGTCCTTGAAGTCCCGATTCTAAGCCGTTAAGCATGGTGCACTAAACTATCAAGTAGTCATCATATTGAGCTAGCCAAACGTTCATAACGTCTGCTTCTGCTCCTGCAATAGGTCTGTCACCTAGCGGTGCACCAAGGACATAATACTTCTGCGCAGCAATGAGGATAAACCTCAGATCATGGATCCAATCCGCATCATTGCTACTAACATCTTTCAACACAGTTTCTCTAGGAACATATCAAAATAAACATATGAAAGCAACAACGCAAGCTATTGATCTTACAACATAATTTGCAAAATACTACCAGGACTAAGTTCATGATAAATTTAAGTTCAATTAATCATATTACTTAAGAACTCCAACTTAGACAGACATCTCTCTAGTCATCTAAGTGATCACGTGATCCAAATCAACTAAACCATAACCGATCATCACGTGAGATGGAGTAGTTTTCAATGGTGAACATCACTATGTTGATCATATCTACTATATGATTCACGCTCGACCTTTCGGTCTCCGTGTTCCGAGGCCATATCTGCATATGCTAGGCTCGTCAAGTTTAACCTGAGTATTCTGCGTGTGCAAAACTGGCTTGCACCCATTGTAGATGGACGTAGAGCTTATCACACCCGATCATCACGTGGTGTCTGGGCACGACGAACTTTGGCAACGGTGCATACTCAGGGAGAACACTTCTTGATAATTTTTAGTGAGAGATCATCTTAAAATGCTACCGTCAATCAAAGCAAGATAACATGCATAAAGGATAAACATCACATGCAATCAATATAAGTGATATGATATGGCCATCATCATCTTGTGCTTGTGATCTCCATTTCCGAAGCACCGTCGTGATCACCATCGTCACCGGCGCGACACCTTGATCTCCATCGTAGCATCATTGTCGTTTACGCCATCTATTGCTTCTACGACTATTGCTACCGCTTAGTGATAAAGTAAAGCAATTACAGGGCGTTTGCATTTCATACAATAAAGCGACAACCATATGGCTCCTGCCAGTTGCCGATAACTTCGGTTACAAAACATGATCATCTCATACAATAAAATATAGCATCACGTCTTGACCAAATCACATCACAACATGCCCTGCAAAAACAAGTTAGACGTCCTCTACTTTGTTGTTGCAAATTTTACATGGCTGCTACGGGCTTAGCAAGAACCGTTCTTACCTACGCATCAAAAACCACAACGATAGTTCGTCAAGTTGGTGCTGTTTTAACCTTCGCAAGGACCGGGCGTAGCCACACTCGATTCAGCTAAAGTGAGAGAGACAGACACCCGCCAGCCACCTTTAAGCACGAGTGCTCGTAACGGTGAAACCAGTCTCGCGTAAGCGTACGCGTAATGTCGGTCCGGGCCGCTTCATCTCACAATACCGCCGAACCAAAGTATGACATGCTGGTAAGCAGTATGACTTGTATCGCCCACAACTCACTTGTGTTCTACTCGTGCATATAACATCAACGCATAAAACCTAGGCTCGGATGCCACTGTTGGGGAACGTATTAATTTCAAAAAATTTCCTACGCACACACAAGATCATGGTGATGTCATAGCAACGAGAGGGGACAGTGTATGTCCACGTACCCTCGTAGACCGTAAGCGGAAGCGTTAGCACAACGCGGTTGATGTAGTCGTACGTCTTCACGATCCGACCGATCCAAGCACCGAACGTACGATTCCTCCTTTCCTACTCCTACTAGGAGGGGGAAGGAAGCGGGAGAGGGGGGAAGGAAAGGCGGGCGCCGCCCCCCCCCCCCTCCTAGTCCAATTCGGACCAGAGGGAGAGGGGGCGCGCGGCCCACCCTGGTCGCCCCTCTCTCTTCCCACCTAGGCCCATGTGGCCCATTAACTCTCCCGGGGGGTTCCGGTAACCCCCCCGGCACTCCGGTTTTCTCCGAAATCACCCGGAACCTTTCCGGTGTCCGAATATAGTCGTCCAATATATCAATCTTTATGTCTCGACCATTTCGAGACTCCTCGTCATGCCCGTGATCACATCCGGGACTCCGAACAAACTTCGGTACATCAAAACTTATAAACTCATAATTAAAACAGTCATCAAAACGTTAAGCGTGCGGACCCTACGGGTTCGAGAACTATGTAGACATGACCTAAAACCATTCTCGGTCAATAACCAATAGCGGGACCTAGATGCCCATATTTGTTCCTACATATTCTACAAAGATCTTTATCGGTCAAACCGCATAACAACATACGTTGTTCCCTTTGTCATCGGTATGTTACTTGCCCGAGATTTGATCTTCGGTATCCAATACCTAGTTCAATCTCGTTACCGGCAAGTCTCTTTACTCGTTCCGTAATACATCATCTCATAACTAACTCATTAGTTACATGCTTGCAAGGCTTAGGTGATGAGTATTACCGAGAGGGCCCAGAGATACCTCTCCGACAATCGAAGTGACAAATCCTAATCTCGAATTATGCCAACCCAACATGTACCTTCGGAAACACCTGTAGAGCACCTTTATAATCACCCAGTTACGTTTGACGTTTGGTAGCACACAAAGTGTTCTTCCGGTAAACGGGAGTTGCACAATCTCATAGTTGTAGGAACTTTGTATAAGTCATGAAGAAAGCAATAGCAGTATACTAAACGATCAAGTGCTAGGCTAACGGAATGGGTCATGTCAATCACATCATTCTCCTAATGATGTGATCCCGTTAATCAAATGACAACTCTTTTGTCCATGGCTAGGAAACATAACCATCTCTGATAAACGAGCTAGTCAAGTAGAGGCATACTAGTGACACTATGTTTGTCTATGTATTCACACATGTATTATGTTTCCGGTTAATACAATTCTAGCATGAATAATAAACATTTATCATGAAATAAGGAAATAAATAATAACTTTATTATTGCCTCTAGGGCATATTTCCTTCATTTTTAACCTATATGGGCCTCTGTTGGGCCCAGCCACGTATCGACGTATCATAGGCACGTCTCCTCCAATGGACGGGCGACATCTGGCCCACTGACGAGCTGACAGGTGTTTCCTCCGGCCAATCAGATTTTTACACGTGGAAATTTCTCATTGGTCCCGGCTGTTAACGGGTTATCAGATCCAAAACCGGACCCGATAGCTTAACAACGTTCCGTTACAGTGGATGCCACGTGTCGGTTACCCTTCACGAAAGCACTTCTGTGACGCGCGATTTATCGTCATGGAAGTGGACACTTCCGTGATGATAATTTTGGTAATGTCATGGAACACTTCTACGACAGCACAGGTATGACTATCTTGATTCTGTCATAAAATCGTCATGGATGTACATGCATGACAGAAAACGTGACCTACTGTGACAAACATGTATCATCACGGAAGTGTATTTTTTTGTATTGATGATTGGGACGCAAATTATAGCAAGAGTGTGGCACAACAATATCATTTTCATTCACGGGGAGCATATGGTGCACACAAGTATTGAGATCATGCAATGGGTAGGATAGATCAAAATCTCCTAAAATGTATGAGGAAACTATGGGGGTCTCCTCATGAGCAATTGTGGAAACATCATATGGAGAATATGAACAATATCCAAAACAATGCATATCCGAACCTAGGTGGTCATGGCATGACATATGAGATAAATGATGCAAAGGGAGCATATCAATATCATCACAAGAGAAACAAATGCCAATAACCATGGGCTTGTCATCTATGCCATATGCGCAAATTGGGTTTATTCTAATGGCATATGCATAGTTACTATGAAGAGATTGCAAATATGACATATGGTTGATCTCATGCATAGCATATGACAAGTCAAGCGGATTGTCAAACATGATGTGACCGAGAGAATTATCACAAGAGATCCTATGTAACATGGCATCACAACTAATAGACTCCACATGGCAATCATCAAACTCATCATGAATGGGTAAATCATCGCATGGGGAAGTCACACTAGCATGAACATGGTAATAGGTGGATCAACATCATGCAAGCAATCAATACCAAGGATGTCCACTAGTGGGACTAGAGCATCACCTTCACATATGTTACCTTGTTCATTCCACTCAAGTGGTGTAGGTGAGGTGGCAAATACCAAATGGTGGTCATCATCTTCATCTTAATGGGACCATGTGGGAGATGCATCATATTCCACCATGGCCATCGTCTTGTCCATAGGAAGGACGAAGTCGTCGAGGATCGGCGCGTCATCATATATGGGACCTATCACCAAATAAGAAGGCACAATAGAGGTAGAGGTTAAGTTGTTAGAAATCGAAATGGCATCACATGCCGTATCAACTACCTCACTCTCTCTATGTGGTGGTGGCTCACTCACTCCCTCAAGGTAGGTGCACTCAATGTCACATATGGTGGAGTCACTCAAATCACTCAAGTGGTGGTGGTGGTGTCTCTCCTCACATGAAAATTGTGGCAACTCATCATATATGGGGCTGGTGGTGAAGTCACTCTCACTCTCAATATGGTGGCACAAGTCACTCAAGTCAACATATGTCGTCGTGGTCGAAGGGAAAATCCCATGCTCAACCATCTCGTCATCGTTACCGTGGATGAAGGCGGAAGATGGCACATCATCGCTCTCCTCCATGACCGAAGGGAAAATCCCATGCTCGATCATCTCGTCACCGTCGTCGTGGATGAAGGCCAATGTAGGCGTACTCATCGAAGGTAGGCGAAGATGCCGTACGTACAAAGGCGAAGATGCCTTGATAACACTTGGCGAAGATGCCGAAGTGGTGGTAGTAGACGTAGCTTCCTCTCAGTGGTGACGGTGTTGTTGTAGTCGATGGTGCTCTTCATCGCCATACACCTTGGGCTTGCGGTCGTCTCAAAGATGATGATGGTGCCGCGTGGTACTTGCATCTTGTGGCTGCTCTGAAGACTTGAGACTTGAGCGTCTCCATCTTGAAGATGACGAAGAGGAAGAAGACTTGTAGTTGGCCCACACGTGTTGGATGTCATCCAATTGTGCATCCAACTTGGTGTCGATGTAGTCCCTTGTCTGTGCTTCACATTGGTGAATGTCGATGGTGAGTCGCTCAATGCCTCGCATTGCTCGTTGTAGTCCGAAGATGGGCATTTTGGTGATGTAGTTGTTCGCGCCATCGTTGTCGTGGAAGACCGGAGATGAAATGCCTTGCCTATCCATCACAAGACTCTAGCAAATGTGAGTGGAAGAAAGGAAAGAACTAGACCAATGTACCTTATCCAATGTTGAATATGGATCAATGATCACTCAATAATGTATCAAGGAAATAGCACAATTGGTACCGGATCTTGTCAATTCTCACACCTACACAAGTAAGGCTTATGGTGGAGCTCGGTGAGGATAGTGGCACAAAACTTTGATGCAAAATGTTAGGAAGAGTCAATAATGTTGGAAAAGATTCACAAATTCGCAAGTGAAACAAGTAGACCAATAGCAATATGTGGCACACGGAAACACACACATGGATAGATAAATGGGGTCGTGCAACCAAGGAATGAGCACAAAATGTGGAATCCACGGAAAATGCTCGTGTTGCACAACTCAAGAGAGACGCTAGCACGATTGCTCAATAGGCGGATACGACACTTGTGCACAACCTATAAGATGCAAAATGTATGAGCCTTCTGTCCCAAGTATGCTATGCGTATGATGTTCCCGGTGTTCTTCTCAAGATGATCCAAGATGATCGGATATGACAATCTTATGTGCAATGTGGTATGATGCTATGGCTCTTGCTTACAAGCTTCTTTGCTCTCGTTTTGCTTAAAAGCTTATTTTTTTGATATGGCCACTTATGCGAAATGCACAAACCAAGATAGCAATTGTGTATATGCGGGAACAATCTTGTGACACAAGGGACGATATGATGATACCAAGATGATATGGTATATATGCAATGGAAGGGACGGATCACTAATGTGCACAAGTAACGTTGCCATCAATACTCAAATGGCTAGTCTCGATAGGCAAGTGACACAAAGTGGGGTAAGGGGTTAACAATGTAATGGCAAGAATGTACAAAGATGGGATACCACAATACCAAGGTGATATGGAGGTTACCGTTCTTGCTTACGGTTAGGGTGTCAAATTGGTGAAGTGGTCGATGCGAATCCTTGTCGAAGGTGAGCAGCGGTGTTGTCGATGTCGAACCGTTCCTAGTTAGCCGAAACACCCTAGGAAACGAAAAAAACCGCAAACTCAAAATCTCAAAGGAAAATGTCAAATGGTGGTAGCGGAATGCGTTGGTGGTTCCAGAGTTAGCAATGCGGAAGTGGAGGTTCTGGTCGATGACGAAGCAACCGTCACTAAGTAGCCGAAACACCTTAGGAGACTCAAGTCACCACTCAAGCAACCACAAATGCTTAATGGAGCAAAATGGGTTAAGTTGCGGAAAGTGATGGTGGTATGGCGGATGATATGGTGGATGGCCTATGCAAAGATGCCAAAATGCTAAAATTTTGATGGATTAAAATGATGTTGGAACCCATCTAGATGGATGGGGGATGTCAATAGCTACTCAACGAGCTAAAGAACGTTAAAATCGGACTCCGGGAGTGAAAGTTATGGCCGAAACGGTTTTCGTTGGTGAGCTGAAACTGGGAGGTGCGGGTGCCCGGGGGTGGAAGGTGCGGGCACCTGGGGTGGTCAGCGAGGTTGGGCGGAGAAGATGGCCCGGGGGTCCGAGTGCCCGGGGGTAAGGGGTGCGGGCACCCGGGGTGGTCAGCGAGGATGCACGGGGGGTCCGGGTGCCCGGGCTTTGAGGTCCGGGTGCCCGGGGGTCACGGATTTGGGCAGAAATTTGTGGGAAAATGGGAGAAATTGGTGGGTTTCATGGAGAGAAAGGTGGAGATGGAAGGGGGGAATACTAGATCCACTTGGAACCAAGCAAATCCATGGATCAAATCCATCAAAACCTCATCAAACCAACAAATCACAAAAAAATTGGGGCTATTTTTGGTGGGAAATTTTCAAAATTGGGGAGGAACACAACAAAATTAGGCTAGAGAACAAGATGGGGGGCTCCAATTTCGTGAGAAACCATGGCTCATCATACCAAGATGTTGTAGGATAGAACCCTATGTGGAGATCTTTCACGAATTGGAGGGGAAATCCCCAAGAACACGAAGAACACGAAGAACACAAGAGAGGGGAAACACTCAAATTGACTAGATCCAATCACACATATGCTAGATCCAAGAACACACAAGAGGTCACAATGAATCCAAGGACAACAAAGGAAAGACACAAGGTACTAGTTCATCCCAAACCTATGGGGAGAGAGGTCTTGATGATCCTACGATGGGGATCCTTCTCCAAGAGGAGGCCTTGATATCCACAAGTGGATCTTCTCCCTTAGGAGGTCATGATCTCCATGAGGAGGAAGATGAGCAAAGCTCTCTATTTGTCTATCAAATACTTTTCCCTCTAAATGAGCTAGGGAAGGGGTATATATAGTCTAGGGACGAAATAGAGGGGGAGAGGGTTACAAGGGCAAAAGCCCCAACTTGCACGCGGGCCTTTGCGGAGTGGTCCGGGCACCCGGTGCAAAGGGGTCCGGGCACCCAGACAGGTCAGGGGGCGGCTGTAGGTGGCCCGGGCACCCAGGGGTTCCAACCCCGGGCACCCGGGGTGGCGCCAGGAGGCTGGAGGCGGGAGGCCGGGCACCCGGACCAGGCAGACGGTCGGCTGGGCGGGGCCTGCTACCTCTTGAGCATGTGTTGGTTTTCCCTTAAAAAGGAAAGGGTGATGCATCAAAGTAGTGTAAGTATTTCCCTCAGTTTTTGAGAACCAAGGTATCAATCCGGTAGGAGGTTACACGCATGTCGCCTTGTACCTGCACAAACAAATAAGAAACTTGCAACCAACGCGATAAAGAGGTTGTCAATCCCTTCACGGCCACTTGCAAAAGTGATATCTGATAGAGATAATAAGATAAATATTTTTGGTATTATTGTTGTATAGATTGAAAAGTAAAGATTGCAAAATAGTAAACAAGATGCAATGTAAATAAAAGAGATATAATATGATGGAAAAGAGACCCGGGGGCCATAGGTTTCACTAGTGGCTTCTCTCAAGATAGCATATCTTACGGTGGGTGAACAAATTACTGTCGAGCAATTGATAGAAAAGCGCATAGTTATGAGAATATCTAGGCATGATCATGTATATAGGCATCACGTCCGTGACAAGTAGATCGAAACGATTCTGCATCTACTACTATTACTCCACACATCGACCGCTATCCAGCATGCATCTAGAGTATTAAGTTCATAAGAACAGAGTAACGCATTAAGCAAGATGACATGATGTAGAGGGATAAACTCAAGCAATATGATATGAACACCATCTTTTTATCCTCGATGGCAACAATACAATATGTGCCTTGCTGCCCCTGCTGTCACTGGGAAAGGACACCGCAAGGTTGAACCCAAAGCTAAGCACTTCTCCCATTGCAAGAAAGATCAATTTAGTAGGCCAAACCAAACTGATAATTCAAAGAGACTTGCAAAGATATCAAATCATACATATAAGAATTCAGAGAAGAATCAAATATTGTTCATAGATAATCTTGATCATAAACCCACAGTTCATCGGGTCTCGACAAACACACCACAAAAAGTATTACATCGAATAAATCTCCAAGAAGATCGAGGAGAACTTTGTATTGAGAATCAAAGAGAGAGAAGGAGCCATCTAGTTAATAACTATGGACCCGAAGGTCTGTGGTACACTACTCACACATCATCGGAGATGCTATGGTGTTGATGTAGAAGCCCTCCGTGATTGATTCCCCCTCCGACGGAGCGCCGGAAAAGGCCCCGAGATGGGATCTCATGGGTACAGAAGGTTGCGGCGGTGGAAATAGGGTTTCGTGGTGCTCCTGGATGTTTTCGGGGTATATGGTATATATATGCGAAAGAAGTATGTCGATGGAGCCATGAGGGGCCCACGAGGGTGGGGGCGCGCCCTCCTACCTCGTGGCCGCCTCGTTGCTTCCTTGACGTCCACTCCAAGTCTCCTGGATTGTGTTTGTTCCAAAATGATTCTCCCGTAGGTTTCATTCCGTTTGGACTCTGTTTGATATTCCTTTTCTGCGAAACACTGAAATAGGCAAAAAAACAGCAATTTGCACTGGGCCTCCGGTTAATAGGTTAGTCCCAAAAATAATATAAAAGTGCATAATAAAGCCCATTAAACATCTGCTACCTCTTGAGCACTGTGTTGGTTTTCCCTTGAAGAGGAAAGGGTGATGCACCAAAGTAGCGTAAGTATTTCCCTCAGTTTTTGAGAACCAAGGTATCAATCCAGTAGGAGGCTCCTCAAAAGTCCCTCGTACCTACACAAACAAACAAGAACCTCGCAACCAATGTGATAAAGGGGTAGTCAATCCCTTCACGGTAACTTGTGAAAGTGAGATCTAATAGAGATAATAAGATAAGATAAATATTTTTGGTATTTTTATGATATAGATTGGAAAGTAAAGATTGCAAAATAAAGATATATTGTAAACTTATATGATAAAATATAGACCCGGGGGCCATAGGTTTCACTAGTGGCTTCTCTCAAGATAGCATAAGTATTACGGTGGGTGAACAAATTATTGTCGAGCAATTGATAGAAAAGTGTAGAGTTATGAGAATATATAGGCATGATCATGTATATAGGCATCACATCTGCAACAAGTAGATCGAAACGATTCTGCATCTACTACTATTACTCCACACATCGACCGACTCCTACCTGCATCTAGAGTATTAAGTTCATAAGAACAAAGTAACGCATTAAGCAAGATGACATGATGTAGAGGGATAAACTCAAGCAATATGATATAAACCCAATCTTTTTATCCTCGATGGCAACAATACAATACATGCCTTGCTGCCCCTGCTGTCACTGGGAAAGGACACCGCAAGGTTGAACCCAAAGCTAAGCCCTTCTCCCATTGCAAGAAAGATCAATTTAGTAGGCCAAACCAAACTGATAATTCGAAGAGACTTGCAATGATAACCAATCATACATAAAAGAATTCAGAGGAGATTCAAATACTTCTCATAGATAAACTTGATCATAAACCCACAATTCATCGGATCTCGACAAACACACCGCAAAAAGAGTTACATCGAATAGATCTCCAAGAAGATCGAGGAGAACTTTGTATTGAGATTCAAAGAGAGAGAAGAAGCCATCTAGCTAATAACTATGGACCCGAAGGTCTGTGGTAAATTACTCACAACTCATCGGAGAGGCCTTGGAGATGATGTAGAGGCCCTCCATGGTCGATCCCCCCTCCGGCGGAGCACCGACGAAGACTCCAAGATGGGATCTCGCGGATACAGAAGGTTGCGGCGGTGGAAATAGTTTTTGTGGTGCTCTTGATGTTCTCGGGGTACGTGGATATATATAGGAGGAAGAAGTAGGTCGGTTGAGCCACGAGGGGCCCACGAGGGTGGGGGGCGCCCGCCCCTCTAGGGCGCGCCCTCCTGCCTCGTGGCCGCCTTGGCTGCTTCTTGACGTCCACTCCAAGTCTCCTGGATTGCGTTTGTTCCAAAAAGATCGCTCCCGAAGGTTTCATTCCGTTTGGACTCCATTTGATATTCCTTTTCTTGAAAACACTGAAATAGGCAAAAAAACAGCAATTCGGGTTGGGCCTCCAGTTAGTAGGTTAGTCCCAAAAATGATATAAAAGTGTAAAGTAAAGCCCATAAACATCCAAAACGGGTATTATAATAGCATGGAACAATCAAAAAATATAGATAAGTTGGAGACGTATCAAGCATCCCCAAGCTTAATTCCTGCTCGTCCTCGAGTAGGTAAATGATAAAAAAGAATTTTTGATGTGGAATGCTACCTAGCATAATTCTCAATGTAATTTTCTTTATTGTGGCATGAATGTTGAGATCCAAATGATTCAAGATAAAAGTTCATAAAACATAAAAATAGTAATACTTCAAGCATACTAACAAGTAATCATGTCTTATCAAAATAGCATAGCCAAAGAAAGCTCATCCCTACAAAATCATATAGTTAGGCCATGCTTCATTTTCATCACACAAGATACTCCCATCATGCACAACCCCGGTTTCAGCCAAGCAATTGGTTCATACTTTTTGACGCACTTCAGCTTTTTCAACTCTTACGCAATACATGAGCGCAAGCCATGGACATAGCACTATATGCGGAATAGGGTGGTGGTTGTGAAGACAAAAAGGGAGAAGATAGTCTCACATCAACTAGGCGTATCAACGGGCTATGGAGATGCCCATTAATAGATATCAATGTGAGTGAGTAGGGATTGACATGCAACGGATGCACTAGAGCTATAAATGTATGAAAGCTCATCAAAAGAAACTAAGTGGGTGTGCATCCAACTTGCTTGCTCACAAAGACCTAGGGCATTTTGAGGAAGCCCATCATTGGAATATACAAGCCAAGTTCTATAATGAAAAATTCCCACTAGTATATGAAAGTGACAACATAGGAGACTCTCTATCATGAACATCATAGTGCTACTTTGAAGCACAAGTGTGGAAAAAGATAGTAACATTGTCCCTTCTCTATTTTCTCTCATTTTTTTTTCTTTTTTTTTCTTTTTTTCTTTTTTTTCTTTTTTCTTTTTTTGGTGGGCTTCTTTGGCCTCTTTTTTTATGGGCTTCTTTGGCCTCTTTTAGTTTTATAAAGTCTGGAGTCTTATCCCGACTTGTGGGGGAATCATAGTCTTCATCATCCTTTCCTCACTTGGGACAATGCTCTAATAATGAAGATCATCACACTTTTATTGATTTACAACTCAATAATTACAACTCAATACTTAGAACAAAATATGACTCTACGTGAATGCCTCCGGCGGTGTATCGGGATATGCAATGAACCAAGAGTGACATGTATGAAAAATTATGGAGGTGGCCTTGCCACAAATACGATGTCAACTACATGATCATGCAAAGATCAATATGACAATGATGGGGCGTGTCCTAATAAACGGAACGGTGGAAAGTTGCATGGCAATATATCTCGGAATGGCTATGGAAATGCCATAATAGGTAGGTATGGTGGCTGTTTTGAGGAAGGTAAATGGTGGGTGCATGATACCGGCGAAAGTTGTGCGGCATAATAGAGGCTAGCAATGGTGGAAGGGTGAGAGTGCGTATAATCCATGGACTCACATTAGTCATAAAGAACTCATATACTTATTTCAAAAGTCTACCTGCCCTCGAAGCAAAGTACTACTACGCATGCTCCTAGGGGAAGGGTTGGTAGGAGTTAACCATCGCGCGATCCCGACCTCCACACATAAGGAAGACAGTTAAAAGAGCACCCCATGCAACAAATTTGTCACACAACTTTTACCGTACGTGCATGCTATGGGACTTGCCAACTTCAACACAAGTATTTCTCATTTTCATAATTACCCAACTAGCATGACTCTAACATTACCACCTTTATATCCCAAAACAATTATCAAGCATCAAATTGATCATAGTGTTTAATGCACTTTCTATGATAGTTTTTATTATACCCAACTTGGATGCCCATCATTCTAGGACCAATTTTATAACCATAGCAAATACCATGCTGTTCTAAAAAGACTCTCAAAATAATATAAGTGAAGCATGAGAGATCAATAATTTCTACAAAATTAAGCCACCGCCATGCTCTAAAAAGATATAAGTGAAGCACTAGAGCAAAATTATGTACCTCAAAAGATATAAGTGAAGCACATAGAGTATTCTAACAAATTGTGAATCATGTGTGTCTCTCCCAGAAGATGTGTACAGCAAGGCCGATTGTGGTAGACTAAAAAGCAAAGACTCAAATCATACAAGACGCTCCAAGCAAAACACATATCATGTGGTAAATAAAAATATAGCCTCAAGTAAAGTTACCGATAGACGAAGACGAAAGAGGGGATGCCTTCCGAGGCATCCCCAAGTTTAGGCTTTTGGTTGTCCTTGAATTTTAGCTTGGGGTGCCTTGGGCATCCCCAAGCTTAGGCTCTTGCCACTCCTTATTCCAAAATCCATCAAATCTTTACCCAAAGCTTGAAAACTTCACAACACAAAACTCAATAGAAAATCGCATGAGCTCCGTTAGTGCAAGAAAACAAACCACCACTTTAAGGTACTGTAATGAACTCATTCTTTATTTATATTGGTGTTAAACCTACTTTATTCCAACTTCTCTATGGTTCATATCCCCCGACACTAGCCATAGATTCATCAAAATAATCAAACAACACACGAAAAACAGAATCTGTCAAAAACAGAACAGTCTGTAGAAATCTGTAACTCTCGAATACTTCTGGAACCCCGAAAATTCTACCAAATTAGGAAGTGTCTTAGGTAATTTGTTTATTGATCTTCTTCAAAAATAATCAACTAAAAATCACGTTTCTGTGATTTATTAAAACTAATCTCGTGCGTCAAAAGTTTTTGTTTTTCAGCAAGATCAAATTAACTATCACCGTAGGTTATCCTAAAGGTTTTACTTGGCACAAACACTAACTAAAACACAAAACCACATCTAACAGAGGCTAGATGAATTATTTATTATTTCATCCCTAGACTATATATGCCCCTTCCCTAGCTCATTTAGAGAGATCTCAAAGTATTTGATAGACAAAGAGAGAGCTTTGCTCAAAACTTTACATAGCAATGAACCCACTATTTTGGATTTCAAGGAATTTAATTATGATAATTGCTCTTTGATAGATTGTATTTCCTTGTTGCAATCCGTGCTAAATTCTCCTCATGCTTATAGTCAAAATAAAGCTTTTACCAAACATATCGTTGATGCTTTAATGCAATCTTATGAAGAAAAACTTGAATTAGAAGTTTCTATCCCTAGAAAACTTTATGACGAGTGGGAACCTACTATTAAAATTAAGATTAAAAATCATGAATGCTATGCTTTGTGTGATTTGGGTGCTAGTGTTTCCACGATTCCTAAAACTTGTGTGATATGCTAGGTTTCCAGGAATTTGATGATTGTTCTTTAAATTTGCATCTTGCGGATTCCACCATTAAGAAACCTATGGGAAGGATTAATGATGTTCTTATTATTGCAAATAGGAATTGTGTGCCCGTAGATTTCATTGTCCTTGATATAGACTGTAATACTTCATGTCCTATTATTCTTGGTAGACCTTTCCTTAGAACGATTGGTGTGATTATTGATATGAAAGAAGGAAATATTAGATTCCAATTTCCACTAAGGAAAGGCATGGAGCACTTTCCTAGGAAGAAAATTAAATCACCTTATGAATCTATTATGAGAGCTACTTATGAATTGAATACCAAATATGGTAATACCTAGATCTATTCTTGTTTTTATGCCTGGCTAGGGGCGTTAAACGATAGAGCTTGTTGGGAGGCAACCCAATTTTAATTTTGTTCTTTACTTTTGGGGGGAGAGGGTTACAAGGGCAAAAGCCACAACTTGCATGCAGGCCTTCGCGGAGTGGTCCGGTCACCTGGTGCAAAGGGGTCCGGGCACCCGGACAGGTCAGGGGCCGGCTGTAGGTGGCCCGGGCACCCGGGGGTTCCAAGCCCGGGCACCCGGGGTGGTGCCAGGAGGCTGGAGGAGGGAGGCCAGGCACCCAGACCAGGCAGGCGACCGGCTGGGCGGGGCCGGGCACCCGGGGTGTGGTGGCCCGGGGCACCCGGAGGTGAAGCCAGCAACTCCAGCAGGAGGGTCCGGGCACCCGGGGCTCCAAGGCCGGGCACCCGGGGCTCCAAGGCTGGGCACCCGGGGCCAGCTGGGGCAGCGCCCAAGGTGGTGCAGGCACCCGGGGCCGGCAGGGGCTGCGCGCAGGTTAGGGCCAGGCACCCGGGGCTGGAGTGGCCGGGCAACGGGGGTAGCGAGGGGCTCCGCCGGCTGTAGGGGAGGGTCGGGGTGGTCCGGGAACTCCTTTGCTTCGTGCTTCTCGCGCGTCTTTCTTCCTTCTCCTTCTTCTTGGGTCTCTGGTGAACTTGGTGATTCCACCTCCGTGCTTCCTCGTGACGATCTCCGAAGTACCTAAGAATGCATAACATTTCCATTTGAGGTAGAACTCGACTTTCGTGTGAATTCGAAAGAAACTCGAAGAGGAAAGAGTTAACCTCGGTTTCGACGGTGCGTGCACGTGCTCTTGTCATTGGTCCTCGAGGTGCTTGATGAGTTGTAGTAGAGTCCATGGGGATGACCGAGGGATGCTCCGCATCACCTAACCCCCACTTAACAATAACGACAACCCTAACCATACCATAACCTAACACCAACATCAAACACATAAAGCCCGAACCCTAGCACAGTATGAAGCCTAACCATAACCCTAACACCAACATCAAACATAAATTTCCAAATCCAAGCCAAAACTAGAGTTTCCCCAAACTAGCAAGATTTGATCAAAGCTGACAATTCCTATGGATGAAAACAAGGGGATCGGAGGAGATTACCTTAAGGGAGGGGTTGGCTTCGATATCCACGGCAATATCTCTGGATCTAACAAGGATTTGAGAGGGGGAGAGAGGAGGGCATAGGGGAGGCATTGAGCTTCGGGTTTGTGTGGGGGGTGGGGATGGGTGGGAGGGGGTGGTGCAGCCTAAGAGTCCATATGTGCAGCGCCTAAGAGCTAGGTGTTGCACATTAAATGTGTGGTGCCTACACCATGGGCGCTGCACTACTGGCAATGCTACTAGATAACTTTTGTTGCTCTCCATGGATACCTTCTGTTGCTGTCTGGACTGGCATGTCCAGATGTGTAGCGCTTAAGGCTGAGGCGCTGCACACCTGGATATGCCAGTCTAGAGAGCAACATAAGGTATCCAGTAGCATTTCAAGCCCAAAAATTGCTAAGTAAGGGTGTAGCGCCCAGCCTCTGGGCGCTGCACAATCTGCTGTTTTCAAATACCAAGTGTAGTCTTTGTTTTGTGGTTCACATAGATGTCACATAATCATAAGTGATATCACATATAGTAGTCCAAAACACAGAAAGAAGACATAGTCCAAATCACATAGTCATACACACATAAAGGAGTTATAGCACATAGATTTGCCAAAACACATTTAGGACTCATAGCACATAGTACCACACATTTTGGTTCACAAGGTCACATAGTAGCACACATTTTGCGTCGAGCAAGGTCCTCTCTTCTTCTTCTTCTTCCGGCTCCCACCACCCCGGCATCTCACCTCCCCCCTCCGTGTCCTCCACCCCCTTCATTGTTGCCATACCTATGAAAATGGCAACTTAATAGTTAGTCACACTATGCAAAATGACAATGACAACATAAATAACAAGATAATAGTAAGTCACATATGGCAATGGTCCATTGAGCCAAGAAAACATTCCTCCACTACGACCACCGCCAAGGCCAAGATCACCACCACGGCCATAGACACCACCAAGGTCAAGGCCATCAACACGACCTCTACCACCACCGCGGCCTCTACCACCACCACGGCCTAGACCACCACCACGGCCTCTACCACCACCACCACGGCCTCTACCACCATCACCACGGCCAATTCCATCACCACGGCCAAGTCCGTCACCACGACCTCTACCACCATCACCACGGCCAAGACCATCACCACGACCTCTACCAACACCACGGCCAAGACCGTCGCCACGGCCTCTTATAAGACCTAGTCGACTCCCTCTTTGTTGCCTAGTTCCTCGTTGGCTTGGTTGATTTGATTGGTTTGGCACTTGGGCACTTGTTTGACTTGGTTGGCTACCATTTGCTTGGCTTGTGCTTGCATCATTTTTCTTTGATCTCTTTCTTGGTTTGGTACAAGTTATTGTGTTGTGTCCCCCGCCTTTGCAATCCCCATAATAGGAGTGCTCACGAGGCTCTTGGAATTGGCCGGTGCCGGTTTCTCGACCGGAACCACGGCCCCATCCGTCCATGTCACCTCGAAGACGCTTTGTCCGACGTCTTCCCCGTCTAACGACCTTCAATTTCGGGTCTGACCATAGTTGAAATCCATGATACTCCGGCCATTGTGATTGGTCAAAGTATGGCTGAAACCGGGGAGCCCATGTACTCTTGACAGCCATGATTGAGAACTCGGACTCCCGCACGGTAAGAGGGTGATTGACGTCCACATTCCTAACACAAGATGCGGTTTAACAAGTGCGAGCATGGTAGATGAAGCAAGGATGGCCTCATGCAAGTGCAATTACACCGTGTTAGGGATACCTTGAAAGCCCGGCCTCCGTGTTGGTGGCCATCGTTTGTGGTTCCTCCAGGCTCTTTCACTTCAAACATCCAATCGTTGTCATCATATAGTACAGCTTCTTGGGTGTCTGCCTTTTGTGATTGAAATTCCAGCCATTCTTCAACCTTTGGCGGGAAAATGTACTTGTGCTTTTCCTTGTTCTCACCAGCAATCTGCTTATCCGTCTCCATTGAGTACTTTAAAAAGTATGCATTCATCTTGTCAAATGTGTATTGAACTATTGCCGTCACGGGTAATGCACGTACACCCTTGAGCACCTTATTGAAGCATTCTGCCATATTGCTTGTCATTTGACCGTACCTCCGGCCATCTTCATCGAAAGCACGTGCCCACATATTCCTTTTGACAATGTTCTTATTGAGAAATTCAAGACCACCGGGGTCAAGTTTCTTGTGTCTGAGCAATGCATTGAACAATGTGGCAAACCGCTTGTCGGAGAAAGCGAGACAACAATCTTGAAGATCATCAACCAACTCCTTGATACCACATGCCCTATAGAAGTTTGCACAAAAGTGCCTCATGCACCATCGATGGTGCAACTTTGTATGTCCGGGAATGTCAACCACCACCGCATTTAGAATTCCTGGATGGCGATCCGATATGACACAAATTTCCCTTTCAGTCGGTAATACCCTTGTTCTCAATTGAAGCAAGAACCACTCCCAGTTATCATTGTTCTCCACCTCAACCAAAGCGAAAGCCAAAGGCAACACCCGGTTATTGGCATCACTTGCTATTGCAACTGTGACGCCCTCGATTTAATCGTACACTAATCATACACACAAAGGTGTATGATCAAGATCAAGGACTCACGGGAAGATATCACAACACAACTCTAGACACAAATTAAAATAATACAAGCTTTATATTACAAGCCAGGGGCCTCGAGGGCTCGAATACATAAGCTCGAATACACAAGAGTCAGCGGAAGCAACAATATCCGAGTACAGACATAAGTTAGACAAGTTTGCCTTAAGAAGGCTAGCACAAAAGCATCTACGATCGAAAAGGCAAGGCCTCCTGCTTGGGAGCCTCCTAACTACTCCTGATCGTCGGCGGTCTTCACGTAGTGGTAGGCACCCTCGTGGTAGTAGCAGTCCTCATCAAAGGTGGCATCTGGATCCTGGGCTCCGACATCTGGTTGCATCAATCGGAAAGAAGAAGAAAGGGGAAAAGGGGGAAGAAAAGAAACCGTGAGTACTCATCCAAAGTACTCGCAAGCAATGATCTACACTACATATGCAACATTATCAAAGGAAGGCTGTATATGTGACTGGGCTGCAGAAACGCCAGAATAGAGAGAAGGCCTAGTCCTATCGAAGACTAGCATCTTCTGGAAATCACCATCTTGCAGCAAACAGGAGGGAGTAGAGTAGCATAAAGTAAAGTACTAGTAGTGTTATCAACCTCGGCCAGAGATTCTTTCTCGACTCCCTGCGAGAAAGCAATCCCAGAGCCATACTATCCAGTTCTCATCACAATCCAATTCTCACTGCAAGTATCCAGTTCTAGTTGTATCGATCGGGATACAACTCCAAGTGTCCGTTACCGTAGGACAGGCTATCGATAGATGTTTTCTTCCCTGCAGGGGTGCACCAACTTACCCAGTGTCAGGACCCCGACTCAATGCCACATCGATCTAGCATGTAACACTTCATATCACTTTGCGACCTCACGCACGGTATCCCCACGGGTGTCGCCTTACCTTTGCCCGGGACCACTTGCGCCTTTTGGCACACGTATATGACAGTGTCGCTAGCATCCATATGATAAGGAGCCCGGGCTGACATGGCTAGTCGTAAACCCAAAGTGGCACAAACTTACAGGGACAGGCATCCATGACCCAACATCGAACGTGTCGGTCATCAGCGAGTGAATCCAGGCTGTAGCACTGGGCTAGCAGGACTCCGGTGAACCGGGCTGTAGCGGGCTAACAGGACTCCGGTATTCATCGCGTGACATTTCCCCGAAGGGACAGACACAGGAACGAAGAAGGACACATGCCGGCCAGCCTAAGTGTTCCGGAGCAGCAGCAAGCTACCATGGCTCAGTGGAACACTAGGAGACATTTCCCGGTAAGAGAGGCTACTAAGGATAAACAACTAGATAGTCAGATCCCACACATACCAAGCATTTCAACAACATACACACAATATGCTCGATATGTGCAGATACAACATGGCATCACAACATGACTCTACAACTCAAGTAATTATTCAATAGGCTCCGAGGAGCGAGATATTACAAACATGGGTCTCATGACCCAACACTCAGAGCATACAATCAAAGCACAAGCGGAAGCTATCATGTCTGAGTACAGACATCTATAAATGAAAAAGGCTGGAAAGCCTGACTATCTACCAGATCCTGCCGAGGGCACAAGATCGTAGCTGAGGTATCAAGCTAAACGTCGAAGTCCACGCGGAACTACTAGTGAGACTGAAGTCTCTCTGCAAAACATAAAATAGGCAAACGTGAGTACAAATGTACCCAGCAAGACTTACATCAGATCTATCTACATATGCATCATTATCAACAAGGGGGTGGAGGGGTTTGACTGCAGCAAGCCAGCTTTGACTCGGTGGCTATCCTGAACTACGACTGCAAGTAACTCTTTTGAAGTGGCGCACACGAGTCCACATATTCACCATATCAATACACCACTATGGATCCGCTCCCGTCTCCCTACGAGAACGCCATCCATAGCACTCACGCTTATCTTGCGTGTTTTAGAGTATCCACTTTCACTTGTCTATGAACTATGCAAGGGGTCCAAGTTTCCATATCCGAGGAATCCGGCTATTCGAATAGATGATGTTAACCCTGCAGGGGTGTACTTCTTCACACATGCTTTCGCCACTTACCGCCCTGTACACGTCTTGTACCTCGGCAACCTTCAAGCGGAAGCCGGGCGAGGGAGTCGGCCACGACCTGACTAACCGAACAACTCTCTAGTCCAGGTTTATCGCCTATTCGGGTTCCATCCACAAGGAGATCCGGCCGGGGTGTCGCTTACGGCCCCAAACGATGTGAGCAGGGTTCCCAAGCCCACCATCCGGGTGCTGCTTGGTACACCGGGCCACTGTGCCTAGTCTGTCCCAAGCCCACCTGTACCAGGTGCCACTTGGTAGACTACTAACACTACCTACAAACGCCAGAAACTAGTTGCAACTCCTGGACAGAGATCATGTTGATTAATAAGTCGAGAGGGGTCGAGTTACCGGAACCCAATGTGTGGTAGTAACTAGTCATGGATCACAAACACAGAACTCAGTTCCTGAGGTCGGCTGCAATGAGACAACCCACCATGTACTCCTACATGGCCTCTCACCGCTACCTTTACCAAATCGTGTTCACACACTTAGCTCACACACAGTAGGACATGTTCACACGCCTCTGATTCATCCCCGATGAATCAGACCTGACTCAACTCTAAGCAATAGCAGGCATGACAAACAAACATGAATGAGTAGGCACAACAGGGCTCAAACAACTCCTACTCATGCTAGTGGGTTTCATCTATTTACTGTGGCAATGACAGGTCATGCAAAGGATAAGGGGTTCAGCTACCGTAGCAAGTAACAAATATGTCGTTGTTATCCTAATGCAGTAAAAGAGAGCAGGAGCGAGAGAGTGGGATTTTATCGGAATGAACAAGGGGGTTTTGCTTGCCTGGCACTTTTGAAGATAATATAGCTCTTCATCGGTGTCATCGATCACATCGTCGGTACACGTCTATCGAGAGGGGACAATTACCGGCAAATACAGAAAAACACGATCAATGCAATGCACAATATGATGCATGCTATGACATGGCAATATGAATGTGTTTTGGGCTAATGCACCTAAAACCAGATTAAATGAAGTTGGTTTGAATCCAAGATTTAAATTCAAACTCCATATGTGGTTATTTAAATGTCATTCACTTCATTTGCCCTAAACAGTAGTTATAAGTTGTTCTAACATGCATGAAAATGGTACAGATGGATTCCTTGAATTTTTCTGATAATTTTTCATATATAAATTATTTAATTTGGAGTTACGGTTGAATTTCTATGATTTATTGAAGTTTTAGCTATTTTCTGGAATTTCCTGATTATTTTTAAAATAAACTAAATTCCAGAAAAGGAATATTGCGTCAGCATGACGCCGGGGTGACGTCAGCAGGTCAAAGGCGTCGACCAGGTCAAACCTGACCAGTGGGGTCCACTGGTCAGTGACCCAGACAACTAACCAAGTTAGTTAGCCCTAACTAACTTAGTTAGCCGGGCGGGGCCCGCATGTCAGTGGCCTATCTAATTAGCTAAGTTAATTAGCGCTAACTAATCTAACACTAATCAAGCAGGCGCCTGGGCCCACACGTCAGGGGGGGTCAAACCCCGGGTCAACTCGCCGGAGTTGACCCGCGGCTCGTCGCCGGCGGAGCCAGAGACGGCGGAGGGGGTCGGAATTCCTCCTCCGGCGACCAAATCGGAGACTGAGGGGCTCTACGCATAGCTGGTGTGTGCGCGCATCGAATCGTGGCATCTGTTCGTGCTGGGGAGGTCGGATTTGGCGACGGCGGCGAGCGGGGCGGCGGCCGGAGCACGGCGAGGTCGGGGTTGGCGCTAGGGGGCACGGCAGGTCGCACGGGTGGGTGCGCTCGGCTCCTGGAAGGGTGCTGAGCACGTTGCCGTGCTCGGGGGTTAGCTACGGTGGCTCTAGCTCCGTTTGTGTCATCGCCGGCGGCGAGGAACTGTCGGCTCCGACAGCCGGGGTGGTTAGAAGGCGCGGACGGCACGGGGAGAGAGGGGAAATGGACAGGGGCTCACAAGGGGTCGGGAGAGAAGCTCGGTGGGCTCGGGGAAGCCTCTGCAACGGCGAATTGACGACGGCGATCTCCGGGCACCGAAGATGAAGACGACGACGCTCCGGTCGACTGCGGCCTCCTCTGGCCGCGTGCGTCGCGTGTGTAGCTCCACGGGGTCAGGGTGGAGCTCAGGGATGCATAGAGGGAGCGAGGGGGTGGCTGTGGCCCCGGTAAACGGCGTCGGCGGCGATGGGCGCGCTCGGCTGTGGTGGGGAACGGCGAGAGAGGAGCGAAGAGGGGAGAGTGCGGTGTCCAGGGGTCGAGGGGAGGCCGGGGAGGCGGTTCAGGCGCCGCGGTGGCGTGGGATGCAGGCAGGCAGGGAGGTGGCGTGTCGCCACGGCGCGCACGTGCGCTGTCTCCCTCCTCTGCCTACTGGCAGAGGTAGAGGATGACTGGCATGGGCCTTGGTGGGCTAGGCCACCAGCTGGGCCAGCTAGGTGGGCTGCCAGGTAGGTCCAGGTGAGATTTCTCTCCTCTGTCTTTTATTTATTGTTTTCTATTTTGTTCTGTTTTGTTTTGGTTTAGGAAAAAATACTAAACCATTTTATAAAATCCTGAAAATAATTATGTGGCTAGAACTAAAATATACCAACCCACATAAAATGTTCCAGTAATTATTGGACATATATTATTTATATATCAAATATATATCCAATGCAAATAGCTATTTATTTAATTCAAAGGCCCAAAATAATTAACTCTGAGATACCAAAAATATTGTTTTGAGTTTTACCTCTTTGCAATATTTTCAGAGACTAAGAGGAGCATTTTCTTGGACTTCTTTGAGGAGATTTTAATGTTGATCATTTTTAGAAGGTTTCTGAGGCTTTGAAAATTCCTCAATTCAAATTTCATTTGAAATAAAACATGATGCTCACATGAGGTCTAGCCTAGTGCATTACCAGAAGCTAGGGATGTGACAACTCACCCCCACTAAACAAGAATCTTGTCTCGAGATTCAAGCGTAGGGTAGGATGAAGGGGAAACGCAAACTAGTACAATCTTCATGATCCAGGTTGCACTTCAAATGAACGTTGATTTGAACACCATCTTTGTCTTGTCGTCTTGCTCTGAGAATTCCAGCTAATCATGACAAGAAGAGGAAAGGAAAACTCTGGAAGGATCGGTCTTCTCGAAGGTCGAACAACTCAGGATTAACTCCCGGAATGTGACATAGCAACATCTCTCGAGCTGAGAGACGAAGCATACCTCTAAAGGGATGGAGTAGAGCAGGTGACGAGGTTCACTAGGTAGACAACAATTCCAGACTTAAGAAGGTGGCGATCGGTTGTCAACGTAGCGAGGAGTTGAATTGCCATGATACCACGACGAAACATCCTGGAGAAGGGTGATTCGTAGATTATTATCTTAAGTGGCAAAAAGAATTACCTTTGATATAGAGATCATTGAGACTCTCTATATCAGCCTAAGGCAAATCACAGCAATCGATTGGCGGGGTCGGTAGAATGGCATACTTGGCGGTGCAAGTTAGGAGCAAAATGCAAATGCTGGGAATGATTCTGGTAACTGGGGAAGAACCCAACAACAGAGAGTGAATTCACTGTTTGAAAAGATCATAGCATTGCCGAGGAGACTGAGAGCAAACCCAGTTAGTGCCGATGATAACACCTAGCGCTTGTGCGTGCTCTCAAGAACTTGAGCATTTCCATATTCATCAAGGTTTTACCAACATCCGTGTCAAGGATCCTGGCAACACAACATACCACCATGATGAACAACGATGGACGATGCAGATGCATAGGAAGATAACATCAACTCAGATTTCACCCTAGCGAGGCCAAGGAAACAAAATCTGGATGATTGACCGAGAGACATTTAGCACTCCGCTTCTAATGTTCTCCTTGACGTGCTAGTGTAACCCATTCATAGATATGGTTTGATAACTAGAACATCAAGTAAAGGTCGGACTTCGGGAGCAATAGAATCCATAAGGAACAGTTACGGAGGTAAATCCTACGAAATCCTTATGGGGAGGTGGCCAACTTCCTCAAACAAGATACTACAATAATAGGTCTTCCGGCTGGGTGTGTTGGCCACGACATCCACTTTACCGGTTATCGAGGAACCAATATTATAGTTCTTGGGAAATATTCCAACCATCATATCTGCCTGAGATTCAGATCTGGTTGGTGTCAGAATATTCCAGACCCATCGAGTCTAGGAAGGAAAACGAAAGTTTGCAACACAAATCGACGAGATGACGTTGCGAGATTCTCGGGAAATGAACTACGATAGTAAGCTCCAAAGCATGAGCTGGTTCTGCTACAAACATGTGAACACGTTGTCCCAGACAAGCATGACCACGTGGTAGTCTTATAATAAAACACTACCGAGTTCAGGTGGGGAACCATCAACGAGGATATCAAAATCCTTGCATAAGGTATACTCTTAAGAAGGAACTTCTTCTCCTTGAACAAATCAATCAGTGGCTTGGTGTGCTAGGATATACATATGGAATGAAGATGATCAGTCTAACAGACCACAAAATTCTTCGCACGTGCATGACCGACTTGGGATGATTCCAAAGGAGCAAAAACAAACTTTCTCGAATTCACGACGGCAACTTACATCAAAATGCACGTGAATCAAAGGAAGTCACTCCTTTCATCAAACAAGTACTTCATGAGCTAGCATGAAGAAAATGCTTTCAAAAGTTTCCAACACTAACTTAATGTTCAACAACATCATGGAGGAGATAAGGATGTTGTCAATGGACTAAAAAACAACTCATCGGAATTTCCATATCACTGGACTTCCACCATCGTGTGAACACGGTGATAGCATTGGTCAGAACCAAAAGATATAATGGTGTATGCTCGAGGGATCAACCACGAGGAAGACAACATTACGAACATCGTTGGTTCTGACTTGATTTGACGATAGCCCACACTCAAATCAAAGGATTGATAAGACAATAGGTCCAGCAACTGATCACAGGGACCAATCGATGAAGATATCATCTTTCTTCAACACACACTACACAAGAATATCCTTTTGGAACGAACTAAGTCAGGCAAGCTTTTATCTTCCAACCCTCCAAGTTGTCGTTTAGCTTAACCAGCTAGCTCAGGGATATCTAACACCGATTCTTGGAGAGAAGGTGGTTCACAAGAAACCAACTTGATCACGAGCTCAACATAGCGTTCAGGTGACAACCTGGTAATACTTCCGAGAAGATCTTCGGAAATCACGAACCACCGATATGTTACTAAGCTCGAGAACAATCTTGCTTTTCAGGGCAAGATGATATGATCAAATGAGCGAGGACTTGGCAAAATCCTAACTCATCAATCAAAGAGTGCACCAGGAAATAAGGACTAGGTAGCACGATCAATCTTAGAATGGTGATTCAATAACCAACATACTAAGAATAAGATTATTGTCCATTAACTACCAAGCAATGGGGTTGCTAGGAGTATTGAGTTCACACATCATGATTCACTTGTCGGCACTCCGGCTGCAACAACACGGAACCGAGGAATGAAAAAGGATGGCGAGAAGTATCACTATGTAAAGAATTCACAAAAGGTGGTGCAATTCTCATGAAATTCCTGTCATAAAGAAGGTAATACTTCAGGGTAGAGCAGACCAAAAACTGGATTAGCAATTTGATCTGCGGAGCACAACTTCTTTGACCCAATCCTGGATATGGAAGAGGTACTGGAGTTTGTTTCTCCAAGTCATTCAGGACAGAATGGCTTGACGGACCACAAGGGTAATAGGCATCGATAAACGAATGCATGCATACTCTTGACTATCAATTGATAGACGAGGGTCAGAATGCAACTAAAGAGAACAACTCAAAGGAACATACAATTTTCTGAGTTGTGGATGCATAGATTAGTATGTCGAACCAAGTTCAACATATTTCTTCCGGATAACCCATGCAGAAAGGTAGAACTGGCAGAGTCACGATTTATGAATGGAGAACTCCTCAAGAATAATCCTGTTGTGATATTTCAGTTCAACGAGGAACTTCTGCCATAAGTAGTTCATGGTATCTGGAAGAAGAAGATACCACGGACTTCAAGGACTATCGCAAAGGTTAATAATATCCTAAAGGCGCTAGCAATTACTATCAACATGAAGTAGGTAGAGTGAATCTCGGGTTCAAGAACCCAGGAACAGAATACCTATTACTAAGTAGCATCACGGGATGCTTTCGAGAATGATGGCCAGAATCATCACACTGGGAACACAAATCATGGCTAAATTACTAGATGATCCCCTAAGACACCTAGGGTCATAATAGTAACTCCAACATAATGTCAAGGCAATAGAATACCTCAACTCAACAATTAGTGTGATTGAGCTGGCATAAAGGAACATCGAAACCAGAGGGAAAGGATTTTGCAAATGCATCAGACTATTTAGAAACCTGGAATGACTCGGACAGCATAACGGCTATAAATGCTCAAAAGATTTGAGACATGCTACAAAAATGGTGGCATAACCACTCAGAAGCACAATATCAAGGTTCCGAGATCAACAATTAACATACGGAAATAGTAGGAACTGAACTGAGACTTAAACCCAACAATCTTAAGTCTACGGATTAGTAACATGTGATCCTGATAGAAAGAAGAGATAGCCTAGTTCTTAATCCCCGTAGAAGAGAAGATGATGACTCAGATCAGAAGGCCATGAGGTATAAGGAGTAAAAAGAGCCTTACGTTCCATCCCACAATCAATTCCCTTATATAACTAAGAATTTCTAGACTCAACTTCGACCAGTTTGGCTTGGTAATCCTACAGGCAGTCAAGCTCTGATACCAACGCTGTCAGGACCCCGACTCAATGCCACATCGATCTAGCATGTAACACTTCATATCACTTTGCGACCTCACGCACGGTATTCCCACGGGTGTCGCCTTACCTTTGCCCGGGACCGTTTGCGCCTTTTGGCACACGTATATGACAGTGTCGCTAGCATCCATATGATAAGGAGCCCGGGCTGACATGGCTAGTCGTAAACCCAAAGTGGCACAAACTTACAGGGACATGCATCCATGACCCAACATCGAACGTGTCGGTCATCAGCGAGTGAATCCAGGCTGTAGCACTGGGCTAGCAGGACTCCGGTGAACCGGGCTGTAGTGGGCTAACAGGACTCCGGTATTCATCGCGTGACATTTCCCCGAAGGGACAGACACAGGAACGAAGAAGGACACATGCCGGCCAGCCTAAGTGTTCCGGAGCAGCAGCAAGCTACCATGGCTCAGTGGAACACTAGGAGACATTTCCCGGTAAGAGAGGCTACTAAGGATAAACAACTAGATAGTCAGATCCCACACATACCAAGCATTTCAACAACATACACACAATATGCTCGATATGTGCAGATACAACATGGCATCACAACATGACTCTACAACTCAAGTAATTATTCAATAGGCTCCGAGGAGCGAGATATTACAAACATGGGTCTCATGACCCAACACTCAGAGCATACAATCAAAGCACAAGCGGAAGCTATCATGTCTGAGTACAGACATCTATAAATGAAAAAGGCTGAAAAGCCTGACTATCTACCAGATCCTGCCGAGGGCACAAGATCGTAGCTGAGGTATCAAGCTAAACGTCGAAGTCCACGCGGAACTACTAGTGAGACTGAAGTCTCTCTGCAAAACATAAAATAGGCAAACGTGAGTACAAATGTACCCAGCAAGACTTACATCAGATCTATCTACATATGCATCATTATCAACAAGGGGGTGGAGGGGTTTGACTGCAGCAAGCCAGCTTTGACTCGGTGGCTATCCTGAACTACGACTGCAAGTAACTCTTTTGAAGTGGCGCACACGAGTCCACATATTCACCATATCAATACACCACTATGGATCCGCTCCCGTCTCCCTACGAGAACGCCATCCATAGCACTCACGCTTATCTTGCGTGTTTTAGAGTATCCACTTTCACTTGTCTATGAACTATGCAAGGGGTCCAAATTTCCATATCCGAGGAATCCGGCTATTCGAATAGATGATGTTAACCCTGCAGGGGTGTACTTCTTCACACACGCTTTCGCCACTTATCGCCCTGTACACGTCTTATACCTCGGCAACCTTCAAGCGGAAGCCGGGCGAGGGAGTCGGCCATGACCTGACTAACCGAACAAGTCTCTAGTCCAGGTTTATCGCCTATTCGGGTTCCATCCGCAAGGAGATCCGGCCGGGGTGTCGCTTACGGCCCCAAACGATGTGAGCAGGGTTCCCAAGCCCACCATCCGGGTGCTGCTTGGTACACCGGGCCACTGTGCCTAGTCTGTCCCAAGCCCACCTGTACCGGGTGCCACTTGGTAGACTACTAACACTACCTACAAACGCCAGAAACTAGTTGCAACTCCTGGACAGAGATCATGTTGATTAATAAGTCGAGAGGGGTCGAGTTACCGGAACCCAATGTGTGGTAGTAACTGGTCATGGATCACAAACACAGAACTCAGTTCCTGAGGTTGGCTGCAATGAGACAACCCACCATGTACTCCTACATGGCCTCTCACCGCTACCTTTACCAAATCGTGTTCACACACTTAGCTCACACACAGTAGGACATGTTCACACGCCTCTGATTCATCCCCGATGAATCAGACCTGACTCAACTCTAAGCAATAGCAGGCATGACAAACAAACATGAATGAGTAGGCACAACAGGGCTCAAACAACTCCTACTCATGCTAGTGGGTTTCATCTATTTACTGTGGCAATGACAGGTCATGCAAAGGATAAGGGGTTCAGCTACCGCAACAAGTAACAAATATGTCGTTGTTATCCTAATGCAGTAAAAGAGAGTAGGAGCGAGAGAGTGGGATTTTATCGGAATGAACAAGGGGGTTTTGCTTGCCTGGCACTTCTGAAGATAATATAGCTCTTCATCGGTGTCATCGATCACATCGTCGGTACACGTCTATCGAGAGGGGACAATTACCGGCAAATACAGAAAAACACGATCAATGCAATGCACAATATGATGCATGCTATGACATGGCAATATGAATGTGTTTTGGGCTAATGCACCTAAAACCAGATTAAATGAAGTTGGTTTGAATCCAAGATTTAAATTCAAACTCCATATGTGGTTATTTAAATGTCATTCACTTCATTTGCCCTAAACAGTAGTTATAAGTTGTTCTAACATGCATGAAAATGGTACATATGGATTCCTTGAATTTTTCTGATAATTTTTCATATATAAATTATTTAATTTGGAGTTACGGTTGAATTTCTATGATTTATTGAAGTTTTAGCTATTTTCTGGAATTTCCTGATTATTTTTAAAATAAACTAAATTCCAGAAAAGGAATATTGCGTCAGCATGACGCCGGGGTGACGTCAGCAGGTCAAAGGCGTCGACCAGGTCAAACCTGACCAGTGGGGTCCACTGGTCAGTGACCCAGACAACTAACCAAGTTAGTTAGCCCTAACTAACTTAGTTAGCCGGGCGGGGCCCGCATGTCAGTGGTCTATCTAATTAGCTAAGTTAATTAGCGCTAACTAATCTAACACTAATCAAGCAGGCGCCTGGGCCCACACGTCAGGGGGGGTCAAACCCCGGGTCAACTCACCAGAGTTGACCCGCGGCTCGTCGCCGGCGGAGCCAGAGACGGCGGAGGGGGTCGGAATTCCTCCTTCGGCGACCAAATCGGAGACTGAGGGGCTCTACGCGTAGCTGGTGTGTGCGCGCATCGAATCGTGGCATCTGTTCGTGCTGGGGAGGTCGGATTTGGCGACGGCGGCGAGCGGGGCGGCGGCCGGAGCACGACGAGGTCGGGGTTGGCGCTAGGGGGCACGGCAGGTCGCACGGGTGGGCGCGCTCGGCTCCTGGAAGGGTGCTGAGCACGTTGCCGTGCTCGGGGGTTAGCTACGGTGGCTCTAGCCCCGTCTGTGTCATCGCCGGCGGCGAGGAACTGTCGGCTCCGACAGCCGGGGTGGTTAGAAGGCGCGGACGGCACGGGGAGAGAGGGGAAATGGACAGGGGCTCACGAGGGGTCGGGAGAGAAGCTCGGTGGGCTCGGGGAAGCCTCTGCAACGGCGAATTGACGACGGCGATCTCCGGGCACCGGAGATGAAGACGACGACGCTCCGGTCGACTGCGGCCTCCTCTGGCCACGTGCGTCGCGTGTGTAGCTCCACGGGGTCAGGGCGGAGCTCAGGGATGCATAGAGGGAGCGAGGGGGTGGCTATGGCCCCGGTAAACGGCGTCGGCGGCGATGGGCGCGCTCGGCTGTGGTGGGGAACGGCGAGAGAGGAGCGAAGAGGGGAGAGTGCGGTGTCCAGGGGTCGAGGGGAGGCCGGGGAGGCGGTTCAGGCGCCGCGGTGGCGTGGGATGCAGGCAGGCAGGGAGGTGGCGTGTCGCCACGGCGCGCGCGTGCGCTGTCTCCCTCCTCTGCCTACTGGCAGAGGTAGAGGATGACTGGCATGGGCCTTGGTGGGCTAGGCCACCAGCTGGGCCAGCTAGGTGGGCTGCCAGGTAGGTCCAGGTGAGATTTCTCTCCTCTATCTTTTATTTATTGTTTTCTATTTTGTTCTGTTTTGTTTTGGTTTAGGAAAAAATACTAAACCATTTTATAAAATCCTGAAAATAATTATGTGGCTAGAACTAAAATATACCAACCCACATAAAATGTTCCAGTAATTATTGGACATATATTATTTATATATCAAATATATATCCAATGCAAATAGCTATTTATTTAATTCAAAGGCCCAAAATAATTAACTCTGAGATACCAAAAATATTGTTTTGAGTTTTACCTCTTTGCAATATTTTCAGAGACTAAGAGGAGCATTTTCTTGGACTTCTTTGAGGAGATTTTAATGTTGATCATTTTTAGAAGGTTTCTGAGGCTTTGAAAATTCCTCAATTCAAATTTCATTTGAAATAAAACATGATGCTCACATGAGGTCTAGCCTAGTGCATTACCAGAAGCTAGGGATGTGACTCCCAGCACGCTTGATTAACTCCGGCCGAACACACTTTCCTGGGTCATGCCCGGCCTCGGCCAAACAATACGTCGCAACCCGACCTAGGCTTAATAGAGAGGTCAGCACGCTGGACTAAACCTATGCCCCCAGGGGTCATGGGCCATCTCCCCGGAAACTCCTGCATGTTGCATGGGCGGCCGGTGAGCAGACCTAGCTACCTCCTTAAAAAAAGGCAGGTGCTTACCAGTCCAACCCGGCGCGCGCCGCTCAGTCGCTGACGTCTATTAGGCTTCGGCTGATGTATACGGCACAGAACGCCCATACTATGCCCACGTGATGGTTAGTGCTATCAGGCCAGAGGCCCCTTGGATCAAATATCCAAATCGTAGTGGATTAGGAACACGCGGTAACAAGCAGAGACGCACGAAAGATGTGACCCCGTTGCCCCATCTCGAGGACTTGCGGCAAGGCCTAGGAATGCCCGGCCACGCCTCATAATTATCTCGCGGGCACCCTCCAGGTCAACCCGTATCCACTCGCGGGTACCCCTCAGGGTCGACCCGCCTTTCCAAGTAACAGTTGTAAAGTTCAAGTATATGCGTGTCCAAACATCATGGGGAAAACCCGAGGAATCACCCCCGGTGAATTCCACTCGATGTAATCATCAAGGTGAACGTAAGAGGAACCACCCCCGAGGTTCACACTTGAGGGGTTGCACGACAGAGTCGTATCGGAAGTGGTTAAGGCGGAATCACCCCTGATGACCACGACCGAATAGCTACACTACAGGGTTAACATCAGAAGTGTTGTAGAGGTCTCACCCTCGGCACTCGATAGTAACCTAGTAGTGTCGGGTAACTAAGGGAAAGTGATGTGCGGTGCCGGGGCCTGGTCTTCGATCCCGTTGATCGGGTCTTCAATGATGAAGCAAGGGCAACAAGGACAAGGTGGGGGTCACTGATGGATCACTAACCAACCTATACTAAGCAGCTTAGGATAAGCAGGTAAGGTACAACAGCAGATACAAAAGCAGGCTATGCATCGGAATAGGAGCAAACAATTACAGTAGCAAAATCTAATGCAAGTACGAGAGAATGGAATGGGCGATATCGAGATGATCAAAGGGGGGGCTTGCCTGGTTGCTCTGGCAAGGAGGGTTCATCGTCGATGTAGTCGATCATAGGGGCAACATCGGTCTCGGGGTCTACCGGAGAGAAGAGGGGGAGGAAACAGTAAATATAAAGCAAACATAGCATAACAGGACAACAGACAGAGCTAGACATGTTCTAACGCAGTGCTACACGATACCGGCGAGGGGGGAAGCCAACTGGGAATGTTTTCCTGGTTCCGGACCTGTGTCAAATAGATGACCGGAGGGGGGAAGTTCCATGTTCAGCATGCTAGGGGCATGTGACAGATGAACGGACCGCGTATCCGGATTCGTCATGTTTTTCTGAGCAACTTTCATGTAGAAAACATTTTCATCCGAGTTATGGTTTATTTTCTATGATTATTCAAAGATTAAAGCATTTTCAGAAACTATTTAAAATAACAGAAAAAGGATTACTGCATCAGCATGATGTCAGCAATGCGTCAGCCGTCGGCTGGGCTGCTTCCTGGGTCAACTAATAGGTGGGACCCACCTGTCAGCCTCTCTGGGTTTAACAGAGGGTTTAACTAATCTAACAGAGGTAGTTAGGGGTGTGGGCCCCAATAGTCAGTGACTAATTAACTAATTAGTTTAGGTTTTAATTAAATATGGTTCAATTAGTTTAATCAACGAACGGGGGCCACTAGTGAGTGGCTGTAGCGCCACGTCAACGTCGCTGACCCGGTCAACAAAGTCAACCCGGGTCAGGGGCCCACTAGTCAGTGTCACTGGGCGGGCCCCTGCTCCGCCACGGCGGACGCCGGCGCCAGAAAATGCTCCGGCGAGCGCCGGACGCGGCATGGAGCTCCGGCAAGCTCGAATTTCGCGTTTGAAGGCCTGTTTTTGGCGCGGTTTGCTGCAATCGAACGGCCAGTGTCACGCGCGTCGAGTGGTGTGACCGTTTGGACTCGGGGGTGGCCGGAGCTTCGCCGGTGATGAGCGAAGGTGGCGGTGGTTCTTCGGGTGCGAACTGAAGGTGGCTCCTGGGGTGTTTTGAGAGAGCTAGGTGGTTGGGCGATTTCCTGGGCGCGCTAGGAGCATGACGGTCAAGACGGCAGGGCTCGGGCGGCTGCGCTTCGAGCTGCACGCCGGCAATGGCGGACGGCAGCACGTGGCATCGGTGTCGGCTAGCTACGGGGCAGCAGCTCGCAAACGGAGGGGAAGAGGAGGGAGAGACGCTCACGTAGGGGCTCACGAAGGCCGGTGCTCAGTTTAGTAGTAGTAGGAGTCGGGGGAGGTCGCCAGAGTTCCGCGGCGGCCGGAGAAGAGGACGATGACGACGCGGCAGCTACGATGTTCCACGACTCCAACCGAACACACCAGGGGAAGGGAAGGACGCTGGTGGAGCTTGCGGTTGTAGTCAGCAGTCGCGGGGCCGCTGGTGGCCGGGGGAACGACGGAGCCGCGGCGGCGATGGAGTTCGGTGAGGGGGGGGGCGAAGGGGATCTGGGGGAGAGGGAAAGGCAGGGGGACGGAGAGGCGGGAGTGGAGGTAGGTGAGGGGGAGGACTCAAGGCGTCCAGGGGCGTGGAGGCCTTATTCCCTCGCCGACGACGGCGAGTGGGTTCGGCGGGGCTACGCCCCTGTTCCGACCCCGGTCGGGGGAATAGGGAAGGGGACGGGCAGGGTGGATCTAGGCTGGCTTGGGTGGGTTAGGTGGGCCTGCCCAGGTGGGTTAGGTACAGGGGGGTGCTGTCTCTCTCTCACTTTTGTTTTCTCTAATAGTTTTCTTTTCCTTTTAAACTTTCTGTTTTCCAAAACTTTTCAGAACCAAAACAATTTTATAAATTATAAAACTTACACCTAAAATATCACCATGTTTTAGGCTACCGCCACAATTAGTTTAGCACTTAAATAAAACAGGTTAGCATTTTTACAAATTAAAAAGCATTTAAACAAATGTTATAAGCACTGTTTTAGCTAATTTAGTGCACTTAAACACTTTGTGAAAATGTTGGTTCAGTACCAATATTAGTTATGGGATTATTTGGCACAAGATGAACATTTCAGATTTCATGTCTGACAAATATGATTTTTTTTCTTTTTGACTTTAGATTGGATTTGAATTTGAATGGTGATTTGGATCAAGTGAAGATTAGCAATAGTAATGTGATGACATGGCACCATTAATAAGGGATTACTGTAGCGTGACATTAGGGGTGTTACAACAACCAATAAAGTGCCCTTGTATTGTCCCGTCAAGAACGTGCCATCAATGGCGATGACAGGCCGACAATGCTCAAAAGCCCTCACGCATTGCTCAAAGGCCCAAAATGCATGGCCAAATACTCGGACGTCCTCCCGCTGTGAATCAATGTTTGGTGCCCATGAGGCTCAACCACGTGAACCATGCTTGGGTTTGTGGCGGCCATAGCTAACAACAACCTAGGGAGTCGGTTGTATGCTTCCTCCCAATTGCCATACAACATCTTGAATGCGGCTTGCTTCGCCTTCCATGCCTTGCCGTACTTCACCTTGTAATGAAAGATGGCTTTCACAAGGTCAATGACACTCTTTATGCTCATTATTGAAAGTGTGGATATTTGGTTGGATAACCTGTAAGCAATGAACTCGGACGTGAGTTGTCTGTGTTGTTGGTACACAAGCTCGCCATCCGCATTCTTGTGTCGACACATGTGACTTGGCGTACAACTCACTATGCGCCAAGTGGGACCTTCTTTCCATGGCATTGCACACACAATTCATGGACATCTTGGCACTTCACATTTAACCGTGTAACGCACTTTGACGTCCGAGTTGGCCACTTTATGTGGACAATAATGCATAACCGAGTAGTGGTCGAGCCACATCTTCAATTCCAAGAAGGATTGAAACTCACAACCAGGATATATCCCGTTTTTGCCGTCTTCCAAATCACGGTGAGAACTTGGCCTAGCTCCAAGAGATATACATTTCCCACCATCTACACCGGCTTCATCCGCGAGACTAAGATCCTTGAATAATGGTGTCTTGTGATCCCGCCCGAATAGCTTCTAAATGCTTGGGCCTCCTTGGGCGTGAACCCCTCCTCATCAACTTCTTCATCGGGACTATCGTCATCAGAATCCGATGCATATGCACGAGAAAAAGGGATGGATTGGTCCATTGTCTCTTGCACATGATATTTCTCGAGATCATCCACATTGTTGTCATGGAGATCAACTTCGTTGCCATCCTTCTTGTACTCATAATTGTCCTCTTCAAAAGCTTCATTTTGGTTGTTTGAAATCGGGCCCAACGTTGGCCAAACTTGTTGCGTCAAATGAGGTTCACTAACTTGATCTTGGTTCATAGGTGGGGGAGTATTAGCAACCAACGGGGAGGGTTTCGGTTCAAATCCAAATGCAAACTAGACTCAACCTTTTTGGAGGCAAATAACTCAAGAGCCTTGTCTAGAGATTCTGCAACCGTCTCCTTGTATGCAACCCAACGTTGCTCCGACTTCACACGCATTGTCTTCCAACGGATGTGCATTCCAAAACCAACATTATGCCTTCCCTCGAACTCAACAACGTCACTTGGGTCCATCCAATTCAAATCCTTCCCCACTTGTTTCAAGACATCCGCATAGCTAGGACTACTCTCAAATACCATGTCAAGCTCATCCGGGTCCGGCTCAACATTGCCTTTCAAAAGGCCTCTTTATCTACATGATGAACATAAACACATGTTCTTCCCACCCCTACGATAATAAAAAACACACATATATCAAGTAAGTACTTAACAAAATATTTGCACAAAATACATAAGCCCAACATATATATGAAACAATAAGCCTAACCCCCACTTAACAATAACCACAACCCTAACCATACCATAACCCTATCACCAACATCAAACACACATAACCCTAACCCTAGCATAGTATGAAGCCTAACCATAATCCTAACACCAACATCAACACAAATTTTCAAATCCAAGCCAAAACTAGGGTTTCCCCAAACTAGCAAGATTTGAACAAATGTGATAATTCCTATGGACGAAAACGAGGGGATCAGAGGAGATTATCTTAAGAGAGGGGTTGACTTCGAAATCCACGGTCAAATACTTTAAATTTGCAAGATTTGAGAATGATTTGAGAGGGGGGGGGGAAGAGGGGAAGAGAGGAGGGCCGCAAGGCTAAGGGTTTGGGTGGGGGTGTGTGGGGTGGGGGTGGAAGGGAAGAGAGAGTGGGGCCAGCCTAAGTGACAAACAGACTGTGCAACATCTAAGGGACGGACGCTGCATATTATAAGTGTGGCGCCTAGCGCTTAGGCGCGGCACGGCTGGCTGTGGGGCCGCACCTGGCCCCATGCTGCCATGCTGCCCAGGCGTGCGACGCCTGATGCAAAGGCGCTGCATAGTAATGCAGCGCCCGGATGCCGGACGCCACACAAAACGATCTGTTATGTGAAATTTTTTCAGGACCAGGTGAGATCGTGATATGATTTCAAATATATGGTTTCTGCGTGAAACGTCGCCCTCAAAATCCTGGCCCCGTCCGTGTATGTAGGCGCAGTTGTGTTCTCGTGAACCAAAAGACAGTCACCAGATATTTATACTAGAAAAAGACAAAAGGCACCGAAGCCCTAACCCTAGCTCCTACAAACCCCCGGCGCCCCGAATCCAACCCTCCACCTACCATTCACCCCCTCGCCGGCCAAATTAGGCACGTGAAGGGCGCCAGCTCGGGAACCAGTGTTAGGTGACCGGCATCACCCGCCGGCTCGGCTCGGGGACGATTCGGAGGAGTGGCAACAGAGGATGGCTGGTCTACAGGGTTTTGCATCAGATGGTAAATCCCCAATAGCTCCTTTCCTTGCCCACTCCAATTTGTTAATTTTGATTGGTCGAATTGATTCATTTCTCTTTATCGTGAGAAAATTGTTTCTTTTTTTGAATTGGTGTGTTGTGTTGTGCTTCTTATGCAACAGAAGGGGCGGACCGGCACGGGTTGAGTGATATTGGAGGGTCGTTTTCTGTGGGTGGCGTGTCGTTACTCGCACATGGAACTGGCTTGTTTGCTGATTTTAGTATGCTTCAGAAGCTCCGCACAGAGCAGGGATTTCAAGAATATTTGAAATTCCGTGAGCATGCATTCAAGCTCGCAGCAGAAGAACTGGTTGCTGCATGCAATTCGCCTGTATGCACGGATCATTTGATTGCATTTTTTAGTAAATCTTCATACACCGTCCCCTCAGATGTTTGGAATTGTTGGTATATGTAATCCTCTGTATGTGTAGGTTGATTTGTTTGTCCAGACCGAGTGTGATGAGAGGCTTTTTCAAGAGCACTTCCTCAAGTTCGTGACTTTACGTGAACAGGTACTGAAACAATCCTTGGTTTTTTGACCCACTTGTTTTTTTGGTTTATAACTGTCTTTTGTACCCCTTTTTCTTTGCAGTTTTCTCCTTGTTGTACACGCGACCCTTACTAGAATGCTTTTTGGTACTTATCCTATATTGGTCATAGATATTGATGTGTTCAGAATGCATATAGATGTACTAGAGCTGCGACAATTAATTTGGATCGGAGGGAGTATCTCATTTTTTCTCATAAAATGTGTGGAGGGTTAAATGATTTTGAGCATGTTTGGTTTGATGCCTAATTAGTTCGTTGTCTTGCTAATTTCACATAACGTTGCCAAGTTTTGGCAAGTTTTGGCTTGCCAAGGCATTGGCTAGCCAGCCAAATATTGGTAGCAAACCGAGCATACCCTTTGTGATAGGGCACCTAGTACATTTGTAATGCCGGCTGCAAAAAATGATTGTACTGAATATGCGTTCATTTGGGCAAATGATCTGCTGGAATTTTTCTTATATTAGCAATCCAAAGTTTGGTAGCAAATCAAGCATGCCCTTTGTTATAGGGCACCTTGTACATTTATCATGCAGACTGCAAAAAATGATTATACTGAGCATGGGTTCATTTGGGCAAATGATATGCTGGAATTTCATATGAAGGCATTATTCTTCATTTTTATGATATTCTAGAACTCAATTTGGTTGATCTATTAACCCAAATGCCACTTGAAACACACATCATGTTAAAAGTCCATATTACTCCCCTCCCCCTCTGCCACGTCATTATTTTCCATCTCATCTCTGCCATGTCATCATTTCTCTCTCCTTGTAGCTCAAACAAAAATAGCATGGTCTCTGTCGAATGTAATGTCCATTTTAGCTGAAATTCCAGCAGGTTGTTCACTACATTATTTCTGATTTACTGGTAGTTTTCCAACATTTATACCTGAATATTCAATGAATTATTCTTGATTTGCTGGAAATTTTTCATTTTTTTTTCTGTGTAGTTTGAATTTGAACCCAAAAATGGAATATAAAACTAAAACAGCAAGTTTCTTTCAAACCATAAGCCAGTTTCAGCTGAAATTAATTAATTATACCAGAATTGTAATTGAATCATTCTTGATTTACTGGAGTTATTTCAGTTTTTTTGTGTAGTTTTTTTTTTTCGTTTTCAAGATTTATTCTAGATTTGAGCATTTCGACAGCACAACATTAGTATGTTGTAGGTTTTTGGGCAGTACTTCGACATAACAGGAACCATATCTCAATATCCATATTAGTCACATTCTAATTCATCATCCAAAATCTTAACGAAAAGCATGGTCCATAATGTTCACAAGGTCTTCATGGTCTCACATCAATGGAAGAAAGCAACAAATTGCGCATACATGGTCCATATGGTTCACAATGTAGAGCCAGGAGTTCAGCATGCAGCAACACCAATGGAACATAGTTCGACAATAGCCAATGTTTTGGTATATCACAACACTAAAGCATGAGAAGTTCACAAATGGCGTAACTATCAATTAGAGACCATCTATAGTCAAAAAGTCTGCCTAGCCTTCCGTGCTCTTCCTTTCTCCCAGCAGGTTGGTTTGTTGATTGTGCTGTAGCATTTCTAGATGACACATGCGAAGTAATACTTGATCTTGTTTGAGACCCTTGCACCAAACCATGTGCATTCACAATATTTCCCGAGGTTTTGTTATGGGTACCCTTGTTAGACGCCCTCTTTGAAGTTGATGGTCCGGATTGTCCCTTTCCACTAGCTGCCTTGCTTGGTAAGGCTAGAAAAATATTGGTCAAGTTGAGATAACAAGTTTAGCTGCAAGAGTTCAAATTCAGTGAAGAGAGTGTGAGCTTACCATGGAAGTTGAAACTCGTGGTTGTGTGGATGTTGCAGCCTGGGGACGTGTGGATGGTGCAGGCCGAGGCCATACTTAATACATGTTACAAATATTGTAATTCATAATAATACAAGAATGTGAATTAAAGAATATTGTGAACTCACCAACATTAGGTGTAGCCCAGGAGAGTGTGGATGGTGCAGCTGATTGCTCCTTCTGTGAAGGTTGCACATAATGCATCTAATACTTTTTATAATTCATATTTTTTAAATAATGAAAGCTCACCACATTAAGCTGTGCCTCCATTCTTCCTCTCAGAAGACGTTCTATAATGTCCTATTTGGTTGCATTTCCCACACCGGATGGTTGTACCAGATCTGCTAACTCTGCTGCTCCCTGGCTTCTCATCTGGTTCTGTTGTCCTCGACTTCTTTCTGCCAGGCATATCAATGTGCCTAAGGTGCCAATGTCGTAGGTCTTTGAAATTGGCCATGCAGGCATCCTTCCACGTGCTGAAGGTAGTGCTCGTAGTTTTTTCTGAACTCCTCAAGATGTTAGCACTTTCTAATATAATCATCAAGGTTATTTGTATGGAAATATATGCAAGCTATAGCATGTGAACAAGGAAGCCTAGAAAGTTGTCAATACCTGTAGCTACACGTCCTACACGCCCTCTTTTTAATTTTAACAGTAAGCCTATGCTCTCCAAGTTTAACTTCATAAGAATCATTGCCATTACATATTGCATGGCAGTATGCGTACTGGTTTATGCTCTTTTTTAGTTCCTTTGTTATGTCAGGGCAAATGATGACACTAGCGGCCCACTTGTCCATCTGAGTTCTCATCTCTTGTATCCTAACCATCACCTGCATCAGATAGCTTCTAGCATGGTAATTATGGGCATGTACCTGGCTTGGACTATCTGCTAATTGAATGATTCACAGATATTGTTATCGAGGGTCAGAGTTAGATCTTTTTTTTTGCGGGGAGGAGTTACAGTTACATCCTAACTTGAACTGGGCCCTGCTTTGGTGATGTGGGTCTTTGCCCATGATTGCTTTGGCACCGTGGGGTGTCTTTTATGCATAAAATGCCCTTGCTTGATTAAACAAAATAGAGCCGCCTGCAGCTGGTGTCGAGTGGCGGCTGCCTACCCTGGCGGCGGAGGAGCAGGAGGCATAGCCTAGCGGTGCTGCCGGTCCTCTGCATGGTGTGAATACAAGGCGGTCAGCGTGTGTCTCTGCACAGGACGTGTGAATAGAATTGTATCTGGGAATCGTTTTGTTGGGTGACCTTACGTATGGACTAGGACTAGCTAACTAGATAGACTACGTGGCTAAGAGATGAGAAAACTGACGGCGTTGCAGAGAAACAGGAGTAAACAAGATCAATTCTTGTGAGGGTGTCATCATGAATGGTTTTCAGAGTTCGAGGCTGTAATTTGAACCAAAGCAAAATTCAGGTTGTAAAAGGAACCCCAAGACAGGCTTAGGGCGGTAATATGGACTTCACTCAGCATGTTTACCTAGAGCATGCTTGGTTTGATGCTAAAATGTTCATCAAACCAAATTTCTCCTTGCCAACCTCACCTGACATAAAGTTGCCAATTTTTTTGGCAAGTTTTGGCATTACCAAAATTTGGCTTGCCAATTAATCGCTAGCCAAATACTGGTAGCAAACGAAGCATACCCTTTGGATAGCGCACCTATACATTTATCATGCTAACTGCAAAAAATGATTATGCTGAGCATGAGTTCATGGCCAAATGATCTCCTGGGGTTTCATATGAAGGCATCATTCTTTTCTTCATTTTTGAGATATCGCTTGAGACACACATCATGTTACCTAGAGCAGCTTGGATTAACTCTTTATACTAGATATCGCTTGAGACACACATCATGTTACCTAGAGCATCCTTGGTTTGATGCCAAAATTTGACATGCCATTTCTTGCCAACCTCACATAAAGTTGCTAATTTTTGGCATTGCCAAATTGGTAGCTAACCAAGCATGCCAGTAATGACTGAATGAACAAGTGAATGAGTGGAACGTTATGCATTGCATCTCCTACTCTTCTACATTTAGGCTGAAAATGGGGAAGTCGTAGACATAGGTTGTGGAAACTTGAGAAAGATTTGAATGGTACTTACTAAGGTCATTTGAGTACGAGCTCTTCAAATTGAGGAGGGAGAATTAGTGATTGGTTTGGGCCTATATGTGAATTACGAAGGGCTTCTCTTACTCTTTCTAATTTCTATATCTGTTTTGAAGAGAAGCTTAGTTCTCTTATAATCATGTTCTATTCTATACTGAAATGGAGCCTTCATCTTGCAGTATTCTGTGGTTGTTGATGATGTTGATGGAAGTAAAGAAAGTTTGGTTGATGATGGATCACCACGCCGTGTCTTGAATGAGGATGAGTTCAATCACATCCAGCGTAAGAATGTATGTGTTTGTAGCAGAATTTGTTCCTTTTGCACTCGCTTCTTGCTTGCTGATCGCTTGAGATGTATAATTGTCTGTTGACATATTAATACACTAAATATGTTGTTACGATTATATAAAGTCAGCATAAATATGAGGCATGCTGCCTGAACTTGTTTACATAGCGTAGATGTGAGGGCTGCCTAAACTTCTAATTTCTGGTGTCATGATATTGATTTGCAAATCCATGTGAGCATTTATGTGCCAAGCACTCATCTTAATGCATGATTGTTGATAACCGTTTCGAATATTAACTCTGCCTCTCTCCCTGATGCATTTATCTAATAATTACTCTTAGAGTTCATGTAAAATTCCAACTGACCATGAAGCCACATAGATTCGTATCATTACCCAACATGAATAAGACAGTAGGCAGATGATTCCATCTCCCATAGTGGATTGCCTATGGCACATGCATGCACATACAAATAGACAACCTGTCCACTGAATCCATCCAAAGTGAAGGCGGATCAGCCTACTGCTGCCGCAACCAACTCAGTCGTCACAGAATATATGCTTGCATCAGGTGCCGTTGGGCCTTTTGTTTTGGTTTTCCTCTAAGCACTTAGCCATGACTCAGGGGTCTGCAATAAAACTGATGCATATGGTGTGGTTAATGAGGTACCATCGATTGGATCTGCAATAGAACTGATCAATATGGCATGGTTAATGAGGTACGATCAATTTTAGTTCAGTAGTTGATCTGCTTGAAATGAGAGAAGGATGAACTCAAAGATTGGTGTTCTGAAATGTGCCTCCAAAGATTGGCTGCCATAAAATGTCGCTGGCTTAAAAAGAACATAGAAATAGGTATTATTACTGGTAGTAATGGTTTGTTTTCATCCCATGCGATGGTTGTTTTATTTTGACTTTGCATATCAGCAAGATAATATTTATCGTTATGGTGGAACGTAACTGATTATATTGGCATAAAAGTCAAGTACACTATGCCAATGAAAATTTGCCTGTTCCTTTGTACTGTCATTTGATTGGTGCTATGTTTGATTTTGTCCTTTCATTGTTACTTTCTGCCAGGCTAAGTGTTCAGTGTGACATGTTATGCCAGATTCTGTTCCAGCATATTCTTCTGTAATGCTTTTATTGTGATGAACCATTTCTTTCACAGGTGATTAGTGTTTTAGTTCTGGATCATTCAAATGTTTTGGTACATTCAGTTTTTAATTTCTTGTGGAATTAACTTTGCATACCTTTTTTGCTCGTGGAGAGATTAGATTATAAATATGAATCTGTGATGTTCTAAGAATCTGCGTTGTTGTTACAATAGTTTTATCTTTGAAATATCGTTTTTACAGGACAAAGATATACTTCTAAACACATTGCATGGTGTTCGAAGATATTATGCGTACCGCAAAGCCCTTCTGCAACTTGACTTTATCAAGGTGCATGCCAGTTTTATCATTTGTGCTTTCCTGGATTGAACTTGCTGTATTCAGTTTGAACATTTTGCAGTGGAATAGTAACCCCGAGGAAGTTTTAGAACGGATTAAAGAGTCAACTAGATGGTTTGATGAGCTGGATGATTATGAGCTACAACTTGGTTTAAAGGTTTCTGTCACCTTTTTCTTCTTATTCTGAAGACAGCTGCCAATTTATTCAAGTTATATATAGTTACTCTCTTTTGACAGGGTCATATGGAACTTTTAAAGAGATATGTGAGTGAATTGGACACAACTTCCACAAGCAGCAGCATGCCTGAGGTTAGATTAGCATTAATCTTTGTCTTGATAATTAGAGTATCAGGACATACATCTTAACGCAGTTCTAAATTAAAGTAGACTGAAAATAATGCTATTCCATACGGTGAACATAAGTATTTCCACATAACATGTATCCTTACCCGTGAAGGTTAGAATGGTGGCCTAATACAGTGGTAGTGTCTCCACCGTTGTCATGGAGGCCCTGGTTTTGTGCCATCCTCTTTGCAAATTTTGCAAGGGTGAAACTGTCTAGATGCTTCCTTCCCCAAGCCCCACTCCTGTGGAAGCCTTCAGCGCTGGGTATGGCCTAGGTGTTAGTGTCTCTCCCAGAAAAAAAATTAATGACCGGTTCATGAATATCTGATAATCTGAAAATAATGATTGAAGCAAAGCAGCTCAAATTGTGAGATCCTATCGCTGCCCACGAACATTCGGGGAGGTCCGTTTTGGTGATCCGCGTTGGAGTTGCCCTTAGGGTGTGAGTGTCTCTCCCAGAAAAAGGAATTAATGACCGAAGCAACATTTGGTTAATGAATATCAGATAATCTAAAAATAATGAGTAAAGCAAAGCAGCTCAAATTGTGATGAACATGTGATGTGGTCAACTGTAAGCATAGTCCAGATGAACCACTAAATCTAAGTTGGCCTTTCCTTGATTTGCTTCTCTTTTCCCAAAAGACCAAGTCTTAGACTATGAAATGGCAATAGGGTCACAAATACCCGAATTAGTCTTAAGATAGAGGGGAATAGAAGTTAAAGGAGCATGTGATGTTGAAGCATGGATACTATCAAATGGGCTTGAATCACGAGTTGGCCATCGATGTTGAACACAACACTGGCTGTGAGTAGAAGATTATCCAAATTTAGATACCCCAAGGGCAACTCCAACTCGGATCACCAAAACGGACCTCATCAAATGTTCGCGGGCAGCGATAGGGACAGAGGCCATCCAACCGTAGGCACCAAAATGTCCGCTCCCAGTTTTTTTCCATGCCCGGAGTACTCTGAACAATCAAAGATAAGTAGCACAATTGTTAAGCAATTGGAAGATAAATATTCCAATGCAACAATAATTCAAATAAAATATTACAACCCAAACATAAAGTTTTGAAATAAAATAGTTCAAATAGAGCCTGACACCTGCCTGGTGCTGGAAGGGGCTTGCTGAAGAATAAGGAAGAAGAATCCTATGGAAATAGCATGGAATAGGGGTCCGTTCGCTTCACAGGATTTCTACGCATCTGAGTTTCACGGTTTCCTTTTCCTTTGCTGCGTTCTTTTCAAAGGAATCTGCTACAGTAGATCAGAGGAAATGATTCGTAACAGTGTTGATTCCATGGGAATAAACACATCTACTCTGACCACTTTTTGGGGCGGAAGCCTGAGGCTGCCGTCCTAACGAGCTGAGTAAAATATACTGCCATGGGGTTGAGGTGTGAGAGAAGAATGACTATGTGAATAAAAAATTCTCATAGCTACTGCTGCTGCGTGATTAGTACTAGTACAGCCTCCGGTGGCCCATCCGATATTCCGAACGCACAGCCATTGTTTCTTTCCTCTGTTTCAATTCCTTTGTATTGTACTTACAAGGAATCCCTGTTCCTACACATTTTTACTTTCCTATGGTTTATAATCCTCTGAGGCGAACGTGGCCTAAGGTGGAATTCAACTTAGTCGGATAGATGTTCTAATTGTCCATATGAAACGCCCAAAGATTCTCAACCAGATCATTCTACAGCTGCTCGTGAGTTCCTCATTGCGAATCTGATGATGCTTTTGGAGAAAATCCTCAAATGTCACCGGATTCTACGCAGGAAGCTGGATAGGATCACCCACGTTTTGAAAATCCGGACCATGGCGAACTCAATCACCCTCATCCTCCACAATCATGTTGTGCATGATCACACAAGCTGTCATCACCTCTCACTATGTCTCTGGATCCCATACTTTAGCAGGTCAGTGAACAACTGTAAAACAGGCTTGTAGCACTCCAAATGCCCTCTCGACACCCTTTCGAGCAGCTTTTGTCTTCGGGCAAAGTGACATTTTTTGTTACCCCTTGGTTCGAAGATGGTCTTGACGAAAGTCGTCCACGGAGGATAGATACCAGCACAAAGATAGTACCCCATGTTGTAGTCATAACCATTGATGGTATAGTTGCACTCAGGAGCTTCGCCCGCACACAACCTTGGAAATAATGGAGATCACTATAGCATGTTGATGTTGAGACCCAAGCATACCAAAGAAAGAGTGCCAAATCCAGAGGTCATGTGATGCAACTGCTTCAAGAATGATAATGGGCCTTCCGCAATGGCCTTGTTATTGCCGTTGTTGAGCACATGGCAATTCTTCCATTTTGTGTGCATGCAATCCATGGACCTGAGCATACCTGGGGACCCTCTTGATTTTCCAAGCGCCATGAGCCTTGCTGTGCCTGTGGGAGGAACCCGAGCATACCTGGAAACCCTTTTGATTCTCCAAGTGCTATGAGCCTTGCCCTGTATGTGGGAGTTGGTTCTCTCAAGTACTCCTGTCCAAACACCTTCACCACTGTAGCAGCAAATCTGACCATCACTTAAAGGCATGTGCTTTCAGACATCTGGAGGTACTTGTCCCATGAATATGTGGCCGTGCCATAGGCAAGCATCCTCACTGCAGCCATGCGCTTTTGTTAACCAAAGAACCCAGTGTTTCCAACGACATCCTTGTTCGGTTTGAAGGAATCATCATAGGCCCGGACACCATGGTAGAGGCGATCAAACACTTATCACCGCATTCAAAATTGACGGCGGAAATAGGGCTTGAATAGCGCATCAGGGGCAAAGTAGTCGCCGACCAACATCAGATGCCCTTGTGCCCTATCTGATTCAATGATTCAATACTCGATGTCCCTTTATTGATTCCTTGTAGTTGAGAACATGCTCCCCCTCACACAGCGCATCTGCAAGAACCGCCTTCATCATCTCCATGAGCTCGTTGTAGAAGTACTTGTCCAAATCCATCGCGTTTACTCAATGTCCCTTTATTGATTCCTTGTAGTTGAGAACATGCTCCCCCTCACACAGCGCATCTGCAAGAACCGCCTTCATCATCTCCATGAGCTCGTTGTAGAAGTACTTGTCCAAATCCATCGCGTTTGCTCAAAACATTTCTCAAAGTAAACAATGAGAATGCCTATTTTTTTGGCAATGGCATTTGGCCGAACACTTGCCGGGCATGGTGTTTGCCATGGACGGCGTTGGTATCGTCGGGGGCGGAGGATACCAGGGCTTCAGCCGGATCCGGGGTGGAGCGGCTGCGTAGTCCATGGTGGGAAGGCGCCTGGGTGGAGGCGGAGGTCTGACTGGGCATGGGCGGCAACCGAGGTGGTACATTGGCGGCGTCGGTCATCGAGGGTGCGGATAGAGAGCACACGGGGAGCGATGGAGTGGGGCAAAATGGGCTCCGAATGGGGTTTCTGAGTGGGCCGGAGGTGTCGCAGTTCAACATGGCGGTCGGTTGGACCCCCACCTCCCCTTCATTTGTCACCGGTTTGTGGGATTTTTGGTGACCATCGTTGGATGGCAGAAAATGTCCAGACCACCCTCTCCGGACATTTGCGGGCGATTTGGTGATCCGCGTTGGAGTTGCCATAAGCCCTAAATTTTGGTGTATGATCTGTATTGCTAAAAGGTTGCGGATGTGTTAGTGGAGGTATTTTCAAACGTTATGCATATACCAGGCATGTTTCCAGCATGGTCTAAATAATTATGGTGACATAAGTAAGGATCACAATGAGCTGGGTTCGGGTCAGGTCGTCAAGCGGTACCGGATTCATACCCAAATCCATAAACGCCCGCCCACGAAAAAACCCATGGGCAGGAAATCATGCTCATGTCCAAACCTGATGAATATCCATCGGGTGTGAATATCCATTGGGTCCTCTCTATGTATATAGTTAATACCTCAGGAAACAGCAAAAACACATACCAATTATGAGATTAGCACTTCTGACAATATTAAATAATCACAAGTGCACAACACATTAATTCTCATTGGAAAGTCCTCACAAAGGGCATAGCAGAACATCAAAGATTCTCACAAAATGATATAGCACAACTCAAGAAGACGGTGGAGTAAGTTAGAATGGTGAATTCTTCTTTGCTCTTCTCGAGAGAAAAATTATGATGCTGGAAAGGATAGTGCATATGGATCAAAGAATATTGCCCCACATGTATAGAATTATGTCCATGCCCTACCCAGTGGCGGAGCCAGGAATTTGCTGCTTGGTATTCATTGTAATTTTCTTTTGCAATGCAATATAAATATCTACTAGATAGGACAATATGTGCAGTAAGATAGCAACATCAATGAGTCAATGACAATATACTGATAATTGTAGCAAAATATCATTGTGGCAATATAACAACTAAGAAGGATTACAAACAACAAAGGAAATTACAATACAACTCTACGATCCCCTTTTTGGAATAGATTGATGACATCCTCATCTTTCTCTTGCTTGAAGAATTCTCTCATGACAAATGTGACCAAGCAATTGTTCAAATATTCATCACCCATTTTGTTCCTTAGTTGATTCTTCACATTTTCATTGAGGAAAATACCCTTTCAATACTAGCAGTGGCTACCGGAAGAATGAGCACCAATTGTCGACCTCTTTCAAAATTTCCTGGTAGCCAATTTAAAAGCTCAAAGAAATTTCCTTTATTTAGTGAGTCTTCACTTCCATCATGTCCTCTAAATGCCAAGCCTTGACGCAACAGAAATCTCAAGCACTATGTAGATCCTTGTACTGTGTGGTGTCTGAAGTAATAGACATCACAAAATGATGCTGTAGGTGTTGTGAAGCTATCATATTTCTCAACACAAAATTTCCTGGTAGCCAATTTAAAAAGCTCAAGGAAATTTCCTCTATTTAGTGAGTCTTCACTTCCATCATTCCCTCTAAATGCCAAACCTTGATGCAACAGAAACCTCAAGCACTATGCAGAGCCTTGTACTGTGTGGTGTTTGAAGCAATAGACATCACAAAATGATGCTGTAGGTGTTGTGAAGATATCATATTTCTCTTGAGCTTTAGCATGAACACTTGCTTTCATGTTCCAGTTCCTAAACCCACCCTCCACAAGCGTGTCTCCATCGGGACATTTTCTTTTATCCTTGAACAAATAGCAATAGACATCACAAAATGATGTTGTAGGTGTTGTGAAGACTAGTGATGACACCAATATGCCCTCTAAATGATGTTGTAGATATTTCTCTTGAGCTTTAGCGTGAACACTAGTGATGACACCAATATGCCTCTTCAATCTTGCTTTCATGTTCCTGTTCCTAAACCCACCCTCCACAAATGTGTCTCCACCGGGACATTTTCTTTTATCCTTGAACAAATAGCGGACAAAGCAGAAAACAGCCTCTTCTTGCACACTATACTCAAGCCACTTGTATTCCTTAAACCAAGCAGGGCAAAATTGATGGGGATGCCCACTTATATCTCTAATCTCCAATTTATGATCGTTTGGTTGAGATGCTCCCAACTCAATGTATCGCCTTCTGACACTTTCCTGGTCTTTGACATCATAACTTGAAATGGGAAGCCGCTTGCCAGGATCACGTTCCAGAGCTACCAAATCTGCTTTGATTTGGGGCACTGGTTCACCCTCTTCATCAGTTGCTTCATTATCTTCTACAATTGGGGTCGCAGAGCCTCTCTCTCTCAGTTGATACACCATCATCATCATGTGCTACTGGCACTTGTGCTAGCTGCAGTTTGCTCTCAAGTCTCAACCTCAACAGAATGATCATTTGGTGCTAATGTGGAAGTTGTTTTGTTTGCCCTTTCAGCCTTTTCCCACAATACAAATATGCAACACCCTTGTTCTTCATCTACATTACAAGAACACAAGTAAAAAAAGAGTCAGATTCCTTCTAGAATTTCATCAAACAAATTAGCAATTAGTGGCAGTGGTATGGACAAATTTCATCAAACAATACAATGATTTGTTTTTACCTGACGATGGATCTCGAGGAGCTTCTCCAATGGTGAGCGCTGAGCGCGAGGCTACGAGCAGCCGTGACCTGAGAGCTGCAGAGGGCAAGCCTTCAGGGACCTGGGACTGGCTGCTGGCGGAGGCTGCTTGCTTGCTGGAGTCTGGAGTCGGCCAGTCGAGGCCCTTGGAGGGACGTTGGCCTGTTGCGTGGGCTCTGCCCATGGTCCTACCCATGATTAGTCGCGTTTGGTTTGGGCGCTGCCCATGAGGTAAAAAATGTACCCGAAACCTGCCCACTCTGGTTTGGTGCCCACGGGTATCCATGTCCATGGTAAAATCGCCATCCTTAGATATCTATGTGACATAAGATATCGATTTGTCGGAAGAAAATACTGAACAGCCTCATGTATTAATTTTCCAGATATGAATTAAAAGCTGTGGGATTTTATGCCTGGTATATGCATAAACTCTGTTTTGAAAGGCTGTAGTACCAAAATAGTGCCCAAGTGGCTTTAAATGTTCATAATTTTCACGTTGGCTTTATGCTTTGAGAATGTCAAATTAGAAATTCCTCTCCAAAAATTATGTTTTCCGGTGAGACCATTGAGAAAACTTTTGGGCTATTGTTTCTTGGAAGTTTAGTTGAAACACCAAATTTCATGGATTTTGAAATTTTATTTCCATTTTTGTTCAAAAGTTTATAAAAAATGATCATCTTAAAAAATATTCGTTCACTGCCAGCCTTGTGGTGAATGTGCACATGACTAGATTTGCCTCATTCTGGCCTTGCTTTTGTGGGACCTTCACTGAGAAGGACGAATTCACTGGAAAAATTTACGGCGAGTTGGGGTTCAACCTCAAGACCTTACATAAAGAGCAACACCACATGACCATCAGTGCTGTCATGTTTAATCTGATGCTTCTCTTGATTTTTTAACTTTGTATCCAAATTTATATAATTTAGCGAGACAGATTTTATCTTGAGGTGAAATGTTGCCAAAATTGAAACACCCTAGTTGCTACTGTTGCTAGAAGCTGGCCAGTTTCCAGTGGAGTGGCTGGTGTCTATTTTGTTTCAGATGTTACTTGCATTTGTGGCATGTTAGGTTTTACACCTTGTCTTTATCTTTTTTTCAAATTTGCAGTTTGAAAGTGTAGCTTTGGAGGAGATCAACTCTCGTATGAGTTCAGAATTAGAAAAGCATCTACATCTCCGTGACCAGGTAAGACTCATGCTGAACTGCATCTTCCTTTACCTAGTTACCTTGTAGCTGGACTTTACACTTCTTTTTGGCCATAATCTGTAGTGGCTTATGCAAGAATACTTCAATCGTGTGAAAATAAGGAACTTTGCCAGAGTGTGTTATAATGAATCAGAAAAGACTGGAGTCATTCTTGTTGAAGAGGTTAGTTTCCTATTTTTGTTTGGCATTCACATTTGGAAACCTAAATGTGCAGGAGTCAGTGAAATGAAGCGGTGGCATTTGTAGCAATTGCATACTAGCATGGAGCATGACTTAGATCACATCAAATGTGTTGAAATACTGTCATGCATGACTATCTTTACTATTGGTTGTGCTTGTTGATAGCAAAATCCAAATTTGTAGATAGCTCCTTTTCCTTCTAGTTGCTGCACCACCTTTTTAAATTTGCTCTTCAGTAGTAAACAACTCATACTACAATCAGAGTGGTGTTTGTGACAATGATTTTGATACCCCTTGCACATTGGTCGTGCTCCATTGTATATGTGTAATCATGATGTTCTTAGTTTGTAAAGGCATATTCATATTCTTACTTTGACCATTTTGTTTTACGAAAACTTACTTGACCTGTTATTTGCGATTCTCTTTCATTACATATGCACGCCATTCGTTTTACTCTTTTTTTCCATGGTGTGCTCGTACAAGTTCTTTTTAATTGTTTAAGTACTATGGTCGATGTTTATGCTTTTGCATGTTCGTTGACTTTTTGGATGACACCTTCCTGTCAGAAAATCTGTAGAAGCAAATAGGTTTGTGGCTGTTTGCCAGGGCCTGTGAGTATTCAAATGAATCATATAATTCTTTATTCCCAATGCAGTTTCTACCCGTACGACAATTGCAAGAACAGATGTTACCCAAAAGCTTGCCCCAGATTTTGGGAGAACAGCTGTTACCCAGAAATTTGCCCCAGATGAAACAGAGAGTTAAGCAGTCACTTGAGTCAGCCATGGGTTACCTGCATCGACAGCGTGCTCCTCGTCCAAGGGTATTTAATCTGGCATGTGCAATTACTCTTCTATCAACAACATGCATGGCCAACGAGAGTAAGACTGTCAACTGAAGCCATGACTGACGAGGCAGTTGGTGATCCAGTGTTGGATAAAGAGTTATTGTTTATACATCTTATGGTTAATGCTGTACTCATGTCTGAAGCCTGCCTGTCGTAATGCATTACTGGTAATGTTTAACATGTGGCTTTTGTACGTTGTCCACTGGAATTTGCAAACAAAAATATTGATGCCCTGTTTGGTCCGCTGTTTTTGATTCCAAAACCAGTGTATTTTTCCTGCTCATAATTTTTTTTCCATAGAAACCATGAAATCTTATTTCGAAATTGGATTCACGGCCCCTTTCTCGTCTCCTCTCCTTTCTTCTCTACTGTTTGAGAGAGGCGACTCAGTAGGTCGCTCGGGCTCGGCCCTATCCTGGATCTTTGCCGCTGGCGACGCTGGTTGGGAAGGAGATGGGAGAGGTGCTCGATGCTCCGCTGTAGATAGTAGTAGTTCTACGTATGTTGTTTCCTTAGGGGATTTATGGGCGTGTTTGGTTACATTGCCTATTCAGCTTGGCCTGGCCAGCCTTGCTCTATTGAGCCGGTTTAAGGGGATGCAGGCCAAAAAATCTCGGATGCACATATTTTGGTTGCCTGCATGCCCCTAGTTATATGATACAACCATTTCTCACTCGGCGTTTGATTGCCCGCATTGCGTTAGGCGCACATATGACATGGTGTTTGATTGCAACCTGCACAAGTGTTGTCATCACTTTTAACTAGTGGTGAGCTTACCACATAGAATCTGAATATGTTGTGCCATCTACTTAAACAAATGAAAGTTTATCCTAACTATTATCAAATGACAGTTCAAAATTATTAAGAGCCATTGGCTAAATAGGGGATAATTCATCGGTGTTGATGCTACCAGATCTTCCTCTTCCTCTTCTTTTGCTTTTGCTGTTGCTGCTGCTGCTTCTTCTTCTTCTTCTTCTTCTTTCATCTTCTTCAAATCCTGCACTGACCTCTGTTAAGCCACATCGCCTCTACCCACTCCAACCTTTTCTTCTTTCAAGCGTCATTGTCAAATGCCTCCACACCATGGCCGGAGCTAACAACATTGCCAGGCTCGACCTCTTCCTCCTCAGGCACGTGTTCATCAAAGCCCCACTGGAGGATCCAGTTATGCAGAATGCAACAAACAAGAACTAGCTTAACCTGAATGGAGTATGGGTGGAATGGCTTCTGATTCAGGATCTTAAACCTATTCTTCATAGCTCCAAATGCCCTCTCAACAGTTACTCTAAGGCTGGAGTGTCTGAGATTAAACGGCTTCTGATTCAAGATCTTAAACCTATTCTTCAAAGCTCCAAATGCCCTCTCAATAGTTACTCTAAGGCTGGAGTGTGTGAGATTAAACAACTCCTGTGCAGTCCTAGAAAAGTTCCTACCAGAGAATTCGTTGAGATAATACCTTGTTTTCCTGAGAGTAAATTGCTCAAAGCCACCACATTTATGACTAGGGTACTTCAAAACTACCACTTTTGCTAAAAATCACAAAAAACCACCGACTCCGCGCCAAGTGAGTAACAAATCGCACTAATTCAAAACTGAGCAGCGTCTAACAGCAAAACTGACGGGTTGGCTTCACATGTCAGGCTGACTTGGCATGCCTGTGTGGATATTATGCTGAGGTGGAAGGTGACTGTTGGGGAACGTAGCAATTTCAAAAAATTTCCTATGCACACGCAAGATCATGGTGATGCATAGCAACGAGATGGGAGAGTGTTGTCTACGTACCCTCGTAGACCGAAGCGGAAGCGTTGACGCAACGTAGAGGAAGTAGTCGTACGTCTTCCCGGTCCAACCGATCCAAGCACCGTTACTCCGGCACCTCCGAGTTCTTGACACACGTACAACTCGATGACGCACCCCGAACTCCGATCCAGCAGAGGTACGGGGAGGAGTTTCGTCAGCACGACGGCGTGGTGACGATCTTGATGTTCAACCGTCGCAGGGCTTCGCCTAAGCACCGCTACAATATCCGAGGTGTAATATCGTGGAGGGGGGCACCGCACACGGCTAAGGAACGATCACGATGATCAACTTGTGTGTCCATGGGGTGCCCCCTGCCCCCGTATATAAAGGAGTGGAGGAGGGGAGGGCCAGCCCTCTCTATGGCGCGCCCTAGGGGAGTCCTACTCCCACCGGGAGTATGATTCCCCCTTTCCTAGTCCAACTAGGAGTCCTTCCATGTATTAGGAGTAGGAGACAAGGAAGGGGAAGAGAGAAGGGAAGGAAGGAGGGGGTGTGGCCCCTCCCCCTAGTCCAATTCGGACTAGGCCATGGGGGGGCGCGCGGTCTGCCCTAGGCAGCCCCTCTCTCTTTCCCGTATGGCCCAATAAGGCCCAATACTTCTCCCCGGCGAATTCCCGTAACTCTCCGGTACTCCGATAAATACCCGAATCACTCGGAACCTTTCCGAACTCCGAATATAGTCGTCAAATATATCGATCTTTACGTCTCGACCATTTCGAGACTCCTCGTCATGTCCCCGACCTCATCCGGGACTCCGAACTCCTTCGGTACATCAAAACTCATAAACTCATAATAAAACTGTCATCGAAACCTTAAGCGTGCGGACCCTACGGTTCGAGAACAATGTAGACATGACCGAGACACGTCTCCGGCCAATAACCAATAGCGGGACCTGGATGCCCATATTGGTTCCTACATATTCTACGAAGATCTTTATCGGTCAGACCGCATAACAACATACGTTGTTCCTTTTGTCATCGGTATGTTACTTGCCCGAGATTCGATCGTCGGTATCCAATACCTAGTTCAATCTCGTTACCGACAAGTCTCTTTACTCGTTCCGTAATACATCATCTCACAACTAACTCATTAATTGCAATGCTTGCAAGGCTTAAGCGATGTGCATTACCGAGAGGGCCCAGAGATACCTCTCCGACATTCGGAGTGACAAATCCTAATCTCGAAATACGCCAACTCAACAAGTACCTTTGGAGACACCTGTAGAGCACCTTTATAATCACCCAGTTACGTTGTGACGTTTGGTAGCACACAAAGTGTTCCTCCGGTAAACGGGAGTTGCATAATCTCATAGTCATAGGAACATGTATAAGTCATGAAGGAAGCAATAGCAACATACTAAACGATCGGGTGCTAAGCTAATGGAATGGGTCATGTCAATCAGATCATTCAACTAATGATGTGATCCCGTTAATCAAATAACAACTCTTTGTCCATGGTTAGGAAACATAACCATCTTTGATTAACAAGCTAGTCAAGTAGAGGCATGCTAGTGACACTCTGTTTGTCTATATATTCACACATGTATTATGTTTCCGGTTAATACAATTCTAGCATGAATAATAAACATTTATCATGATATAAGGAAATAAATAATAACTTTATTATTGCCTCTAGGGCATATTTCCTTCAGTCTCCCACTTGCACTAGAGTCAATAATCTAGATCACATCACCATGTGATTCACATCGATAGTTCACATCATCATGTGATTAACACCCATAGTTCACATCGCCATGTGACCAACATCAAAAGGGTTTACTAGATTCAGTAATCTAGTTCACATCGCTATGTGATTAACACCCAAAGAGTACTTAGGTGTGATCATATTTTGCTTGAGAGAGAATCTTAGTCAACGGGTCTTTCACATTCAGATCCGTTATGTATTTTGCAATTTTTTATGTCTACAATGCTCTGCACGGAGCTACTCTAGCTAATTGCTCCCACTTTCAATATGTATCTAGATCGAGACTTAGAGTCATCCAGATCGGTGTCAAAACTTGCATCGACGTAACCCTTTATGACGAACCTTTTGTCACTTCCATAATCGAGAAACATATCCTTATTCCACTAAGGATAATTTTGATCGCTGTCCAGTGATCTACTCCTAGATCACTATTGTACTCCCTTGCCAAACTCAGTGCAGGGTATACAATAGATCTGGTACACAACATGGCATACTTTATAGAACCTATGGCCAAGGCATAGGGAATGACTTTCATTCTCTTTCTATCTTCTGCCGTGGTCGGGTTTTGAGTCTTACTCAATTTCACACCTTGTAACACAGGCAAGAACTCTTTCTTTGACTGTTCCATTTTGAACTACTTCAAAATCTTGTCAAGGTATGTACTCATTGAAAAAACTTATCAAGCGTTTTGATCTATCTCTATAGATCTTGATGCTCAATATGTAAGCAGCTTCATCGAGGTCTTTCTTTGAAAAACTCCTTTCAAACACTCCTTTATGCTTTGCAGAATAATTCTACATTACTTCCGATCTACAATATGTCATTCACATATACTTATTAGAAATGCTGTAGTGCTCCCACTCACTTTCTAGTAAATACAGGCTTCACTGCAAGTCTGTATAAACTATATGCTTTGATCAACTTATCAAAGCGTATATTCCAACTCCGAGATGCTTGCACCAGTCCATAGATGCACATTTTGTTAACACCTTTAGGATCGACAAAACCTCTTGGTTGCATCACATACAACTCTTCTTTAATAACTCCATTAAGGGATGCAGTTTTGTTTATCCATTTGCCAGATTTCATAAAATGCGGCAATTGCTAACATGATTCGGACAGACTTTTAAGCATCGATACGAGTGAGAAAATCTCATTGTATTCAACATCTTGAACTTTGTCAAAAACCTTTTTTGACAAGTCTAGCTTTGTAGATAGTAACACTACTATCAGCGTCCGTCTTCCTCTTGAAGATCCATTTATTTTCTATGGCTTGCCGATCATCGGGCAACTCCACCAAAGTCCACACTTTGTTTTCATACATGGATCTCATCTCAGATTTCATGGCCTCAAGCCATTTCGCGGAATCTGGGCTCATCATCGCTTCCTCATAGTTCGTAGGTTCATCATGGTCTAGTTACATGACTTCCAGAACAGGATTACCGTACCACTCTGGTGCGGATCTCACTCTGGTTTACCTACGAGATTCGGTAGTAACTTGATCTGAAGTTACATGATCATCATCATTAGCTTCCTCACTAATTGATGTAGTAGTCACGGGAACAGATTTCTGTGATGAACTACTTTCCAATAAGGGAGAAGGTACAATTACCTCATCAAGTTCTACTTTCCTCCCATTCACTTCTTTCGAGAGAAACTCCTTCTCTAGAAAGGATCCATTTATTAGCAACGAATGTTTTGCCTTCGGATCTGTGATAGAAGGTGTACCCAACAATTTCCTTTGGGTATTCTATGAAGACGCACTTCTCCGATTTGGGTTTGAGCTTATCAGGATGAAACTTTTTCACATAAGCATCGCAGCCCCAAACATTAAGAAACGACAACTTTGGTTTCTTGCTAAATCACAGTTCATATAGTGTCGTCTCAACGGATTTAGATGGTGCCCTATTTAACGTGAATGCAGCTGTCTCTAATGCATGATCCCAAAACGATATTGGTAAATCGGTAAGAAACATCATAGATTGTACTATATCCAATAAAGTACGGTTATGACGTTCGGACACACCATTATGATGTGGTGTTCCAGGTGGCATGAATTTGTGAAACTATTCCACATTGTTTTAATTGAAGACCAAACTCGTAACTCAAATATTTGTCTCCGCGATCAGATCGTAGAAACCTTATTTTCTTGTCACGATGATTTTTCCACTTCACTCTGAAATTCTTTGAACCTTTCAACTATTTCAGACTTATGTTTCATCAAGTAGATATACCCATATCTGCTCAAATCATCTGTGAAGGTCAGAAAATAACGATACCCGCCGCGAGCCTTAACACTCATTGGATCGCATACATCAGTATGTATTATTTCCAATAAGTCAGTTGCTCGCTCCACTGTTCCGGAGAACGGAGTCTTAGTCATCTTGCCCATGAGGCATGGTTCGCAAGCATCAAGTGATTCATAATCAAGTGATTCCAAAATCCCATCAGCATGGAGTTTCTTCATGCGCTTTACACCATTATGACCTAAACGGCAGTGCCACAAATAAGTTGCACTATCATTATTAACTTTGCATGTTTTGGTTTCAATATTATGAATATGTGTATCACTACGATCGAGATCCAATGAACCATTTTCATTGAGTGTGTAACCATATAAGGTTTTATTCATGTAAACAGAACAACAGTTTATTCTCTTACTTAAATGAATAACCGTATTGCAATAAACACGATCAAATCATATTCATGCTCAACGCAAACACCAAATAACATTTATTTAGGTTCAACACTAATCCCGAAAGTATAGGGAGTGTGCGATGATGATCATATCAATCTTGAAACTACTTTCAACACACATCGTCACTTCACCCTTAACTAGTTTCTGTTTATTCTGCAACTCCCGTTTCGAGTTACTACTCTTAGCAACTGAACCAGTACCAAATACCGAGGGGTTGCTATAAACACTAGTAAAGTACACATCAATAACATGTATATCAAATATACCTTTGTTTACTTTGCCATCCTTCTTATACGCCAAATACTTGGGGTAGTTCTGCTTCCAGTAACCAGTCCCTTTGCAGTAGAAGCACTTAGTCTCAGGCTTAGGTCCAGACTTGGGCTTCTTCACTTGAGCAGCAACTTGCTTTCCGTTCTTCTTGAAGTTCCCTTCTATCCCTTTGCCCTTTTCTTGAAACTAGTGGTCTTGTTAACCACCAACACTTGATGTTCTTTCTTGATTTCCACCTTCATCGATTTCATCATCATGAAAAACTCGGGAATCATTTTCATCATCCCTTGCATACTATAGTTCATCACGAAGTTCTACTAACTTGGTGATGGTGACTAGAGAATTCTGTCAATCACTATCTTATCTGGAAGATTAACTCCCACTTGATTCAAGCGATTGTAGTACCCAGACAATCTGAGCACATGCTCACTAGTTGAGCAATTCTCCTCCATCTTTTAGCTATAGAACTTGTTGGAGACTTCATATCTCTCAACTCGGGTATTTTCTTGAAATATTAACTTCAACTCCTGGAACATCTCATATGGTCCATGACGTTCAAAACGTCTTTGAAGTTCCGATTCTAAGTCATAAAGCATGGTGCACAAAACTATCAAGTAGTCATCATATTGAGCTAGCCAAACGTTCATAACGTCTGCATCTGCTCCTGTAATAGGTCTGTCACCTAGCGGTGCATTAAGGACATAATTCTTCTATGCAGCAATGAGGATAAACCTCAGATCGCGGATCCAATCCGCATCATTGCTACTAACATTTTTCAACACAATTTTCTCTAGGAACATATCAAAATAAACATATGAAAGCAACAACGCAAGCTATTGATCTACAACATAATTTGCAAAATACTACCAGGACTAAGTTCATGATAAATTTAAGTTCAATTAATCATATTACATAAGAACTCCCACTTAGACAGACATCTCTCTAGTCATCTAAGTGATCACGTGATCCAAATCAACTAAACCATAACCGATCATCACGTGAGATGGAGTAGTTTTCAATGGTGAACATCACTATGTTGATCATATCTACTATATGATTCACGCTCGACCTTTCGGTCTCCGTGTTCCGAGGCCATATCTGCATATGCTAGGCTCGTCAAGTTTAACCTGAGTATTCCTCGTGTGCAAAACTGGCTTGCACCCGTTGTAGATGGACGTAGAGCTTATCACACCCGATCATCACGTGGTGTTTGGGCACGACGAACTTTGGCAACGGTGCATACTCAGGGAGAACACTTCTTGATAATTAGTGAGAGATCATCTTAAAATACTACCGTCAATCAAAGCAATAATAAGATGTATAATAGATAAACATCATATGCAATCAAAATATGTGACATGATATGGCCATGATCATCCTGCGCCTTTGATCTCCATCTCCAAAGTACTGTCGTGATCTCTATCGTCACCGGCACGACATCATGATCTTCATCATCTTGATCTATATCAATGTGTCATCATATGGTTGTCTCACCAACTATTGCTCTTGCAACTATTGCTATCGTATAGCGATAAAGTAAAGCAATTACTTGGCACTTGCATCTTATGCAACAAAAAGACATCCATAGGGCTTCTGCCAGTTGCCGATAACTTCAACAAAACATGATCATCTCATACAACAACTTATATCTTCTCACGTCTTGACCATATCACATCACAACATGCCCTGCAAAAACAAGTTAGACGTCCTCTACTTTGTTGTTGCAAGTTTTACGTGGCTGCTACGGGCTTAAGCAAGAACCAATCTCACCTACGCATCAAAACCACAACGATAGTTTGTCAAGTTGATGCTGTTTTAACCTTCACAAGGACCGGGCGTAGCCACACTCGGTTCAACTAAAGTTGGAGAAACTGACACCCGCTAGTCACCTGTGTGCAAAGCACGGCGGTAAAACCAGTCTCGCGTAAGCGTACGCGTAATGTCGGTCCGGGCCGCTTCATCCAACAATACCGCTGAACCAAAGTATGACATGCTGGTAAGCAGTATGACTTATATCGCCCACAACTCACTTGTGTTCTACTCGTGCATATAACATCAAACCATAAAACCTAGGCTCGGATGCCACTGTTGGGGAACGTAGCAATTTCAAAAAAATTACTACGCACACGCAAGATCATGGTGATGCATAGCAACGAGATGGGAGAGTGTTGTCTATGTACCCTCGTAGACCGAAGCGGAAGCGTTGACGCAACGTAGAGGAAGTAGTCGTACGTCTTCCCGGTCCAACCGATCCAAGCACCGTTACTCCGGCACCTCCGAGTTCTTGACACACGTACAGCTCGATGACGCACCCCGAACTCCGATCCAGCAGAGGTACGGGCAGGAGTTTCGTCAGCACGACGGCGTGGTGACGATCTTGATGTTCAACCGTCGCAGGGCTTCGCCTAAGCACCGCTACAATATGACCGAGGTGTAATATCGTGGAGGGGGGCACCACACACGGCTAAGGAACGATCACGATGATCAACTTGTGTGTCCATGGGGTGCCCCCTGCCCCCGTATATAAAGGAGTGGAGGAGGGGAGGGCCGGCCCTCTCTATGGAGCGCCCTAGGGGAGTCCTACTCCCACCGGGAGTAGGATTCCACCTTTCCTAGTCCAACTAGGAGTCCTTCCATGTATTAGGAGTAGGAGACAAGGAAGGGAAGAGAGAAGGGAAGGAATGAGGGGGTGCGGCCCCTCCCCCTAGTCCAATTCGGACTAGGCCATGGGGGGGCGCGCGGTTTGCCCTAGGCAGGCCCTCTCTCTTTCCCGTATGGCCCAATAAGGCCCAATACTTCTCCCCGGCGAATTCCCGTAACTCTCCGGTACTCCGATAAATACCCGAATCACTCGGAACCTTTCCGAACTTCGAATATAGTCATCCAATATATCGATCTTTACGTCTCGACCATTTCGAGACTCCTCGTCATGTCCCCGATCTCATCCGGGACTCCGAACTCCTTCGGTACATCAAAACTCATAAACTCATAATAAAACTGTCATCGAAACCTTAAGCATGCGGACCCTACGGTTCGAGAACAATGTAGACATGACCGAGACACGTCTCCGGCCAATAACCAATAGCGGGACCTGGATGCCCATATTGGTTTCCTACATATTCTACGAAGATCTTTATCGGTCAGACCGCATAACAACATACGTTGTTCCTTTTGTCATCGGTATGTTACTTGCCCGAGATTCGATCGTCGGTATCCAATACCTAGTTCAATCTCGTTACCGGCATGTCTCTTTACTCGTTCCGTAATACATCATCTCACAACTAACTCATTAGTTGCAATGCTTGCAAGGCTTAAGTGATGTGCATTACCGAGAGGGCCCAGAGATACCTCTCCGACATTCAGAGTGACAAATCCTAATCTCGAAATACGCCAACTCAACAAGTACCTTTGGAGACACCTGTAGAGCACCTTTATAATCACCCAGTTACCTTGTGATGTTTGGTAGCACACAAAGTGTTCCTCCGGTAAACGGGAGTTGCATAATCTCATAGTCATAGGAACATGTATAAGTCATGAAGGAAGCAATAGCAACATACTAAACGATCGGGTGCTAAGCTAATGGAATGGGTCATGTCAATCAGATCATTCAACTAATGATGTGATCCCGTTAATCAAATAACAACTCTTTGTCCATGGTTAGGAAACATAACCATCTTTGATTAACAAGCTAGTCAAGTAGGGGCATACTAGTAACACTCTGTTTGTCTATATATTCACACATGTATTATGTTTCCGGTTAATACAATTCTAGCATGAATAATAAACATTTATCATGATATAAGGAAATAAATAATAACTTTATTATTGCCTCTAGGGCATATTTCCTTCAGTGACCCCACCTGTCAGCCTCACATATCCTTTAACCTTTTTTTATTTTTCTTATTCCTTCTATCTCTCCCTCTTCGCAAAGGTGCTCACTCCACCATTGTCGTCGGCAGGTAGAGCCCCTCGAGAAGCCCCCCAGCCATCGGGAAGCCCCTTCCGCCGAGAAGCCTCGTCGCCGAGAAGACCCTTCCTCCCTCCCCTCTTGGCGTTGATGCCCCCACTCGCGCACGCGGCCACGGGCGACGGACGCCACGCCATGGCCGCCCACCGAGATCCGTCAGTCAACGCCGGGTTGGCCTCCTCCTGCAGTGTCGTTCACCACCTCCCTGCAACTTGATGTGGTGGTGGATCGAGTGTTGTAGGCAGCAAACGAATGCTGGAGCCAGCGGATCCACTGAATCGGGAGCAGCTGCGTTGACCTGCTGCTGGCTAGGGCCGACTCGATGGGAGGCGTCAGTGCGATTCGACGGGAGACGTACTGAAGAACGGCGGCGTTGACCTGCTCCTGGCCAAGATAGATAGGTCCGTCCGCGTACGGCCATGCTGTGGGCGACTCCGGCGGCGGGCTCCTGCCTCGCCCTCGACCTCCCCCACCTTCCTACTCTCTGGATCCGGCTATTCCCCACGACGTCACCACTGGGTACGGCCGCGTCCGCCGCCGCTAATCGTCGAGGAGCACCCCCGAGCTCCGCCATCCTGCAGCAGCACCGAGCTCAAGCCACCGGCGGATAGGAAGAGAGAGAGAGAGAGAGAGAGAGAGAGAGAGAGAGAGAGAGAGAGAGAGAGAGAGAGAGAGAGAGGAAAAGAGATGTGAGGAGGAAGAAGGAGGTGTGGGGCTGACATGTGGGCCCTTTCCCACCTCATCATATTATCCACACAGGCATGCCAAGTCAGCCTGACATGTGGGGCCAACCCGTCAGTTTTGCTGTTAGATGCAGCTCAGTTTTGAATTAGTGCGATTTGTTACTCACTTGCTGCGGAGCCGGTGGTTTTTTGTGACTTTTTGCAAAAGTGGTAGTTTTGGAGTACCCTAGCCACAAATGTGGCAGCTTTGAGCAATTTACTCTTTTCCTGAAGGGTGGAAGAATACCCGGTTGACATGCATAGCCAGCATCTCCAAGGTAGAACTTGCCGTCGGGATGTTGATCCCATCAGGTCGACTCATGCTGTCAGTGAGAATGTTAGCATCATGCGCTTACCCCTCCCAACCAGCCAACACATATGTGAACTTCAGATCAAAGTCAACAACAGCAAGCACATTCTGGCTTGTGTAGTGCTTCCTCCCCCTGTTGTAGACCGTGACCTAGGAACTCTGGCAGTGACATGAGCACCATCTATTGCCTCAATGCAATCCTGAAAATGGCATCACTAGCCTGTGTTAGTGCTCAACTTGAACAATACAAGCATATCAAGCCATGAAAAGTGTATATTGTCAATGCTCACCTTGAAGTATGGATACCATCTTGGGCTTCCGCGAATCTTGGGTGGAGTCTGGCCAGATGGTCTCCTGATCATCTCTCCTCTAAGCTCCCCAACAGCAAAAAGCACCCACTTGAAGTACCTAGAGATGGTCTCCATTGATCTCCTGAACGTGTTGTGAATGACCCTGAACCTCTGGTTATGGCCAACAACATGGAGGAACATGGCCACTTGCTCTTCGACACTGGTGTTGATACTATCTTGTAACAGGCCCCTGCTCCTGAAGGTCTCGACAAGCCTGGCAAATGGTGCTCTTTTCATTCTAAGCATCCACAGAGCCTCGACGTCATTGCAGTTGTAGATGTAATTTAGATTTTGGATCCTCTCCTGTTTCCGGGGAAACAATGGACCATAGCGGATCAAAGGTCTCCCAGCACGACGAACAACTCTCTGGTGCATGAACATGACCCATGCCTGAATCACACTAATCAGTGTTGCTGCCTGGATTATCAGCCTCATCCGTGCGTCCATAACCTAGTCGACATCGACGGTTTGTTCAGTGAAAAATCGATCCTACACCTAGCTTAACGGCCTAACCACTGAGCTAACAAAGGGGTAAGGGGGTGCTGCTTACCGGCATCGGAGACGAGGACGGTGCAGGGGGAGCCATGGCACAGACTAGGTCGACCAGGCGGTGGCCAACATCAATGGGAGCACCAGATCCGCCGCAAACGCCGCCGCCTCTTCCGCCGCCGCCGCCTATAGCGCAGACCTGAAATCGCAGCCGCCGCCGGTGGTGAGGCAGCAGGGAAGAAAGGGAGGCAGTGGCTATGGGTGAGCGAGTGAAAGGGGAGTGAGGCTAATTTAGCGCCGGGACGGCACGCCAGATTTCCATCTCCCGCCATCCCCCCTCGCCCTCGCCTCGCTCCCGCCCGTGCGACCTCGCGCCACACTCAGCCTGGCTCGCGAGAAACTGCCGATCTGAGCGTTTCCAGCGGGCCAGGCTCTGGGCTGCTTTGAGAAGCATGCGATGCAGGCCCAACAGAAAAACCAGAGAACCAAACAGGCCTCTCCCTTCCCACGCGGGCCTGGTTGGGCTCGATGCGGGCAACCAAACACGCCCTATGCTGATGGGGAGTATGTTGCCGCCGTAGGCGAGCAGCGGTTGATGGCGTTCGGGGGCGGTGGTCTTGGTGGTGGCTGGTGGCCAGCTGCTTCTGTGGTGTGCGCCGCCAACGACTCCTCAAATAAGCTCGGAGCTTTGAATCTTCCTAGATCTGGAGATGATTCTTTCCATTCTGTTCTTTCCGTATCACCATGGTGGTGGGAGGAAAGATGCGGAAGGGGAGAAGCCCCATCTTCATCAAGCTGAACAAATGATTTGTTCCCTGAGCGAATCTTTGGTGGTGCTTGAGCATGAACAATGGCGCATGCTGGATTCCGGTGATTGGCTGCACGAACAATGGCGCCTGCTGGATTCCGGTGTTTGGCTGCCGGTTCCTGTCGCTCCATCATCGACTCTTCTGGTTGAATGGCAACCAATACCATATTCTCTTCTGGTTGAATGGCAACCAATACCATATTCCTCCCGGCTGACGAGCCAAAAGGGAGGCAGTGCGAAGGCGGCAAGGTGGCTGCTCCTCCTCCCTCTGGTTGGCCGCTGGTGGAGTGGCGGCGAGCTCGTTGCCCCAAGTGGCCATGTCCTCGGCGGTAGCGAGTATCCCCTGCTGAAGCTTCGAATAGGAACCAAATTGCAATCTGTCTTTTTGATCTGGGGTCCTTCTTGCAAAGTCTTTGGACTTGAATGTACTACTTTTGTTTGGGTCCATGTAAAAGTTGTGCTGTACCTGGTTATATCTAATAAAATCTGGATCCTTCGGGGCCCTTCTCTGTTCAAATAAATAAATAAATAATGTTTTCCTTTTTCTGATCTTCTGACTAATATATTTTCGCACGGGCCCAGCTGAAATTTTGAACCTGCACTCTACTTCACCATTGCACAACTGTGAGCACCAAGCACCCGTGTATTGCTTAGAGCATTTCTATGTGACCCCTTATATCGCGGACCCTTATAACGCGTTTACAGTTTGAGGAAAACGTATTTTTTGAGCTCGCACGGGCTGCTGACGAACAAACTCCGTATAACAGAATTGTAAAAAGGAATATTCGTAATATTCTCTTACAGTTCGGCTATGCGGGCTTTGTCCGGCCGCAGCCCGCGCGAGCCTGCAAAACACGTTTCTGAATTTGACACATATCTCACATATTACACTGAATTCAAATAACATAAAATGTGAATATTATGAATTCAAATTACAATAATTTTTCAAGTCACCGAATTAAAGTAATAATTCAATACAAAATTTTCCCAAGTACAACAATGATACCGAGGAAATGTGTTTCTTACATTAATTCAATACCGAGGAAATGTGAATATTTCCCAAGTAATAATTCAATACAATTTTTTTCCAAGTACAACAATTCAATACAATCTTTTATATTCATTGAGCATGAATTAAATGAAATGAATATAAAATCTAGATGATGCTCAATGCCTGTGCCCATGCTTTTGCTAACGGTACTCAATGAGATCCTTCTGAGCTGATGGTGGGTGTTTGCGTCTTCAATCTGCCGGTATGCCTGAAGGAATGATTTTCAACATCATATTCCCGAGATGACGGTTGCGAGGGGCCGACGGTCGGTCCTTGACCTCCTTCACGACTAGGACCGCCACCACCACCTGCTACTAATGGCGCTCGAGCATCGAATCCACGTCCAAGTCGTCGGACGAGGACGAATCCTCAAGCAAAAAATGTTCGCATGGACTCAAATCCATCTACAAAGAAATCTCAACACGTGCGGTCGAACTACAAGGGGCAGAAAAAAAGGGCTCACCGGGGACGGCTCGGCGAATCCGGGACAGGCGGCGACTCAGCGGCGGTCCATCCAGGGCGGCGGCGACCGCAAGGGCGGCTCGGCTCGGCTGATCCGGGGCGCCGACGAGTGGACCTTGGTGCAGTGCTGCCCGGCAGCGCTATTCCGCTGGCGGAAATGGCCTGAATCACAGGCGGCGGGCGGGCGACGCCGGTGTCTGGCAGCTACGGGAGGGGATGTGAGGAACGCGCCCCCTAAAATGTCCCTCCCGCCAACC
>NC_041381.1:315420501-315454138 GCF_002162155.2 Triticum dicoccoides | reverse complement strand
CAGCCGCGTTTACGGTTTATGTTCAGATTACTTTTTCACGCAAAATCGTAAATTGACGGTTATTTTACAGGTCAAAGGTGATATAAGAATTTGCTAGAGATGCTCATAGCGTTGCGCATCTTCCGCTGCAACATGTGTGTCGTGCCCGCCATCCTTCCAGCCCACCCATCCTTGTCTTTCATCCTGGACTAGTGACTTGCCAGTTTCATTGTGGCGCCACGGTGCTTGCCCACTCACTATAGTGTATATATTTTACTAAATGACCCCCGGGCCACCTTATTTCGGGCACTGGCCCCCCTCCAAAAGTTATTTCATCGCCTGACACCCCATTCACGCATGCTCGATAGGCGCCACACTTGCACGTCGCCGCACCGCGCTGCACACCAAGACGCCTTTGACCGGTCACGGTTCACAGTCGTTGGTCACGCTGCCAGCGTGGCGCCGTCCTGAAGCGCCACAGTGTAAGGCGGCACACCTGTTAGAATATCTGGATTACTTGCAATGCCCAGAATCGTCTTGTCAGTACATCCGCCTTCCAGCTCAGATGTTCTGGTGTATGGATGAAACGTCTAAGTGGTAGGTGTCTGACACACTAATATGAACACGTCAACCAATATGGCGTATCCAGTACATGACATGCCTTTGATTTTGGCATGTAAGTCGTAAGTACGCTTATGTTTATGGCGTGACATAATACTACCATCCTTGCCTTTTAAGTTGGCGTTCAATATACATGAACCGCCAGCGTACTTGGCGTGTCAGACCGTGTAAGGTGGGTGACATGTCCTTTTTAGGGCTCCTTGGAATTTGTCATTTGAGCTTCGCTCGCCCCACCCACCTTCCCGCCGAAACAAGTCGTCCCCTCCACAGAGCCACACTCGCGGTTCACTCAACCTCGTCGGCTCCTCCTGGTGTTCCCCATGGAAGCGGCGGCCCATTGGGGTGAGGCTTCCTGCCGGCGGCAGGCCCCTCTTCCCTACGGCTCCTATTACCAACCTCGACCCCAACCGCAAATCCAAGGTGGTCGGATAGTCCGAGGGTGGAGACGACGCAGAAGCTTCCAGATTTGGGCAAACCAGCAGGTAATCCTTTTACAAATCAACCTTAGAGGATATATCAGTTGTTCATTAGGTAATAGGAGGGTGCTAGCAAGTGGGAATCGTTTCTTGTATGTCGAACCTGTTACTGGGTTAATGTTGGCTATATTGCCTTTTTATGTAGGATGGCGTATCGTAACGTAGTCCATTTACATCATGGCAGTGTTCTTAACATCCAATCTGGCAGCACCGGTGTGGAGTTTGTGAACAGCTGAAGCCATGTGTTTTGTTTTCCAAAGATCCAACTCTTGTTGAACTTGCTGATAACGTGAGGCAAGTGATGGATGTCGATCGAAGTTCTGTAGTAAGGCTGCAAGGAAGATAGGACGCCTGCACAGGCCCTCGGTCATTCTGCACCATGATCCCCTTGGCCGAGGATTATGCTTGGGATAACTACAAGGCAATGGTCGTTGTATCTTGCATGAAGATCCTTGTTATATATGCAGTTGCCGAGGTAGGTCAGAACCTCTCAGACATAGACCTCAATCGCATGCCTCAAGGCTGTGATGGTCACGACCATAGGTCAGGTGTAGGCAGCCATAATGTACCTAGTCATTGTGTCCTTAGTCCAGAGATCTACGATACCATGACCGGCAGTTAGCCAATGGCATAAGTTAGCATCCCTGTAACACAAGAGTTTGTACAAGCTGAGGAAAATGTGGCTAGTAGTTTTGATCTGAACAACGATGTGGCGACTGAGGATGAGAGTGATGCAGTTTCGCCAGAAAGGACTGAGTTGGAGGTGAATGCAGAGAAGGTGGATGGAGCAGAGGAGGATGCAGAGGAGGTGGATGAAGAGGAAGTTGATGAAGAGGAAGAGCCATTGTTTGAAAGAATGGCCCCAGAGATTCCTCTGATAGAAATATCAACCGATTTACGCGCAGAGGAAACAACCTTTGCATCAGACGATATTAACGAGGCAACTTATGATGCTCAGGAAGAGGGAGAGGAAGATGCCGAGCGGGAATACCTGATGAGACATGCATAGAACTCGGATGAAAACTGCCCTGTTGATGAATTCGAGTTCAGTTTGTTGGAAAAGATAGTCTTCCACACAGTATACCACAAAGACATGAGCACACATGAGTTTAGAGATTTGACCGGCGCTGACCTAGCAGTTGTGACGGAGGAAGATATGTATGATACGGAGGTAGTGGCGGTGCCAAGGCCTTAGACAACGGAAGAAGAGAAGATAAATCCAAGGTCCAAGCCTTTAATATATCCAGGGCTTATGTTCTGCTCAATGCTAGACCTGAAGATATGGCTAGAAGAGTATGCGGTGCGACACTATTGGCCTTACATCATCCGAAAGTCAGAAAAAAGAAAGCATCATGGTGTGGTGTGAGAATAGGGAGCAGGGTTGTCCCTAGAAGGTGTGTGCCAGGAAGCGCAACCCGGACGATCGATGGAAGATCGTTAGCCGTGTAGGATCGCACAAATGCGGGAGAGACCGCATAGAAGGTCATCACCGATAGCTGACGTCCAGCTTCATCGGCCAGCGTCTGAAACATGCCATCACCAAGCAGCCGACGCAGTCCGCGTCACAGCTGCAGGATTACATAAGCATGATATTTGAGTACAATGTGAACTATGGAAAGGCCTGGAGGGCTAAGCAGCTGGCTCTAAAGATGGTGTACGGTGACTGAGAGGAGTCGTACGGTCTGCTCCTGATACAACTTCTGGCGATGAAAGCCCGCAATCCATGAATGGTGTACGAGGTGGAGGGATACCCATGGGGATACCGAGACAAGACCCCAAAGGGGTGGGACAGGAGATTCACCGTGTTTAGGAGGGCATTCTGGGCCTTCGGGGCATCCATAGAGGCGTACCGTCACTGCAAGCTAGTTCTTTCTGTTGACAGAACGTTTTTGGCCGGCAAGGTCCGAGGAGTGCCTTTGGTGGCCTGTGACGCCGACAATCATCTCCTGCCCCTTGCTCTTGGTCTCGTCGAACGGGAAGACAGTTCCAACTGGGAATGGTTTCTGACTCTTCTCCGGGTGCATGTCCTGGGTGCTGACAGGTCACCATGCACCATATCTGACCGACACCCTGGTATCATCAACACAGTGCGCGTGCAGTTAGAAGGTTATCCGGATGTGATTCACAGATGGTGCATGAGGCATTTCATACAGAACTTCTACTCCCAGGTAAAGAATAAAGACGACACTGACGCATTGAAGCTTGTGTGCTGTGAATTTGAGCCTTTCATGTTCCAGCAAAGGCTGAATCACTTCTTGAAGTTTGTGTCCAATGATGGCACAGAGTTCATACAGACACACCTTCCTTTAAAGGAGAAGTGGGCTCGCGCCTTCGACGTAGGGGGTGCTACGTACGGCCACATGACGAGCAACATGGCTGAGATTTCCAATGTCGTTCTGAAAGGAATAAGGCGGCTTCCAGTGGCTGTTGTGCTGACATTCACTTTCGACAAGTGCAATGAGTACTGGATATCCCGATGGTCTGCTGTTAGGCGGGTGATCACCGCTGGCCATACGGATGGCGATGGAAACCGCAGTGTCAGGCGGTGGCCGCGAAAGGTCAATGAGCGTCTACAGACACAACAGACCAAGTATGTGGACCAGTTGATGAGGAAGTACGATCCGAAGAAACAACATTACTCGGTACAAGAGAAGGGCGATCAGAACAACGCCGGCCAGCCATGGGGCGGTTGGATTCATGAGGTGAACCTTCAGGAATACACCAGCAGCTGCCATAGGACGAGTGCTTATCATGAGCCGTGCTCGCATCTGATGGTGGCTTGTAGGCAGCATTCATTGCATTGATATGATATGGTTTCACCATATTACAACATAGAGGCTATGGAGCGTACCTGGTCCGCAAGGTTTAAGCCATACCTAGACCCCGGTAGGTGGCCCGAATACAACAGGTACGAGTTCCGTCCCGACCCTGCCCTTGTGATCACAACGCGCGGGCGTCGGCAGTCTAAGAGGTTCAAAATGGTGATGGACAAGATGAAGCGCCAGAGGAATAAGTTCGACGCGTTCTCCTACGAGACGGCCACCAAGAACCACAACACTGTCTGTCATAAGACTGGATACATAAACAACAAGAAGTTCAGCTGCGAGATGAGGGCGGAAGCTACGAGGCAAGCCGCTAGAGGCCCAGGGGCCATGTCGGAGGGTGTGTCTGCCCAAGCATCGGGCAACATGCACACGACCACCTTAGTTAGAGCGGTGCACCGACGAACTTGGCGTACGGGTGCTTCGCGTAGAGGCGAGGCCCAACCACGTGCAGAGTGGGCAGTGTGAAAATAATAGGTCATTTCGTTGTGGCATTATTAGTTTTTGGTATATGGCATCTGTTTAGCTGCTAACACGTTGTTATTTGTTCAATGCAGAATGGAGACCCAAGCCGATGGTCTGCCAGAGCTGCCACCTCCAAACCCCGAGGATTACGTGGACACAGTGTTAGATACCTTTTACGATTATTTACACCACGGTCGTAGAATGTTGGAAGGTCAGGTACCCGTCTCTTTGTGTCTCATTACGTGCAAGTCGTGTGTTGAAGCTTATATTGTTCTCTAACATCTTTCGTTGCTATCATCACGACAGCATCTGAAACCACTTTGTATCCGGTCTCACGACATAGACAACATGACCTACGACGACCGTTACACAGAGTATTTTCGACAAGCAAGGTTGATGCACTTCATCACAATGCTGCACAGAGGCATGCCTGTATTCAACGGCAGTCTACTATCATGCATGGTGGACCTTAGGAGGCCCAAAACCCATACTTTCCACTTGCTGTGTGGGGAGATGAAAATCGCACTACAGGATGTGAACCTCATAACTGGACTACCGGTCAATGGGAAACCGGTGATCGGAATCACCGATCCAGCCCTGTGGAAGGCACGGGTTGAGCGGAACCTTGGTGTGAAGCACGACTACTTTCCCCCAGGTTGGAAGAAGAAGTTGGCGAGGCAAAAAGTTACAGTATCCGGTGACCTAGAGTTCGTTGAAGAAGGGGTGTCCAAGGAGTTGAATAATAAAAGGAAGCGGTTCAAGACCGGCATCTCATTCGTATGGCTGGAAGCAAACTTCGGGAAAGGTCCACCTGCAGACGCTTCTAATGAGGTCGTCCAGAGGTTTGCAAGGGCATACGTGCTATACATCCTCGGGGGAATGGTATTCACGTACGGTACTGGAGACCATGTCTCCTGGATCTGGCTGCAGCTTTTGAGTGATTGGGAGCTGATACGTCTCCAACGTATCTATAATTTTTGATGTGTTCATGCCATGTTTATAGCATCTTTACATGATTTTGGTAAGATTTGGTTAGAACTAACCTAGATTGATGCTGTTTTCAGTAGAACTACCATGGTGTTGTTTTTGTGCAGAAATAAAAGTTTTCGGAATGCATTGAAAATCAACGGAGAATGTTTTTGGAAAATATAAAAAATACTGGAACGAAAAGCTATTGGAGGAGAGTCCCGAGGGCACCACGAGAGTGGAGGGTGCGGCCCCCTACCTTGTGGACTCCCTGTGGGGCCCCCCTGACGTGAAACCGATGCCAAACCCTCCTATAAATCCCCAAACTTCCAGAACAAAACCTAGATCGAGAGTTCCGCCCTCGCAAGCCTCTGTAGCCACCAAAAACCAATCGGGACCCTGTTCCGGCACCCTGCCGGAGGGGGGATCCATCACCAGTGGCCATCTTAATCATCCCTGCGCTCTCCATGACGAGGAGGGAGTAGTTCACCCTCGGGGCTGAGGGTATATACTAGTAGCTATGTGTTTGATCTCTCTCTCTCTCTCTCTCTCTCGTGTTCTTGATTTAGCACGATCTTGATGTACCGCGAGCTTTGCTAATATAGTTGGATCTTATGATGTTTCTGCCCCTCTACCTTCTTGTAATGGATTGAGTTTTCCCTTTGAAGTTATCTTATTGGATTGAGTCTTTAAGTATTTGAGAACACTTGATGTACTGTGGTGACAATGGGATATTCACGTGATCTACATGATGTATGTCTTGGTGATCAACTTGCGGGTTCAGTGACCTTGTGAACTTATGCATAGGGGTTGGCACACCTTTTCGTCTTGACTCTCCGTTAGAAACTTTGGGGTACTCTATGAAGTTATTTGTGTTGGTTTGAATAGATGAATCTGAGATTGTGTGATGCATATCGTATAATCATACCCGTGGATACTTGAGGTGACATTGGAGTATCTAGGTGACATTAGGGTTTTGGTTGATGTGTGTCTTAAGGTGTTATTTTACTACGAACTCTAGGGCTGTTTGTGACCAATGGATTGATCGAAAAGAATAACTTTGAGGTGGTTTCGTACCCTACTATAATCTCTTCGTTTGTTCTCCGCTATTAGTGACTTTGGAGTGACTCTTTGTTGCACGTTGAGGGATGTTATATGATCCAATTATGTTATTATTGTTTTGCACTAGTGAAAGTGTGAACCCTTGGCCTTGTTTTGAAGCATTGTAATACCGTTTGTGCTCACTTTTATCATTAGTTACCTTGCTGTTTTTATATTTTCAGATTATAAAAACCTATATCTACCATTCATATTGCACTTGTATCACCATCTCTTCGCTGAAGTAGTGCACTTATACAATTTACCATTGTATTGGGTGTGTTGAGGACACAAGAGACTATTTGCTATTTGGTTGCAAGGTTGTTTGAGAGAGATCATCTTCATCCTACGCCTCCCACGGATTGATAAACCTTAGGTCATCCACTTGAGGAAAATTTGCTACTGTCCTACAAACCTCTGCACTTGGAGGCCCAACAACGTCAACAAGAAGAAGGTTGCGTAGTAGACATTAAACTCTTTTCTGGCGCCGTTGCCAGGGAGGTGAGTGCTTGAAGGTATATCTTTATATCTTGCAACTGAATCTTTTAGTTTCTTGTTTTAGCACTAGTTTAGTCTATAAAAGGAAACTAAAAAAATTTGGAATTGAGGTTGCCTCATATGCTTCATCTGTTTAATGTCTTTCATGAAAATGATGGGAAGGAAAATCGTGCCCTAGTACTAGAAGAAGAATGCATTAAAATGTTTGACACTAAATATTTGAATGATGAGCATGATTTCAATGTTGTTATTATGAATTCCTTGAATATCCATAGTACTAATGATGATTGCACTAGTCATGATAAAAATGTCTCTTATAAGCATGTCAACTTTTGTGGAGTGCATAGAGTTTCTAAGTACACACCAAATAGGGAAAATAGATTTTGCAAGACGCATAAGTATTTAGAAACTAAATGGTTGCAAGAGAGGCTAGATGGTTGTTCTGAAAATTTAAAATTTCTTTGCCATCCTTGTGAACTTTGCAATGAACGTGATCATTTAAATCTCCAATCCAAATTGTTTCATGATCAAATCGTGTCCAAAAATTATGATGACTTGATTTCCCTTGCGCATCATAATGAACTTAATTTGCTTGTGGGTTATGAAGAAATGAAACGTATAACTAAGGATATTCCAGAATTTGTCCTTGATAAAGTTTTTGATTTTGGTCTAGAGGAAATTTATATATATTGTGCGGTGAATTGCATTGAAAATCCTTATATTGCCAATTACATGAAGACAGGAAAACAAATAGAATATGAAGAGAATACTAATGAAAGGGAAAAGATTTCCCAATATCCTCCTATTCTTTCTTATGATGAATTAGGTAACGAGGAGGAGCTTTCTATTCAACCAGTCTCATTAATAAGGAGCTCCAAAAAGAGGATTAAACCACACATGATGCGAAGAAGAAAAAAAAAGACGGAGAAGCAAAGGTAAAAAGGTATCCCTCCCAAATGATGTTGCTCCTATTACTAATTGTGATGATGATAATTGCTATACTATTGGTGCTATCCATACTATTAATGATGAGAGTGATTATGCTTATGATATGCAAAGACCCAAGCTTGGGGATGCTATGTTTGACGAGAATGACATGTTTGAGAATTTGTTTGCTGCAATTAATGTTTGTCCCAAGCTTGGGGATGCTATGTTTAATGAAGATGATATTTTTAGTCTCCCAAGTTTTGATATGAAAATTTATTATGATGATAGCATGCCTCCTACTTATGATGATTATATTGATGAAAGTGGGTTTGAAAGAGTGTCAACTTTAGGAAGTAATGATCTCACTATTTTGGAGGGTGTTGAATCTTATTGTGACAATTATGAAAGTGGATTTGGAGAGGTCATGACTTTATTTAGTAATGATTCCACTATCTTGGAAGAGGTTTCAATTGATTATGATGAGAACAAAGTTGCTACTTATGATGATTATTGTGATGATACTTATGTTATAAAAAGTAGTTATGATTATATTTATAAAATTGTCATGATTATGATTACCCCTTTTCTGAACATTACTCTTTTAATGTGGAAACAATTTATAGGATTCGAGTTTTTTATGATACTCCCACTATTCTGAATGAGAAGAATTTTGTTTTTGTGGAGAGTAGTAAATTTTCTATGATTGTAGATCATGAAAAGAATGCTTTATGTGATAGTTATATTGTTGAATTAATTCATGATGCTACTGAAAATTATTATGAGGGAGGAGTATGTGCTTGTAGGAATTTCAATAATATCAAGTTTCCTCTCTATGTGTTGAAAATCTTGAAGTTATGCTTGTTTTGCCTTCCTATGCTAGTTGATTCTTGTTCCCATAAGTTGTTTGCTCTAAAAATCCCTAGGCATAGGAAGTGGGTTGGAATTAAATGTGCTAGTCATATTCTTCATGATGCTCCCATTGTGTTTCAATTCTTATCTTTTATGTGAGCATAATTGAAATCATCATGCCTAGCTAGAAAGGCATTAAAGAAAAGTGCTTGTTGGGAGACAACCAAATATTTAACCCTAATGTTTTTTCACATGATTAAGCTACTGTAGTAATCATGTTTTATAGCTTTTTTTTCAATAAAGTGCCAAGTAGAACCTTTGGGAAGACTTGGGTGAAAGTTGATTTGATCTTGCTGAAAAAGAGAAACTTTTGTGCTCATGAGATTATTTGTTATTTTTAATAGAAGAGAGATTTTGAGTTGATTCTTTTGGAAAAAGATTAATAGATAAAGTCCTCACGTCCACAAATTTATTTCATAATTTTTGGAGGTACAGAAGTATTTGAGAGTTACAGATTACTACAGACTGTTCTGTTTTTGACAGATTCTGTTTTCATTGTGTTGTTGCTTATTTTGATGAATCTATGAGTAGTATCGGAGGGTATGAACAATGGAGAAGTTGGAATACAGTAGATATAACACAAATATGAATAAATAATGAGTTCACAACAGTACCAAAAGTGGTGATTTATTTTCTTATACTAACGGAGCTTACGAGTTTTCTGTTGAGTTTTGTGTTGTGAAGTTTTCAAGTTTTGGGTAAAGATCCGATGGACTATGGAATAAGGAGTGGCAAGAGCCTAAACTTGGGGATGCCCAAGGCACTCCAAGGTAATATTCAAGGACAACCAAGAGCCTAATCTTGGGGATGCCCCGGATGGCATCCCCTCTTTCATCTTCGTTCATCGGTAACTTTACTTGGAGCTATATTTTTATTCACCACATGATATGTGTTTTGCTTGGAGCGTCTTTATTTTATTTTGATTTGCTTGATGTTTGAATAATATCCCAAGATCTGAAATTCTTAAAATGTTAGAGAGTCTTCACATAGTTGCATAATTATTCGACTGCTCATTGATCTTCACTTATATCTTTTGGAGTAGTTTGTCATTTGCTCTAGTGCTTCACTTATATCTTTTTAGAGCACAACGGTGGTTTTATTTTGAATAAATAGATGAACTCTCATGCTTAACTTATATTATTTTGAGAGTCTTAAACAACATGGTAATTTGCTTAGGTTATGAATTTAGTCCTAATATGATAGGCATCCAAGAAGGATATAATAAGAACTTTCATATAAAGTGCATTGAATACTATGAGAAGTTTGATTCCTTATGATTGTTTTGAGATATGAAGATGGTGATATTAGAGTCATGCTAATGGAGTAATTGTGAATTTGAGAGATGCTTGTGTTAAAGTTTGTGATTCCCGTAGCATGCACGTATGGTGAACCGTTATGTGATGAAATTGGAGCATGGTTTGTTTATTTGTTGTCTTCCTTATGAGTGGAGGCCGGGATCGCGCGCTGGTTAAGTCCTACCAACCCTTCCCCTAGGAGCATGCGTGCAGTGCTTGGTTTTGATGGCTTGTAGATTTTTGCAATAAGTATGCGAGTTCTTTATGACTAGTGTTGAGTCCATGGATTATACGCACTCTCACCCTTCCACCATTGCTAGCCTCTCTAGTACCACGCAACTTTCGCTGGTACCATATACCTTCCTTAAAACAGCCACCATACCTACCTATTATGGCATTTTCATAGCCATTCCGAGATATATTGCGATGCAACTTTCCACCGTTCCATTTATTATGACACGCTCCATCATTGTCATATTGCTTAACATGATCATGTAGTTGACATCATATCTGTGGCAAAGCCACCATTCATAATTCTTTCATACATGTCACTCTTGATTCATTGCACATCCCGGTACACCACAGGAGGCATTCACATAGAGTCATATTTTATTCTAAGTATTGAGTTGTAAATAAAAGTGTGATGATCTTCATTATTAGAGCATTGTCCCATGTGAGGAAAGGATGATGGAGACTATGATTCCCACACAAGTCGGGATGAGACTCCATACGAAAAAAAGAAAAAAAGAAAAAAAGAGGCCATAAAAAAGAGAAGGCCCAAATAAAAAAAAAGAGAAAAAGAGAGAAGGGGCAATGTTACTATCCTTTTCCACACTTGTGCTTCAAAGTAGCATCATGATCTTCATGATAGAGAGTCTCCTATGATATCACTTTCATATATTAGTGGGAATTTTTCATTATAGAACTTGGCCTGTATATTCCAATGATGGGTTTCCACAAATATCCCAAGGTCTTCGTGAGCAAGTGAGTTGGATGCACACCCACTTAGTTTCTTTTTGAGCTTTCATACACTTATAACTCTAGTGCATCTCCATAGCTCGTTGATACACCTAGTTGATGTGAGACTATCTCCTTCCTTTTGTCTCTCCACAACCACCATCCTATTCCACCTATAGTGCTATGTCCATGGCTCACGCTCATGTATTGCGTGAAAGTTGAAAAAGTTTGAGAATACTAAAGTATGAAACAATTGCTTGACTGAAACCGGGGTTGTGCATGATTTAAATATTTTGTGTGATGAAGGTAGAGCATAGCCAGACTATATGATTTTGTAGGGATAGCTTTTTTTGGCCATGTTATTTTGAGAAGAAATAATTGCCTTGTCAGTATGCTTGAAGTATTACTGTTTTTATGTCAATATTAAACTTTTGTTTTGAATCTTATAGATCTAAATATTTTTGCCACAATAGAGAAGATTACATTGATAAATATGTTAGGTAGCATTCCACATCAAAAATTCTATTTTTATCATTTACCTACTCGAGGATGAGCAAGAGTTAAGCTTGGGGATGCTTGATACGTCTCAACATATCTATAATTTTGATGTATTCATGCCATGTTTATAATATTTACATGATTTTGGTATGATTTGGTTAGAACTAACCCGGACTGACACCGTTTTCAGCAAAGCTACCATGGTGTTGCTTTTGTGCAGAAATAAAAGTTCTCAAAATGTGCTGAAAATCAATGGCGAATATTTTTGGAAAATATAAAAAATACTGGAACGAAAGCTACCGGAGGAGAGCCCCGAGGGCACCACGAGGGTGGAGGGCGCCCCCCTTGCCTCGTGGACTCCCTGTGGGCCCCCCTGACGTGAAATCGACGCCAACCCCTCCTATAAATCCCCAAACTTCCAGAACAAAAGCTAGATCGGGAGTTCCGCCGCCGCAAGCCTCTGTAGCCACCAAAAACCAATCGGGACCCTGTTCCGGCACCCTGCCGGAGGGGGGATCCATCACCGGTGGCCATCTTCATCATCCCGGTGCTCTCCATGATGAGGAGGGAGTAGTTCACCCTTGGGGCTGAGGGTATGTACCAGTAGCTATGTGTTTGATCTCTCTCTCTCTCTCTCTCCCTCTCTCTCTCTCTCTCGTGTTCTTGATTCGGCACGATCTTGATGTACCGCGAGCTTTGCTATTATAGTTGGATCTTATGATGTTTCTCCCCCTCTACCTTCTTGTAATGGATTGAGTTTTCCCTTTGAAGTTATCTTATCGGATTGAGTCTTTTAGGATTTGAGAACACTTGATGCATGTCTTGCATGTGCTTATCTGTGGTGACAATGGGATATTCGTGTGATCTACTTGATGTATGTTTTGGTGATCAACTTGCGGGTTCAGTGACCTTGTGAACTTATGCATAGGGGTTGGCACACATTTTTGTCTTGACTCTCTGGTAGAAACTTTGGGTCACTCTTTGAAGTTCTTTGTGTTGGTTTGAATAGATGAATCTGAGATTGTGTGATGCATATCGTATAATCATACCCGCGGATACTTGAGGTGACGTTGGAGTATCTAGGTGACATTAGGGTTTTGGTTGATGTATGTCTTAAGGTGTTATTTTACTACGAACTCTAGGGCTGTTTGTGACATTTATAGGAATAGTTCAATGGATTGGTCGGAAAGAATAACTTTGAGGTGGTCTCGTACCCTACAATAACCTCTTCGTTTGTTCTCCTCTATTAGTGACTTTGGAGTGACTCTTTGTTGCACGTTGAGGAATTATTATATGATCCAATTATGTTATTATTGTTGAGAGAACTTGCACTAGTGAAAGTATGAACCCTAGCCTTGTTTCAAAGCATTGCAATACCGTTTGTGCTCACTTTTATCATTATTTACCTTGTTGTTTTTATATTTTCAGATTATAAAAACCTATATCTACCATCCATATTGCACTTGTATCACCATCTCTTCGCCGAACTAGTGTACCTATACAATTTACCATTTTATTGGGTGTGTTGGGGACATAAGAGACTCTTTGCTATTTGGTTGCAGGGTTGTTTGAGAGAGACCATCTTCATCCTACGCCTCCCACGGATTGATAAACCTTAGGTCATCCACTTGAGGGAAATTTGCTACTGTTCTACAAACCTCTGCACTTGGAGGCCCAACAATGTCTACAAGAAGAAGGTTGCGTAGTAGACATCAGGAGCAAGCTGGGCAGTTCAGCTGGGGATCCGCCGCCCTTGCCTGGTTGTATCATCAACTGTGAGGCATGCCACCGTTCAAAGTACAAGTCGAACATCGGCGGATGCATTATCCTGTTGCAAGTGTGGACGTGGGCTCATCTTCCCGTCTGCAGACCTGTGTCCACAAAAGAACACGATCTGTCTTTGTACGCATAGTACCATGTCGGCCCGACATACTTTGAAGTATTTCTACGTGCAAGGAATCTCATCGGCAACGTGCAACTATCTTACCAGGTGAATAGCAGGCATATGGACGTGCTAACACACACACACAGAGCTAAGTGATGCTAATTTCGACGCTCGTCTGGCAACTTTTGTTAGCAGGCCCTAAACGCCCTCCCTGTTTATTTGTAGGTGGGTTGGACGCCGTATGACCATATTGAATAGAAGAATCTGACGTTGGACGTAATGTGCTACGAAGGGCATCAGCTATGGCGTTCAAAGTGTCCTTTTATATGCTTCTTCATCATGGAGCACTATATGCCTGAAAGGGTGTGCTGATAGTTCAGACGATTACAGGATGTCCCCACCGAAATCTCGTGTACTAGTCGAGATGCATGCATACGCAATGCATCACTCAATCTATGGACATTGGCTTTTCATTTCATACCTCATTACACTTATTGGCCTGGTTCTGTCGCAGGACTAACAGAAGGAAGAGGAAGGGTCAGCAGAACTGGGCCACGATGCACCTGTCGTACATAAACGACTGGATGTAGGCGAAGGAGAGTGTGCCAGAGGCAGCGCGCGACCCATAATCATTCAGATGCTACCTAATGTGTCTATCCAGGCACATCCGTTTGAACCTTCATGTTGAGAAGAACACATCGATCTAGCAGACGGTACTGAGACTGACGTAGAGGACCACCAACGTCTTCACCGTCGCGTCCTGGAGGGATCTCAGGTGGACATTGTGGCATCATGGACAAACTGGTAAGCGACCAAAAACCCAATTTGTTACCAAATAGCCATCGTTTGCCTTACTAAGTCCATCTCAATCCTTAGGAGGAGGCATGATTTCGTTCGCTGCTATTGCTCCATGAAGTTAAGAGACAGCCGCCGGAAACTCGTATCGACATGTTCAAGAAAGCCCTGTAGGTGTCATAAAATTTTCAGTATGTTAATCCTCGTGCCCTTTCCCATCTTGTTGTTATTCTAACGTTGGAGGATTGTGAATATGGAACACAGAGAGCTAGGATAAGGATTAAAAGGGCTCTCCATGCAACCGGAAGGTATGAAATTGTGGACTCTGATGTAGAGATGGATGAGGAGGATGATGATGACAAGGAGAGTCTCGAGGAGTAGGACAAGGATGATGACGTGGAGGAGGAGGAGGAGGAGGAGGAGGAGAAACTATTGACTAACGACAATGAACGTATAACGGCTCAGGAGCAGGAGGTGGAGCATGCCAGTCGAAACGATGAGGATGAACATGAAAAGGAGAATGGCACGCTAGAAGGTGATGACAAGGAAATATAGGAGGATGATGAACCAAACACTGAAGGAAACCATGCGCAGGAGTAGCTGCATGGTAGCGAAAGCACAGAAAGCGATGCGGACATGTGTTCTCCATCCCAACGTAGTCAGGTCATCAATAATGACCCGTATAAGACTCCTACACATACAGTGAAGCGTTTGAAGAAAGGCATGACAGATGGAGCATTAACGTACCCCACATACCATGTATATGGTGCTAGTCAGAGGAGGAAGGAGAAGAACAGGAGAAAGAAAAACTAGAAGATGCAGCTCAAGAAACGCAACACATGTTTTAGCATTTAGTGGTCGATTTGAATGATCTTGTGTAAACATAATATCCATGGATTGACAACTTATGCAATGCATGTTTTAGTACAACAGTTCTTGGTTGTAATGCTATTTTGCAAACATAGTATTCATGGTTTGGCAACTTGTGCATTCCATTGCTTAGTTTCGACTGATCTAGCGTTAACAAAATATGCATTGACTGACAACTTACGCAATGCGTGATTCTCATTGCTTTCATGTTATAAGCGTTAAACGCAATTCATCACAATTCATTACAACTTAGAACCCAAGTTCCTCCTAGTACACGCAGTCGCCATACATAATCTCAATGCCGTCCCTTTCGAAGAATCTGGCCTTGATGTATGCTGGGTGGACGACCTCGAATTGGCCAATGCAACCTGGCCTGAATCCATGCTTGTGTGCGAACTCTGGCCAGCCTTCATCCAGCACCAGTGATCTCTCTCCATCATCATATTGGTGCACCAGGTGGACGTGCCATGTACATCCGGTGCCTGTGTCTAGCTCCACGAGTCTCGGCAATTCTCTACGCAGGAGAGGCGCCGAGCCAACAGGAATGGCCAGTGGCACATGCTCACTCCCCGGAAGCATGACCTTCACGAAAATCTTTGCCTCCTTCTTGAAATGGGAGTGTCCTATCCTGCACCCCGAATTTGTTGGAGTTGGTGTCGGCATATGTGGCATAAGAAAATGTCGGAGTAGTACACGATATCGTACGATGTATTGTGTTACAACACTAGAGCATACCTGATGATGTTGATGGCACTTGATAATCTTCTCCATCGAGTCCATTGCGAGGTACATCATGAGCTGCATCTCCAACTTCGCTTGGACAGAGAAGGTAATAATATCCACTACACGTATCATGTTCGCCAGGAGCACTTCCCGCCAGCCATCTCCCAAGATGAATTGCTGATTCCAGATCTCCATCCATACGTTCCAATGACAAGCACAAGTTTTTGTTGTTATTAGTTTAGCCAGACGCCCAGCGAAGCCCTTAAAGTGCTTCGTCAGTCCGATTGGCATAGGAAGGACATGGAGGTCGGTTTCCTGTATCAGAATGCTGAAACTCCAAGGGGTGCGCATGCCCACATAATGTATGATCTGTGTACGATGAATTTCCGAAGCACTCAAGCCAGCAGGGATGGGTGTTGTCACGGGCGGTTGAATCCTATCTGCCAGAAAGTTAGTCCTAACATGGTGAATAAACCCAGGTGGACCAACGTATTTCAATGCTCCTTCATCATGGGGCAGCTATATTTGAACATAGAACGAACCACAATCCGATCATGACGCGAACACAAACGAGGATTAAGAAATGCGATCATGAATGAAATCGAAGGCTGGCTGCAGATACTCACCGCCGCTGCATGTTCGTTGCTTTTGTCATCGGTGTCGTACTTCCCAAATTCTTCATACTTCATAGCATCAGGAACATGAACAAGCCATAATCTTCGCTCCCCTTCATCCGTTGGCATTTGTACTGGGAAAATAGTGTCATTGCACTAGATTAAAGAGGGTGGATAAGTACAACTGTTGTTTCACGGCTATTACGAATTGCTTATAGCGGATGGATCGTTGGTAGTGCCACCGCCGTGACTGGGATTGCACACTCACGGCTTCGAGGAGGATTCGAGCGCCGCCGCTGCAGATCCATGATGCTTTTCCTCATGGATTTCATCCATTGACCAGATGCGGTTGACTGACCGTGCCTCCGGAGGCCCTCCGATAGAAACACCAGATCTTTTAGATTTAGACATCGTCTGGGTGCAAAGGACAGGGTCGCCAGGAGGCTGAAGAAGCGAACAGAGGACGGCGAGCGATTGCCGGAGTTGAAGACACTAATAAGAAAGCAGTTCAGCCGACGACTGTTGGGGAATGGTTTACAGTTGGAGGGTTAATGTTGTATACGTTATGTTTACTACTGTCGCACGTTTCCCCACATCTATTCACTCATATCAGACCTTCTCGGTCAGGCTGGTTGTAATGGGAGTATCATAGCTAGTATCATGCATGACAACTAGGCAACTTTGATGGGGTAGCATAAAATTAAATGAAGTAAGAGAGAGTTGAGTATCATATCATGATACGGTATCATAATAAATGCTACACTAGTATGTGCCATACATGACAATAAATAAAGTCATCTATGATACTACCATATGATGTTATGCATTAGGAAGGTAGTATCATACACTAGTATCATATGCATGATACTAACTTATGATACTACCCATTACAACCAGCCTCAAGAAAGCAGAACATCCGGCGGGTTCAGCGGCTGTACAATTACAAACATCTTTCAATGCAGTAAGGCTGTTCCCTGAAGCTAGTAACTCATAACTAGTGCATCCAGTAATATGAATACACTAAATATTAGGGAGTATCGACTGAGTAAGAGCGAAAATAATATACAACCTTCAAAAGATAGTACTCCCTCCGTTCCGGAATAATTGTCTTTCTAGAGATTTCAACAAATGACTACATACGGAGCAAAATGAGTGAATCTACATTCTAAAACATGTCTACATACATCCGTATGTTGTAGTCCATTTGAGATGACTAGAAAGACAATTATTTTGGAACGGAGGGAGTAGAAGATACATTAACCTGAGTTGTTTCGGGTTAACACGCACGACTCAACTAGATTGGTAACATAAGGATTATATCCTTTTTTTCCTACGAAGGAGCAATTCTCGGTTGGCCTAGCGCACGACCTGCGACTTCTTGAGCTTCAACACCTGCAAGGTGTTCCCTTGCATGGCCAATACGGTCCATGGCTACCCGCATAACATCGGCATTGGCACCGGTCTCGCCCTCCAGGTTTGCAAGAGTCTTCATAAAGTTGACATACTCACGCGCAACCTGAAGGCGTTCAGGACCGCATGCCTGCAATGCATGCACCTGGCTCTCCTATTCGAAGAACTGCGACCAGCTGATGTTTTCAACGAGGCGCTCCTCATCGGCTTCTGTGCGCCCATCCAACACACGGGCGAGCTCGTGATGGGGTTCCTCGCACAGCCGGATGTACATCAGCAGGAAGAACCTTTCCTCGCCGGCGGTCATCTCCTGGGGAAGCTGAGGAAATGCAACGCCAGCCGCATTCCCCAGATGTCTGACTGGGTCCTGAATGATGCTCTCCATGTTGGAAGCCGGTGATGGCATCGCGACAGTGTAGTGGAACGTAGCCTAGTTGATCCCCGTACGACCTCTCCTCTTGTGCTTATATAGGTACAAGGGCACGCGTGGGGATCTGCCGCTTGTGTGAAAACAGGCGGACCTTCTGGGTTTATGTTATTTCATATGCGCACGAAATCAAAGGGCGTGCCGTCACACTGCAGACGCCATCACTTATGCCAGACACTGACGCACCTGATGCGCCGACGTTTCAACAATACACTGACATGCCTACTTGACTGACACGCCAACTCGCCTGTTGTCTTCGCGCATCTTCGTTCAGTCAAATCTGACGTTTGGCGTATCTCATATACATATTATATCTAGCCGGGCCACTGCTGCAACACCTCAGCTCACATCCATTCGTCCCCAAATATCTAGATCCCTAAATCTCAAACCACTAGCCTAGTAGTCCTCCTTTCTCTTGTGATGTCCGCCGGGAGTTATTCTGTATCTGGCGTTTGTTCCTTTACCCGAGTCTACCAACTTCCACTTGTACTCTGCCCCCGTTGTCATGAGCAGGTTGGTGTTCTTTTCTGAAGGAAGTATCCTCATGAAGGCTGGGTGTTCTACAAGTGCAAATCAGACGGAGTAAGATCTTCTCATTCAACACATTCAGCTTTTGGTTACCCATCATATCGAGGCATCACTAATTTAGTGTATGGTTTCCTGTTTCCCAAATTTCAGGGTACGCATAAATTCTGGCATTAGGAGCTGCAATATGTGGAGTATCTGATTCAGCAACGCTTCCTTGTAGGTGAAGATGCTGCTGTTGCACTACAGTACGCTAGATCTACAAGGGAAGAGCTTGAGCGTGAGCAAGCGGCGAAACTTTGCATCCAGTATAGCCAGCAACGACGCTCATGATGGCAGACTGTTGACGATGATGAATGCTTTCATACTGATAGCAAGAGAGATCTTGTTGCTCATGAAGTTAGGCCTTGCTCTCGGTTTGCTGCTATGCTTGCTGGTGCTCTTCATAATGCTGAAAAAATGATATGAGCAGTCACATTAGTACTTCTGGATGTATCTTTGTTTCTGTGAGTTGGTATGGGTTTGTTGCTATGCTATATGATGCTCTTTGTAATGCTGATGACATTATATGAGCAGTAACATTAGTACTTCTGGTTGTATCTTTCTTTCTATCAGTTGTGTGCATAACTATCGCAAGTTGAAGAGGGGTAAAGCTATTGTTAACTGGAATCCAGTTAAAGATAGTATCAGAAAACACGCAACATGGCAACCTAATACACATCATGTTAACTGGAATCCACTTAGAATTGGACAATTATTAGGTTACATGCATATTACAAAGTTCAAGGGCACAGGTCGCAACCCCCTAACCTGTCACTTAAGCTTCATATTATATAGGCTCTGCGAGATCCCTGTCCGCATCTCTTTACGAAACTCTGAGTAGTCCTCCATTAGCTTTGTCATGAGTTCATTATTCTTCTCCATCAGACCAAGGGTGCCGTTAAATATGTAATTGCAACGCTTACACGACAACTACATTGTCGTTGCAACGAGGCCGGATGGGCTGACATTTAGTATAGACACGGCAGGTGCACATTCGTCCCAACAATGCTGGACGGGCTGATAATTAACGTAGACATGCCAGGTGTATTGTCGTCCCAACCACGCCGATTTCTTATTTCCGAGCGCGTACACGCAAGTGTATTGTCGGTGTAAACAAACCTATAAATTCTTACAGGAACGCATGCACTGGAAATAAGCAGGTTTAGCGTACATACACGACCATCACATTGGAGAACCATGAAAGCACTGTTAGACTTAATCTTGACCATGTGTCATGTACGTGCATGTGTGCACCTGTGCTTCGGTTTGAGGCTATTAGCTGCATGCAAGTAGTTAGCTAGTTTCAGGGAATGGATGAGTACGTGAGGCTGGCCGTTCAGAGAAAGTTGTGCATGCGCTGAACGTGCATCCGTTGGCGCTGCATGCAGATCGTGGCCGGGTCGTGCGTGGCGAGTGGAGCGGCTGGCCCTGTGTGCGTGCGTACGGCTGCCAATATAAAGCCATGTTCATTAGCTGTGTAAAGCGGGGGAATAGCCAGGAAGATGTAGTCTCCGTCGGGGCCGTGGTGTGCGCCTGGTCGACGTGAGAGTTCTTCTAGATTGTGTTGCGTGTGTACCTCCATGTAAGTGTTTTGTAGTTGAGTTGAATAGTAGCAAACATACAGGCCGTTCGGCGGCCGGGGCGTTCGTTGCCGGAAAATTTTCGTCTACTGTTCATCTTTTTCCACCTCCGTTCGATTGTGAGGAGAGGTAGCTAGAGGGCTGCGGTTCCAACATTTGGTATCATGAGCCGGTTTCATCTTGGGTGTCGCCTTTTGCCGAAGGCTGCGCGATGGAGCTCCGGGCCGTGTGTCGGCCCATGGAGGTGGGCGGCGCTGTGGCTCTCATGGCGCGTGGCGGATGCGGCGGGCGGTGACGTCGTGCGTGCGGCGACCGCGGAGGCCGCCGAGGCGTTGCGTGGTGGCGCGGCGGCGCAGCATGTCATGGCGGCATGGAGGCCGCAGCGATGTAGGGCAATAAGACGCGGCGGCGAGCCAGGCGTGACCGGTGCGTGTTATGGGTGCGCACTGGACGTGTCGGGCACGTCCGGACCGTGGGAGTGGACCGCGTCGAGGCGCTGGACCTGGTTGCGCAGATCGCGTACATGCACGGTGGGAGCGCGGGGACGAGGGGAGTGCGCGCGAAGGGCACGACGGTCGCGGAGACGAGGAGGTCGCGAAGGACCTGCGTGGTGGCGCAGAGGTCGCGACGGCTCGGGGCGACAGCCGTGGAAGGTGCGTGGCACGGAGGCGCGGCGTGGCGGCTGCAATGGCGGACGCGGAGGAGGCACGCAGTGAGCGTCTGGTGCTGTCGGGCTCGTCGGACGCGTTGGGTACGCGCGGGACGTGCGGGACGCACTAGTGCGGTCAGGCTCGTCGGGTGCGCGCGGGACGTGCGCGGCGCGGAGGAACGCCAGGCGTGTGTCGCCGGAGGAGCTTGGCGTGTGTCGCCGAGGAAGAAGGACGGCCATTGGTGAGTCATGTCAAGATTAGGAGGGAAAATGTTAGACTTAATCTTGACCATGTGTCATGTACGGCATGTGTGCACCTGTGCTTCGGTTTGAGGCTATTAGCTGCATGCAAGTAGTTAGCTAGTTTCAGGGAATGGATGAGTACGTGAGGCTGGCCGCTGAGAGAAAGTTGTGCATGCGCTGAACGTGCATCCGTTGGCGCTGCATGCAGATCGTGGCCGGGTCGTGCGTGGCGAGTGAGTAAATTGCACAGAAGTATCACAATTGAGGCATTGGAAGCAGATTGGTACCAAGATTGGTAATTTTTACATGTCAGTACCCAGATTGGGGCGAGCCGTTGCAAAAAAGACTAAAAGTGTGTTTTATACGTATTGACAGAAAAGCTGACCGGTTGGGCCCGCCCGTCAGGCGACACGCTGGCCAGTGCGCGCGTGCCCGCGCGCTGACTGGGCGCTGACTGGGACGAGGCCGGCTCGCACCGTTTAGGGCGCGGCTGGTGCGGTCGAGCCACACCCCGACCCCGCTCTGCCCTCTTCCTTCTCCTCCTCGCCGGCGGCTGGCTCCCCGCCCGCCCCGCCGCCCGCCACACCACGCCATCGTAGTCATGGATCGAACTGCTTAGGCGCTGTCACCTCCACCGCGGTTGCTCGTCCCTCGCGCCCTCCTCTCCCCCGCGGCTGCTGTGCCCTAGGCGACGATGGCCTCGGCTACTCCGGCAGGCGACGATGGCCAGGGCGATGCAAGCGGCGGCGACCTCCCCGCTTAGGCCTCGATGGGAGTGGTTGCTACTCCAGCTCGGAGTACAGTAGCGAGGACGAAGATTTTGCGGAGCCGGCGTTGTCGATGGAGCAGAGGCTGAAGATGGCGCGAATTTGGTTGGCCAACCCTAGCACCGCCCATCAGTGGACTCATGGCATCGGTGGTGTTCTGTAAGTGTTCCATTGTTCCATCTTTGCAAACTGAAATTGGGGATTAGGGTTAGGGTTTACTGCCTGGTTTACTGTCTGCATGTTTAGCACTCTAATTGCTAGTTCCTAACTAGAGCAGAGCAGAGCAGCATTAGTGGATTACATTGTTATTTCTTAGTCCAAATTGTCAGAGCACCATTAGTTAACTTAAACAAAGCTTTGTTTATATGTTAACTTAAGCAAAGCTTTGTTTATATGTTAACTTAAAAAATTCCTAACTAGAGTAGAGTCCAAATTATATGTTAACTTAAACAAAGCTTTGTTTATATGTTAGCCTATCTGTTAAGTAAAATTGTTTATTAACCATTTTTTCTGTTATTTCATTTTGCAGTTTGTATGATGACATTTTGGATGTTAGGTTCTATTTTGATGCTTCAGAAATGTTTGAGTTGAAGCTCTGTAGTTCAGATGTAACATACCTGAATATGATTGCAGTGATGGAAACCCAAGGATTTAGTGAGGCTTTGTTGGATCAACATCAATTCAGAGAGGCTTTGTTGAACCTACACATCACTCAAGAAAGAAACTTCAGATATCATAGGAACTCAGATCAAAGAATAATTGTAGAATGCAACCAAAAAAATTGCAACTTCTTTATGGTGGCAACAGTTATAAAAGGTGAAACTACTTTTGTAATTAAGAAGATGAGAATTAAGCACACTTGCCCTACTAGTACAGAGACAACAAGGGTAAGTGCCAAGTGGCTTGCACAGAAGTATGAGTCACTGTTCAGATCTGATCTAACAACTGGCATTCAGACTTTGATTGATGCTTGCATGGAGAAGTATGGTGTGGATGTGCCCAAGTCAATGGCATATAGAGCAAAGAACATAGCTATTGATGCTGTGCTAGGAGACCACAAGAAGCAATACCCTAGGTTGAAAGACTATGCTCAGACAGTGATGGATACAAACCCTGGGAGTAGAGTAGTAGTCATTACTGTAACTTCAACACCCACTGAAAAAATCCCCCATCCAGGTCCAAGATTCCATGCTATGTTCTATTGCATCAATGGAGCAAGGGAGGGGTTTCTCAAGGGGTGCAGACCATTCATTGGTTAGTTTGTTCACCTTGTGCATTAGTTACATATTGTTTCATCTTGAAATGCATTTGAATGTTTTAAATATTGAATTTGCTTGCTCATTCAGGTGTTGATGGGTGCTTCATTAAGTTAACTACTGGTGCTCAACTACTTGCTGCCACTGGTAGAGATGGCAACAACAATATATACCCACTAGCATTTGGTATTGTTGGGCAAGAGGACACACCTAACTGGTGTTGGTTTCTACACCAACTTAAAATCTGCCTAGGAGGAGAAGAGGGACAGTTTGGTCCATATACAATAATGTCAGATAGACAAAAGGTATGTGCTTGCATCTTATGTCCTTGTTCCTATATGGTTGTTTTGTGCTAGATAGTAGCTTAGCTAGTTTAATTGTGTGTCCCAGGGCCTACTAAATGCAGTGAATGCTGTCTTTCCTAAGTGCAACCAAAGGTTCTGCCTTAGGCATATCTATGCAAACTTCCAAAATGCTGGGTTTAGGGGGGAAGATCTGAAGAAGTGTATGGATAATGCTGCCTATGCATATAGTGAACACAAATTTAACATTGCAATGAATGACCTTAGAGCTGAATGTCAGGAAGCTTGGGAGTGGCTTTGTCAAATACCCAAGAAAACATGGCAAGGCATGCATTTGACACAAACTGCAAGACTGACCTTGTAGTTAACAATTTGTCTGAGGTGTTCAACAAGTATGTCCTAGATGTTAGGAAGAAACCAATTAGGACAATGTGTGATGGAATAAAGGAAAAACAGATGATGAGGTGGCATAGGAATAGGGAGAGTGCAAAGACAGCTAGATGGGACATAACACCCCATTATAGTGAGAAGCTAGAGGTTGAGAAGGAGAGGGCCAAATATTGCAAACCAATTCAAGCCGGTGTGAACTTGTGGCAGGTTACAAGTGGGCAGCAAACCCATGCTGTTGACTTGCAAGTGCACACATGTGGGTGCAGAAAATGGGACCTCAGTGGCATCCCATGTAACCATGCCATCTCAGCAATCAACAAGGGCAAAAGAAAACCAGAGGATTATGTCAGCAAGTTCTTCAAGAAAGAATTTTATGTGGCAGCTTATGAACCAATGATCTATCCAGTTCCTGGTGAGCATGACTGGACAAAGACCCCTGGTCCAGACATTGACCCACCTGCATTTAAAGTGAAGAGAGGAAGAAAGAAAGAGAAGAGGATCAAGGGGAAATTTGAAGTTCCAAAGCCTAAGGACACATCAAGAATGGGGACTATAACATGTAGCAATTGTGGACTGCAAGGACATAGGTACACAAGCTGCCTCAAGCAGTTGAAGCCTGAGCTGGCTTTGAGGAAGAACAAACATGTGGTAATCCTCTTATAAGTGGTTTTCCTTCTTGTATGTTCCATTTTTTTAAGTACTTACTCATTTTCCTTCTTGTTTATGCAAGCCTCTTGCAAGGAATTCCAATGGTGGTGGTGCTGCTACTACACCAGCAACAACAACCTCTCATGCAGCTCCTACAACAACACCAACAGCTGGGAGAGGAGCTGGGAGAGGAGCTGGGAGAGGAGCTAGGAGAGGAGCTGGGAGAGGTGCTGCAGCAGCTCAAGCTGCTGGAAGAGGTGCTGTGAGAGGTGCTGCACCAGGTGCTGCAAGAGGTGTTGGGAGAGGGAGAGGTGCATTCTCTGCCCCAAGACAATCTGGTCCCTCCACATCTACTGCTCCCTCCACATCTGTTGCTGGGAGAGGTGCTGGTGGTAGACATACTGGATGGGGGAGGTACTTCTATGCAAGTGGTAACTAGATACTTCATGTGGTGGTGTACAATGTCATCTTTGCTTTGGTGGTGTACTTTAAGAATCAATGCCATATATGGCTTTTGTTGATGTGGATGCAACTTATGAGTGAATGCCTGGAATGGACTATCTTGATATGCTGGAGTTATTGATTATGCAAGCTTGGATGGTTCTTTTTATGATTGATATGTTGTTATGATAAAAATGATTCTTTTTATTATTGATATGTTGTCTATGCTCAAAATGGTCCTTTTTATGTTGTCTATGTTTTGGTGGCTCGGGGTCGACGGAACCACCTAAAGCCATCAACTAGGGTCTAGGGTGTCTCGGGGTCGACGGAACCACCTAAAGCCATCATTTTGGGTTTTGGTGGCTCGGGGTCGACGGAACCACCTAAAGCCATCAACTAGGGTCTAGGGTGTCTCGGCGTCGACGGAACCACCTAAAACTATTCCTTTTGCAAATGCATTTAAGCATTTAAGCATCACTCTAACATATGTAACTATTCCTCAAATGCATTTAACCATCATTTTCAGTCTAACATAAGCAAATGATACTAACTGGAGTTCAACACATTATAGGAATACACAACCATTGTTCACATTACATAGTGGAGTTCAAATGCACAATCCATCCTTTTCTCACAAAAGGATGAATATCATATTAGTAGGTACATAAACAGCCAGAGTTCACAATTAGTTCTAGAACCATACATTACACTACCATAATTCTAAGTTACTAGGCCATTGCACAGCCATCCTTCCCAAAAGGTCTGCAATGCCCACTAATCTTAATTCATCTTGTTCAGTTCTCCAAGATGGCCTGGATCCCCTTGATCTTCTCCTTCAACTTCTCCTCTGCCTTCATGAGCTCAGTAATCTTAAACTCTTGCATCTGCTTCTCTTCTTTATGGTTTTCCTTAAGCTTCAGCAGATCAGCAACCTGGAACTTCAACTCTAGCTTCTCTTGGGTGAGCTTCTCCTCAAACTTTGTGAACTCTACATTCTTCAGCTCCAAATTCTCTTGAGCCTCAATCCTCAATTGCTTCTCTTTCATCTTCTTCAACTTGAGGTTTTGGATGGCAGTTGCTTGAGCACTTGTCAGGTTGCACAGGATTTCAAACTTCTGTTGAAGCTTCTCTAGAGCTGCATCTTTCTTTGCCATTTTTGCATTCATACCAGCCACCAATTCAGCTCTGCATTGGTGCTGATATGTGACAGCTGACTGCAGATAACTGAAATCCACAACCCTATCCTGCTGAAAGTCCACAAGTTGATGCACATCTTTCACTAACTTGTCATATTGTGCATCCAGCTTCTTATTTTCTTCTGTCAAATGGTGAATAGTTAAAGAACTTTGAAGATTATCATCCACCCTAGCAGACTTGCTCTCTTCAACCATTGACCAAAGCTTCAGCAATGCATTCTCCATTGTTGGGGGCCACTGCTCATCAACCCATCGAACAAACCCACAATTCTGACCTTCCTGGAAAAATAACAAGGCAAAATTTAGTACAATACAACTACTAATAGTAGTAAGCAACAGTTAGTTCATGCCAGTAGCTAATGTTGGTACTGACCAACACTGAATTTGCACATCCATGTGCTAAGCAAGAGGGTGATCAGTATATAATTAGCAGAGTAACACTACATTCAACTTTGCATAATAACCAACTTATAATTGGCCATTAATATAATGGAATCCTACATTAGCCTAGCTAAATACACTACATTAGCCTGCAGGAACAAACTAGCTAATGACAGTACCTACTATCAGCAGTAAGCAACAGTTACTTATTAAGAGTCACACATCAGCTAATGGCTAATGTGAGTACTAAGCAACATTGCATACAACAGAGCATTCATGTGCACACAACAGAGCATGCTTGAGCCTATATTTAGCCTAAATGCACTCTACTGACCATAGTATTCACCATTCCTACAATGAGCACTACAGTATGACATATATGACTAACAAAATTACCAATCACATAACTGAATAACAATTCGCAAACAAGACTATGTGACTTCCAATGAACATATCCTGTGCATAATCAATAAGGCAAGAAAATTACCGGCTCTGCACATGCTAAGAACCTTCTCCCAGTCATTGTTCCTTCAAATGCAACAAGCCTCTCTGATGACTTCCCATGCTTCTCGCACAGCACTATCAGATCTAGCTCAAGACCATTGTAATCCGGGTCCTGAAGAGAGAAAGGCACCTGCCCAAGCAAAATCCAAGTTAGCATCATGTGCAGAGGACGAGGACAAAGCAAATCAAACGAAATCCTCACAGCAAAGACCACCTAGACAGAAAAATCCCAAAATTTTCCTAAACCTAGCCCTAACCCTAGCTCCAATGGAGTAACTGACCTGATTGAGCCCATCGGTGGAGGTTTCGGAGTGCATGTACGGGAGGCTTGAGTTCTCGTCGCTGCTCTCGTCTTCAAAAACCATGGCTGCGGCAGCGTCGTGTGGCGTCCGGCGGGGGCGGGCGCAGCCGGCGGCGAGGCAGAGAGAAGGAAGAAGAAAGCAGAGCAGAGCGGGGGGAGTGAGCGGGGGTGTGGCTCGACCGCACCAGCCGCGCCCTAAACGGGAGCCGGCCTCGTCCCTGTCAGCGCCCAGTCAGCGCGCGGGCACGCGCGCACTGGCCAGCGTGTCGCCTGACGGGCGGGCCCAACCGGTCAGCTTTTCTGTCAATACGTATAAAACACACTTTTAGTCTTTTTGCAACGGCTCGCCCCAATCTTGGTACTGACATGTAAAAATTACCAATCTTGGTACCAATCTGCTTCCAATGCCCCAATTGTGACGTCGTGCGTGCGGCGACCGCGGAGGCCGCCGAGGCGTTGCGTGGTGGCGCGGCAGCGCAGCATGTCATGGCGGCATGGAGGCCGCGGCGGTGTAGGGCAATAAGACGCGGCGGCGAGCCGGACGTGACCGGTGCGTGTTATGGGTGCGCACTGGACGTGTCGGGCACGTCCGGACCGCGGGAGTGGACCGCGTCGAGGCGCTGGACCTGGTTGCGCAGATCGCGTACATGCACGATGGGAGCGCGGGGACGTGGGGAGTGCGCGCGAAGGGCACGGCGGTCGCGGAGACGAGGAGGTCGCGAAGGACCTGTGTGGTGGCGCAGAGGTCGCGACGGCTCGGGGCGACAGCCGTGGAAGGTGCGTGGCACGGAGGCGCGGCGTGGCGGCTGCCATGGCGGACGCGGAGGAGGCACGCAGTGAGCGTCTGGTGCTGTCGGGCTCGTCGGGCGCGTTGGATACGCGCGGGACGTGCGGGACGCACTAGTGCGGTCGGGCTCGTCGGGTGCGCGCGGGACGTGCGCGGCGCGGAGGAACGCCAGGCGTGTGTCGCCGGAGGAGCTTGGCGTGTGTCGCCGAGGAAGAAGGACGGCCATTGGTGAGTCATGTCAAGATTAGGAGGGAAAATGTTAGACTTAATCTTGACCATGTGTCATGTACGGCATGTGTGCACCTGTGCTTCGGTTTGAGGCTATTAGCTGCATGCAAGTAGTTAGCTAGTTTCAGGGAATGGATGAGTACGTGAGGCTGGCCGTTGAGAGAAAGTTGTGCATGCGCTGAACGTGCATCCGTTGGCGCTGCATGCAGATCGTGGCCAGGTCGTGCGTGGCGAGTAGAGCGGCCGGCCCTGTGTGCGTGCGTACGGCTACCAATATAAAGCCATGTTCATTAGCTGTGTAAAGCAGGGGAATAGCCAGGAAGATGTAGTCTCCGTCGGGACCGTGGTGTGCGCCTGGTCGACGTGAGAGTTCTTCTAGGTTGTGTTGCGTGTGTGCGTGTGTACCTCCATGTAAGTGTTTTGTAGTTGAGTTGAATAGTAGCCAACATACAGGCCGTTTGGCGGCCGGGGCGTTCGTCGCCGGAAAATTCTCATCTACTGTTCATCTTCTTCCACCTCCGTTCGATTGTGAGGAGAGGTAGCTAGAGGGCTGCGGTTCCAACAAGCATCGCTATATTCCTTGAAGCCAAAAGCTCATTCACAAAAACAACATCTCATCCAGGTAGAAGACCAACAAACTATGTAATGAAGAGCTCACATATAGCGGTAAGGACGAAATATCATTCCAAAAACTATTACAACTTCATGATTCATTACTTTCATGGAAGCGATGTTAGACCACATGCTTCTCTCATCTTCATAACATCATTGGAATCTTTTTGATATCCTCGTCCATGTAGTCGATCTTAGCCTGAAACACACATCTATCATTCCTTAGTCTTTGATTATCCTCGTCCATACAATGAGTCAACACCACGGATCGACCCATCTCTTCTATTGCACAGACGTGCTTAGCAATGTCTTGCAGGTACAGCGAAGGCCACCCAATAAGTCCCGGGTGAGCTGTTTATTGTCTGCGAAGGCCACTTGTACCTGGTTCTCAAGGTAGTTTAGCCAAACTTGAGCCGTTTCCTGTGAAGAATAAGACATAAGAATGCTGTTAGTGACAGACTAGAGGTATCGCTGACCCCCAGCAATACATGGGTCATAAGGAATATGGACCATGTTGGGTACCATATGAGCCAAATCTTGCTCTTCGGTACTGGGTCCACCCTTCGAAACTCGGTCCTGGGCCATAATCTACCAAGCATGATATAAACCCCACAGAGTTCCTATGTCTTAGATCTTTAAAAATTAACAATTAACATAATATAATGCCCCTGCTATTGAGATTGAAGGCACATACCTGGAGTGTTGTGTCACGGAGATCTCGCCATGCAGTGACAACGTTATTAGCCTGGAGCAACGTGACGGCTTAATCCGAGAAAGGTTGGGCGAAGGGGTGTGTGGGGTGTGTGGTCGGTTTAGTTGGGTGAGAGGTGTGCTCGGGAGGTGCGCGTGAGAATATAAAGCTGTGTAAGCTAAAGATTGCGCTGGGGTAAGTCAGGGGAGGAGGTGGGTTTGGCAAGCGCCGACAACAGGTTCCACGCGACTTGTGAGTCCGAACACCTTCCGCATGTATTGGCAAGCATCGCCAACTGGTTCGACGCGGCTTATGACACGGAAGAACACCTTCTGGATGTATTGGCAAGGTCGCCTACAGGTTCGACGCGGCTTCTGACACGGAACATACAATGTAGCACAGAACGTAACATATGATAGATGTATTCATACATATCGGAGGCAAACCAAATTATGTTGAGCATACAATATCGGAGGCAAACACCTTCTGGATGTAGTAGTACATATCGGAGGCAAACCAAATTATGTCGAGCATACAATGGAGTACCTGCTTAATTGCATGTAAACATTGCAGGTGACCACGACATGGAAACAAAAGCGTGACAGAACGCCTGTAATTGTTAATGGCTAATGGTTTAGAAACTCAACTAACGAAAAGCTAACAGGGAAACTACAACTAGTCCCATGATCAGGCAGAGGCTGAGATACTTTAGAAACATCAGATCTTGGCAGCTACGTTGAAGTTGTTGCATTAGGCCATCCTTTTCAGTCCGGTGCTTCTCCTGCTGGTAGTCTACTTCTCTGCGAAGCTGGTTAGTCCCACGCACAAAATAATCCCACTCATCCTCCATTGATGTGAGGGCGGACTGCACGCGATCCGGCCACGACGCGTCTGCGAGTCAACAATTTTGTTTCAGATGAGCCTAGAGGCTGAAGTACTTGAGTTATAAAACATGTACCTAAAGGTGACCACACCCTAGAAACCTTCATGTTGTATTTGATTGAGCAAGACGACTGTGCTGTAGCGCTGCTGGATGGAGCGCAGCGACCCTCCACCACCGAGCCCGCCTCACCACCACCAGCCCCTCCCGGCGAGGGCCATTCCGGCCTCGCCGGCCACCCCTTCCTCCCTCTCGCTGCGCCCGTTTCAGCTACCGCCGCCCCCGCCCCGCCTGCCGCGCGGTTTCGTCCCGGTGGTGATCTCTGCTGTCGCTGACGCGTCCCTGCCCGATCTTGATCGGCCGCTGCGCGGATCTGGATCCCCCCTGCCCTCGCCGTCCTCCTGCGCGCGGATCCAGGCGGCTTTGAATGCGGACGAGGTTCTGGAGACGCAACCGGAGCTTCAAGGCCGATGCGTGCGCATCGCGTCCATCATCGTCGCCCCTGCTGTGGGCATTCATGGCGATGCCGCCATCAATGCGGGTGATGGGACATGCGGCGACGGGACGACGCCTCCCCAGCTTTCTCCCCGGTCTCCCGCTGCCCCCGCCGCGCGCCTTCATGGCCATGCTCAGAGCGAGCTGCTGGAGCCAGGCTGGACGCGCGTGGGCTCGGCGCGCGATTCCCCGCGGCCGCTTCTGCCTCCGCTGCCCTCTGCGCATCGCAAGCACCTTCATATCCCCCCGCACCTTGTGGGCAAGTGCTTCAATTGTTTCTCCCCACTTCACCACATCAGGGAGTGCATGGAGGAGGTGCGCTGCAACGCCTGCTTCCGGCCTGGCCATCGGGCCCGTGGGTGCCCGAACAGGGGACGCCCTCCTGCTTCTGCTCGCCCTGCCGCTCCAGTTCGGGCTCGCCAGGCCACCCCTCCTCTGCGACCGCCTCTTTCGCAAGACCTCTCCTACCGCAACGCCTTGATGGCTCGCCGCGCTGGCGCCCCGCAGCTCCGTGCTGGCGACCCGCAGCTCAGGCCGGCCATGGGGAGGGTCGTCGCGCCGTCATCGCCGGACATGGAGGTGCAGGCCGACGCCCTCGCCAGCTGTTGTGCTCATCTCGCTGGGAGGTGACCGCCGCCGCTCTGTTTTCACCTCGGCCGTCGCCAACGCTCTGCACAAGGAGTTCAATGCGCCGCTCAACCTCGTCACCGTCGTGCGCCACGTCCCTGAGGACTTCCTCGCCAACTTCACCCACCCTCACCACCGGACGACGTCATCGCCCGCGGCAACTTCGAGCGTGACCAGCTGCAGCTCCTCCCCAAGCCTTGGATCATGGAGGCGCAAGCAGAGCACCAGGAGATGAAGCACCATGTTCAGCTCAGCTTGGAGGGCATCCCCCTGCATGCCTGGAATGAGGACACCATCGGCCGCGTCATTGGCGTCAACAGTGAGCTCGACTACATCCTCCCGCCCTCCACCCGCAAGGAAGACGCACACACACTCGGCATCTGGGCGTGGACGACGAACCCAAGCTGCATCCCAAAGGTGATGCAGCTCTCGCTGCCTGCCAGACGCGCCCAGCGGCGAGGGCGTGGCCGGCACCGTCTCCGCTACAGAGTCCTGGTCCACCTGGGGCTCCACGAGGACTACTCCGGCGCTAACGACGACGACCCAAGAGCCAACCCGGACGTCTACGAGCACACTTGGCACCACCGTGTGGTGGATGGCGAACGGGCGCCGTCGGACGCTCAGGAGGAGCCTCGCGATGGGCACGGCCATGGGCGCCGTGACGACGATGAAGATGACGCGCATCGGGGCCGCGACCACGGGCGTGACGACAGGGCCTCCAGGTGTCCAGGACGCAGCCGTTCACGCGCTGCCCGTGACCACGACAGTGACCGTGGTGGCGACCAGAGGCGGGGACGCGATGACCGCGAGGGTCGAGATGGGCACAGGCGTCGGCAAGCTGGAGCCGCTGACTCTTCCGCCAGCCCTGCCAGGAGCCCGCGGGGTGGCTCTTTGCGCTGCACGCACCCTCTCGACGCAACGCGCTCGACTTCCCCCACGTCCGTCCTCCCAACTCCGCCATCTCCGGTGATAATGCCTGATGAAGCTGCCGCAGTCGGAGGCACGCCTGCTAGCCCCGTCCTTCGCATCCTTCCGGCTCCAACCCCTGCCCCGACGTTGTCTGCCTCTTCCTCAACGCCAGCACGCCCACCAGGATACGAGCTCTCCACGCCACCCAGCTCGCCCCGTCAGGTCACTAGCCAGACACGCCCCTCGCTGGCCACGCCTCTTCATGTCACTAGCCAGCCAGCTCGCCGCACCCCATCACCGACTCGCCACGGCCACGACAGCTTCGACGCCCTCTTCAAGTAGCCAGAGGCTGCGCTCCTGCCTGCACCACCTCCCGAGTCACGCGCGCAGAACACCCGAAGGAAGACCATGGCAGGCGTCACAATCAACTCCAGCGTTGGGATGTTGCTCCGGTCTCGGTGGAGGCTGAGAAGCTCGTCTGCCGAAGCCTTGGGATCGTGCAAGACGGCAAAGATGTCACTAAGGATGCACTGGATGAACTGGGCCGCCGTTTCCAGCACGAGCTATCGCCAACAGTGATATTGGCGCTACGTGCTCTGTTCAAACTTGATGACGAGGAGGCCACGGCTGTCGAAGACGCCCTGATCAACCGTGGTGGTCAGGCTGCTCTGGACCACGAGGTGGTCGAGGCTACATGAGCTGTCTGATTGTTCTGTAGGCACAAACCGAAGCGAGTTTTAGCTAGTTTCCAATGTTATCCTTCTTAGCTCAAGTTAATTGTTCCAGTGATCAGTGGCCAAGCTTCACTTGCCTCCCTGATGGTTGTAACCGTGTGTCCGCCTGCTGTACCTCTGTAGCTGCTTGTATCCTCGTTGTACTGCTTCCTAGTTTGATGAAGAATGCATGTGTTTGGCTACTTGCCTCTGCTGTGCACTGGAGCCTTCCCCA
>NC_041381.1:315419894-315420412 GCF_002162155.2 Triticum dicoccoides | reverse complement strand
GTCAATCCACACTCCACTGCAGCCATGTCTTCGCCTATCCCCTGTTCCCCTGTGATGCAACCTTGCTGGGCGCTGTTCCACAGTGCCACGAGAACCATCGTTTCCCCATGACAGAACAAAAAATCGTCTTCCTCAGTTGGAATGTGCGAGGACTGAATGATCCTCATAGACGCGCGACGGTACACGAGACGATCGCCTCCTCGTCCTGTCACATAGTTTGCCTGCAGGAGTCTAAGCTGGAGGATGTTGACCAATTTGTTTCCACCTACCTAGGCGGAAATCGGCTACGAAGCTTCGCCCAACGGCCTGCGGTGGGCACTAGAGGCGGCATGCTAATGCTTTGGGATGATAGTGTCGTCCGTATTTCGGACGTTCACACCTCCGAATTTTGTTTATCGGTAACTGTCAACGTGATTCACTCCGAGACGTCATTCAAGTTAACTACTGTTTATGGACCAACGGCTTCCAACAGAAAGGATGATTTCTTCGAGGACTTGATCGCCCAAAAACCAACTTCT
>NC_041381.1:315419226-315419698 GCF_002162155.2 Triticum dicoccoides | reverse complement strand
GAGCCAAGTGGATTGCCATGGGCGATTTCAACCAAATCTCAAGAGCAAGAGACAAAAACAATAGAAATGTCAACCGCAGCCGTATTAACCGCTTTCGTGATGCTCTCGACACATGCGAACTCAAAGAAATTCACCTACAGAACAGACGTTTCACTTGGAGTAATGAGCGGCAAAACCCCACTTTATGCAAGCTTGACTCGGTCTTCTGTAATGCTAATTGGGACATGCATTTTGGATCGCACGTGCTCCACGCCATCTCTTCCTCACTCTCAGATCATTGTCCTCTCCTCCTCGCTGATGATAAAGGGCCAAAGCGACCAAGATGCTTCAAGTTTGAGAATTTCTGGACATGTCTTCCAGGCTTCCGTGACATCGTGCTCAAAGCTTGGGCGGATCCATGCGAGCGTACTGAGCCTTGCCAATGGCTTTTCTTCAAGCTAAAGCACACAGGATGGCTCCTGGCTAAATGGAG
>NC_041381.1:315412661-315418682 GCF_002162155.2 Triticum dicoccoides | reverse complement strand
AGGGGCCTTTTCTCAAAGGCGAAGCTTCACCTGCATGCGGCCCTCTACATCATCCTCCATCTCGACATTGCCCAGGAAACACGCCCACTCTCTATGGCGGAAAGGGACCTTAGAGGTCGTCTCAAGCGTCGAGTCATTTCCCTCGCCTCGGTTGAAAGGGAAAGAAAGAAGCAATGCGCTCGCATAGCAAATATCAGAGAGGGCGATGCCAATACCAAATTCTTCCATCTCAGAATAAATGGGCGCCGAAGGAAGAATCACATTCACCGGCTAAAGAGAAATGGTGCATGGGTCACTGGCCACAAGGTCAAAGAGGAAATCATCCATAAGCACTTTGCAGGAACATTAGGTGGAGGCCAACACAGCAAAAGGGACCTAAACTGGGTGAACCTCAACCTGAGGACGGTTGATCTGACCGGTATTGATGCCCCCATCACTGAGAATGAGGTCATGGCTGCCATTAACCTCATGCCGGGCGATAAGGCCCCGGGGCCGGATGGCTTCACGGGCGTTTTTTTTCAAGAAGTGCTGGCCCATTGTCAAGGACGATGTCATGCGAGTTATTCATCAATTCAGCAACCTACAAACGTCCAACCTACACTGGCTGGACTCGGCAAATATTGTCTTGCTACCGAAGAAGGATGGGGCGGAAGAGATTGGGGACTTCCGCCCCATCAGCCTCATTCACGCTATCGCCAAGATCATTGCCAAGGTGTTGTCCGTTCGTCTTGCCCCATTCATGAACGACTTGGTCTCCAATGCGCAAAGTGCTTTCATAAAAAAAAGAAGCATCCATGACAACTTCATGTACGTCAGAAACCTTGCACGACGACTGCACCGAAACAAGACCCCATCCTTGCTTTTCAAGTTGGACATTCGGAAGGCCTTCGACTCGGTGCGATGGGAATATATCTTGGACCTACTTCGTCGCTTGGGCTTTCCGGACCGCTTTCGAGATTGGATTGCTGCCCTTTTCTGCACCTCATCGTCACGCGTTCTTCTAAACGGTATTGCCGGGCCCCCGATCCTCCATGGTTGTGGACTTAGGCAGGGAGACCCTCTCTCTCCTTTGCTGTTCGTCATCGCAATCGACATGCTGCAGCAGATCCTCGATGTTCCGACGAACCACGGCCTTCTGCACAAGCTTCGAGGGAGGGGATCGCTTGTCCGGACCTCCCTCTATGCTGATGACGCGGCGATTTTCATCTCGCCGACGCGGGAGGATGTCCATAACCTTGCTGCCATCCTCAGATATTTCGGCGAGGTCACCGGGCTATCAACCAACTTTCAAAAGAGCTCTGTAGTTGCTATTCGGTGTGGTCACATGAACCTGGATGATATTCTGGCCAGCCTTCCTACTATGCGGACTTCCTTCCCGATGAAGTACCTGGGCCTTCCCCTTTCGATCTGGCAGCTCAAAAGGATTGACTTTTAACCCCTTGAGGATAAAGTTGCGGCGAGGTTGCCCCCCTGGCAGGGGCGGAACATTACCACGATTGGGTGGGCGGCCTTGGTGAAATCGGTCCTCACCTCACAGGTCGTCTACCACATCACCCCACTCACAGTCCCCCCTGGGGTGCTGAAAAACATCAACAAGATTGAGCGGGCTTTTTTGTGGTCAGCTAGCGACACAACTACAGGAGCAAAATGCAAGGTCAATTGGGAGACAGTCTGCCGCCCTACTCAGCTCGGTGGGCTTGGCATACTCCACTTGGGGAAATTTGGGAGAGCTCTCGGGCTGAGATGGCCCTGGATGGCATGGAAGGACCCGTCTAAGTTGTGGGTTGGCCTGGGCAACCCATGCTCCGAGGTGGATATGAACCTTTTCTACGCATCCACAGCCATCACCTTGGGCAATGGAGGGAAGACACCTTTCTGGAAAGCGCCATGGTTAGGAGGGAAAAGGCCAAAGGATATTGCCCCACTCATTTTTGCGGCCTGCCAGCGAAAAAAATGGTGCGTGAGGGAGGCCATGCGCGACATGGCTTGGGTCCACAAGATTAACCCTTCTACCGACCTCACGGCGGGGCACATTGTCCAGTTTGTTGATCTCTGGGTGCGGCTTGTAGGCATACAATTGCAAATGGACGTTGACGACGACATCACTTGGAAATTTGAGGCAAATGGAGAATACTCGGCAGGCTCTGCTTATAGGGCACAATTCTTGGGCTCCACCTCCACAGTCATGAACAAGACCATCTGGAAGGTTTGGGCGCCTCCCAAGGTCAAGTTCTTCTCTTGGTTGGCCATCCAAAACAGGATATGGACTGCGGATAGGCTGCAGAAGAGGGGTTGGGAGAATTGTGGCCTATGCGCCCTTTGCAGGAGGGCCAGCGAGACATCCGGTCACCTTTTCTTTAAATGCCGGTTTACACGGCGTATTTGGAGGATGGTCAAAGCATGGCTTGGACTTGGGGCGCTGGAGATGAATAGTTAGGGGATGGAACGCAACATCAAGTGTTGGTGGACAAGCATGTCCAAACCAAATACAACAAACAGGAAGGCCATGGCCTCACTCACCATGCTTGTATGTTGGGTCATCTGGAAGGAGAGAAACGCTAGAGTTTTCTAGAAGAAATTGACACCGCCACACTACATCCTAAAACTCATCCAGGAGGAGGCCAGGACGTGGGTCACCGCGGGGGCTAGGCATCTGAGCATCATCATGCCGCGAGAGTAATTTATTTGCACCTTTTGTTGATGGGCTATGTTGTAAAGCCGGTTCTCGTGTACTCAAAACTCTCCTTCTTAATTAATGAATGAGGCAAATCTTTTGCCTCTGTTTCAAAAAAGAAAGAAAAAGAAACCAGACGCCGTGATGGCAAACCGCAACGACATCTGTAGTCGGTGTCAAAGTCGAAGCCGCGGAACAATGGTCCGGCGTGTCGAGCGGTGTCATCTCATCTTTGTTAGCCACCTCATACACTAGACAAGCCACCACGATCTCGTTGCTGTAGTACACTGATTCATCGTCGGTCGTGCTCCACCCCTCTTTGTGCGAATCTACCTCTGAGGACATGATAGTTGGGAGCGCTTGGGGAGTGTCCGCGAAAGACCACCTTGTGATTGCCTATAGTTAGCTATATGAGCAGGACCCTTGCTTTGCGCGGGACTATGAAACGCTTTCGCGCCTTTTATTTCCAAATCCGTCGGACGAGGTGGCACCTTTGTTACTGAAGCAATGCACTTGAAAAGTCAGACAACGGGCATTGCAGACACGTCTTCTTACAGGGCGTGAAATATCAAATAAAACGCTGGTGAAAAGGCAGACAACGGGCATTGCAGACACGCCTTCTTACAGGGCGTGAAATCCAAATAAAACGCTGGCTTGGACATGTCGTTGTCCAAATAAAACGCTGATGCACAAACCTCTGTTCACATACATATGGGAGACCGACCTACGAGAGACTTGGACATTCCGTTCCTCAACATTGAGCAACCGCCTCAGGGACCAGGAGTACCCATGCAGTAGATGACCAGGAGAATGCCGCCTACCGAGTTAGCCTCTAATCTTTTGTCCTTCAAACCATACTCGATGTGCTGGTTGAACAACCGAATGATACCTCTGCTTTCCGCGGCTTTCTATGTAGGATCCATTCCGACATATGCAGGGGCGGAGCCAGAAAATTTGTTCATTGGGTTCACTCCAGACCTACATTTTATATAGCTTTATTTTGGTTTGCCAAAGTATGTACCAACTCTCGAAATTTTTTCTTATTTTTTGACTCTTCTGACTCATCATGGCCTCGAAAAGTTAAGCCTTAATGCAACAAGTATCTCAATGAATCAATGAAATCATTAAGCCAGATTCGATTTTACTTTTTTGTATGGTCAGTTTGCTTATCAAGAGCAACCTGAATTGACTGAACTTGATTCATCAAAGCAACACATCTTTCTACTATTACATTATGAAAGCTAATAACACTACCCTTACCCTCATGAGTATATAGTCTGCTTTTCTTGTTCCAACCGTTCTAGCCGTTAATTGCAAACGCACCAGTCCCAGCTTATCCCTCGTCGTAATCTTTGAAAAGGTAGCCGAAGAAGGCCTAATTCACTTTATCATTATACTCAAGTCAAGGACACTACTCATCAACAATCTAGATTAAATCTCCATTGAGTATCTTCAATCTCCCTCTGTGGATAATCAAAATCAGACGATGGCCTATAAGGTCCCCTCGTTAAATATTTGCACCTTCTCTCATCTTGCTTCTTTGGGTTTCTTGTGTACTCCGAAATTCTCATTCGATCATCCGTATCATAAGGCAACTCATCTAAGTTAATTTCTGTATGAATAGTAGGCTTCGGGAGACTTAACTGCAGTGACATTCGATGCACTTTGCCTAGGTCTAATTGATGACCTCGATGTGCCTATATCATTATCTTGATCTAGTGACCGATTTCCCTTTGAAAAATACCGCTCCATAAAGTAGATCAATCAAAGTGCATGGATTTCTTTATAAGACTAGGGCAAAACAATCATTGTTGTATTGGGCTATTAGGTCATTAGATAGAACATAGACAAGAGAGAGAGAGAAGATGCGGCAATGTAATCTAATTACCTCAACTTTTGGGATTTAATTGTTGCCGATGTCGATCTGCGGCTGCTTGCTTGCCGTGGTTATGCGGCGGTGGCCGGGTCGCCAAGCAACACGAAGAGGCGAGATGGGAGTCAAAGAAACGAAAAGACAAATGATGAAAAAAAAACAGACGATAGATGAGGCGTGCCGCGTGTGGCTGCATGTTTGCGTGACTCACGGACTCATGGTTTAGGCATGTGAATGGATTAGTGGGCTGTTGCCTTTGAGCCCTTTGTTCCACGTGAGGTATATTTGTTGGGGTCAAACAAGATATTTTACTGGGTTCACGTCGCGTAAATACGTATATATACAAACATATCAAGCAAAATCCATTGGGTTCATTTGAACCCAATAGCTCTACGCTGGCTCCGCCGCTGGACATATGGGAGGTCCAGATCCCTCAACGTGGTGCCGTGACGACCACAGTGGACGTTCAGTTGAGAAGATCAGATGTGACTTACTGCACCCTTCAGGGCATCAAGGAGAGGGCTGGGTACCAACTTTCAGATGCATTATTCTATGTGGACCAAGAAGAAGAAGGTCTGGAGTACATCACCATTGTTGATTGCGGGCTCAGGCTATAACAGATGATGACAAGGTTCGCCATTGCTGGAGTGCTGATTTTTGAGGTTAGAGAGCGGGCAAGGATGGCCCGACCCTCGCCTCTGGGACTACACGGTTACTACCCACGGTAGCCCCGTGGTGGAGCGTCCAACCCTTATGTCAGGCCGGTGCTGACGAGGCCTCGTTCGGCAGCACAGCCGGCGGTACCGTGTGTCACCGATGTTAAGGGCCCGTGGTCGCATGCGCGGCCGTGGTCACACACGGGGCCGTGGTCGAGGTAATGTTGTTCTGGGTTCGCATCGTTGCATTGCCCTACAGAACTTCCGTCGCACGATGCTGGACTATTTCACTGCCAGCGGCAATCATATCTGAACTGGGTTCGCATCGTCACATTCACTGGTTTTGACGTTTCGTAGTTTTTTTTTGAAAGGACCAGCCTTAGCTGGTGTTTCATTGATATAAGCAGGGAGCAGATGACAAAATGACAAGGCGGGGATCCGAAGATCAAGGAGAGAAGAAGAAGAATGAAAAAGAAAACAGGTGCCGGGGCACCAGGAAGACGCTAGCCTACTCTCCCGTCGTGTCCCCGAAGGGGCTCAGGATGATCTTGGCGCCGCCTTGCTGCCAGAGGCATAGGCCTCGTCTGATCGCAGAAATCACGTCCTCCACGTTTGCCACTTTTTCCCTGAACACGCAGCTGTTCCTCTCCTTCCAGATCTCCCAAAGGACGAGCATCGCGAGTGCCTTGGCGCCCTTTCTGAAGATTGGCGGCGAGGCCTCAACCATAGCTTGAACCCTGTCGACGGAGCTTTGCTTGTCGGTCCAGGTCCCCTGGTGCATGGCCTCGCAGCCATGCCAGGTGGAAATAAGGGTCCAG
>NC_041381.1:315391210-315412639 GCF_002162155.2 Triticum dicoccoides | reverse complement strand
GTCGTTTAGAGCCTGCGCCACTGACCTGTTCTTCCGTCTGGATAGCTTGAAAAGGGTGGGGTGGAGGACTTTCAGCGGCGTTGCGTCGATCCAGGCCGAGTGCCAGAAGCTGGCCAATTGGCCGTTGCCAACCTCAACCTTGGTCACCGCACTGAAAAGTGCGTGATCTGAGGCATCGCAGGGAGGCTCCGTCCCCGCCCACGGCCGTTCCGGGCTTTTCCAGGTATGCCAGAGCCAGCGCAGGCGGAGCGCGCGGCTGAATTTCTTGAGGTCGAGGATGCCGAGCCCCCCATGCTCGATTGGTGAGCAGACCCGTTCCCAGCTGATTTTAGCGCCACCGCCGGAGAGCTCCTGGTCCTGGCCCCAGAGGAAGCGCCGCCTGCACTTGTCAATTTCCTTGAGGAGCTTTGCGGGGAACCGCAGCGCCATAAGGGCGAACGTTGGCATTGCCGTAAGCACGCATCTGACAAGAACACGGCGGCCGGCAATGGACAGCACCCTCCCTTTCCAACCTGCGAGCCGAGCCCGAATGCGATCGAGGATGAATTGAAGGTGCACGAGTCGAAGACGGCCAGTCGTGAGAGGGAGCCCTAAGTATCTAATCGGGAACTGCGTAGTTGGTCCTCCAAAAGATTGCAGAATTGCGTTGAGGTCGACGTCGTTGCAGCAAATCGGGGTCGCTGTAGATTTGGCGTTGTTGATCTTCAGGCCAGTTGCATCGCCAAAGCTATCGAGGATGTCCATGAGGTGGTCGATCTCCTCCTTGATCGGGTTGGCAAAGATGACGGCGTCGTCCGCGTAGAGGCTTACTCTGAACTTGATTTCCCTGCCAGGAACCGGTGCGATCACAAGCTCCTCCTCAGCCGCTTTTAGCAATCGGTGGATGGGGTCTATGGCTAGGATGAAGAGGAGTGGCGACAGAGGGTCGCCCTGACGGAGGCCGCGTCGATGCAGGATGGATTTGCCGGGGATGCCGTTTAGCAGGAAGGCTACTGATGAAGTGGGAAGCAGTAGGGAGATCCAATCACGCCATCTAGCACTAAACCCTAAAGTAACCATGAGCTCGAGCAGGTATTCCCAGGAAACATTGTCGAAGGCTCTAGAGATATCTAATTTGAGGAGAATCGCCGGCGTTTTCCGACGATGCAGAGCTCTAACACAATTTTGCACGTAGACGAAGCTGTCGTGGATACATCTGGATTTTAGAAACGCTGTTTGTGCCGGTGATAGGTGGGTTGGACGCCGTATGACCATATTGAATAGAAGAATCTGACGTTGGACGTAATGTGCTACGAAGGGCATCAGCTATGGCGTTCAAAGTGTCCTTTTATATGCTTCTTCATCATGGAGCACTATATGCCTGAAAGGGTGTGCTGATAGTTCAGACGATTACAGGATGTCCCCACCGAAATCTCGTGTACTAGCCGAGATGCATGCATACGCAATGCATCACTCAATCTATGGACATTGGCTTTTCATTTCATACCTCATTACACTTATTGGCCTGGTTCTGTCGCAGGACTAACAGAAGGAAGAGGAAGGGTCAGCAGAACTGGGCCACGATGCACCTGTCGTACATAAACGACTGGATGCAGGCGAAGGAGAGTGTGCCAGAGGCAGCGCGCGACCCATAATCATTCAGATGCTACCTAATGTGTCTATCCAGGCACATCCGTTTGAACCTTCATGTTGAGAAGAACACATCGATCTAGCAGACGGTACTGAGACTGACGTAGAGGACCACCAACGTCTTCACCGTCGCGTCCTGGAGGGATCTCAGGTGGACATTGTGCCATCATGGACAAACTGGTAAGCGACCAAAAACCCAATTTGTTACCAAATAGCCATCGTTTGCCTTACTAAGTCCATCTCAATCCTTAGGAGGAGGCATGATTTCGTTCGCTGCTATTGCTCCATGAAGTTAAGAGACAGCCGCCGGAAACTCGTATCGACATGTTCAAGAAAGCCCTGTAGGTGTCATAAAATTTTCAGTATGTTAATCCTCGTGCCCTTTCCCATCTTGTTGTTATTCTAACGTTGGAGGATTGTGAATATGGAACACAGAGAGCTAGGATAAGGATTAAAAGGGCTCTCCATGCAACCGGAAGGTATGAAATTGTGGACTCTGATGTAGAGATGGATGAGGAGGATGATGATGACAAGGAGAGTCTCGAGGAGTAGGACAAGGATGATGACGTGGAGGAGGAGGAGGAGGAGGAGGAGGAGAAACTATTGACTAACGACAATGAACGTATAACGGCTCAGGAGCAGGAGGTGGAGCATGCCAGTCGAAACGATGAGGATGAACATGAAAAGGAGAATGGCACGCTAGAAGGTGATGACAAGGAAATATAGGAGGATGATGAACCAAACACTGAAGGAAACCATGCGCAGGAGTAGCTGCATGGTAGCGAAAGCACAGAAAGCGATGCGGACATGTGTTCTCCATCCCAACGTAGTCAGGTCATCAATAATGACCCGTATAAGACTCCTACACATACAGTGAAGCGTTTGAAGAAAGGCATGACAGATGGAGCATTAACGTACCCCACATACCATGTATATGGTGCTAGTCAGAGGAGGAAGGAGAAGAACAGGAGAAAGAAAAACTAGAAGATGCAGCTCAAGAAACGCAACACATGTTTTAGCATTTAGTGGTCGATTTGAATGATCTTGTGTAAACATAATATCCATGGATTGACAACTTATGCAATGCATGTTTTAGTACAACAGTTCTTGGTTGTAATGCTATTTTGCAAACATAGTATTCATGGTTTGGCAACTTGTGCATTCCATTGCTTAGTTTCGACTGATCTAGCGTTAACAAAATATGCATTGACTGACAACTTACGCAATGCGTGATTCTCATTGCTTTCATGTTATAAGCGTTAAACGCAATTCATCACAATTCATTACAACTTAGAACCCAAGTTCCTCCTAGTACACGCAGTCGCCATACATAATCTCAATGCCGTCCCTTTCGAAGAATCTGGCCTTGATGTATGCTGGGTGGACGACCTCGAATTGGCCAATGCAACCTGGCCTGAATCCATGCTTGTGTGCGAACTCTGGCCAGCCTTCATCCAGCACCAGTGATCTCTCTCCATCATCATAATGGTGCACCAGGTGGACGTGCCATGTACATCCGGTGCCTGTGTCTAGCTCCACGAGTCTCGGCAATTCTCTACGCAGGAGAGACGCCGAGCCAACAGGAATGGCCAGTGGCACATGCTCACTCCCCGGAAGCATGACCTTCACGAAAATCTTTGCCTCCTTCTTGAAATGGGAGTGTCCTATCCTGCACCTCGAATTTGTTGGAGTTGGTGTCGGCATATGTGGCATAAGAAAATGTCGGAGTAGTACACTATATCGTACGATGTATTGTGTTACAACACTAGAGCATACCTGATGATGTTGATGGCACTTGATAGTCTTCTCCATCGAGTCCATTGCGAGGTACATCATGAGCTGCATCTCCAACTTCGCTTGGACAGAGAAGGTAATAATATCCGCTACACGTATCGTGTTCGCCAGGAGCACTTCCCGCCAGCCATCTCCCAAGATGAATTGCTGATTCCAGATCTCCATCCATACGTTCCAATGACAAGCACAAGTTTTTGTTGTTATTAGTTTAGCCAGACGCCCAGCGAAGCCCTTAAAGTGCTTCGTCAGTCCGATTGGCATAGGAAGGACATGGAGGTCGGTTTCCTGTATCAGAATGCTGAAACTCCAAGGGGTGCGCATGCCCACATAATGTATGATCTGTGTACGACGAATTTCCGAAGCACTCAAGCCAGCAGGGATGGGTGTTGTCACGGGCGGTTGAATCCTATCTGCCAGAAAGTTAGTCCTAACATGGTGAATAAACCCAGGTGGACCAACGTATTTCAATGCTCCTTCATCATGGGGCAGCTATATTTGAACATAGAACGAACCACAATCCGATCATGACGCGAACACAAACGAGGATTAAGAAATGCGATCATGAATGAAATCGAAGGCTGGCTGCAGATACTCACCGCCGCTGCATGTTCGTTGCTTTTGTCATCGGTGTCGTACTTCCCAAATTCTTCATACTTCATAGCATCAGGAACATGAACAAGCCATAATCTTCGCTCCCCTTCATCCGTTGGCATTTGTACTGGGAAAATCAAGTCATTGCACTAGATTAAAGAGGGTGGATAAGTACAACTGTTGTTTCACGGCTATTACGAATTGCTTATAGCGGATGGATCGTTGGTAGTGCCACCGCCGTGACTGGGATTGCACACTCACGGCTTCGAGGAGGATTCGAGCGCCGCCGCTGCAGATCCATGATGCTTTTCCTCATGGATTTCATCCATTGACCAGATGCGGTTGACTGACCGTGCCTCCGGAGGCCCTCCGATAGAAACACCAGATCTTTTAGATTTAGACATCGTCTGGGTGCAAAGGACAGGGTCGCCAGGAGGCTGAAGAAGCGAACAGAGGACGGCGAGCGATTGCCGGAGTTGAAGACACTAATAAGAAAGCAGTTCAGTCGACGACTGTTGGGGAATGGTTTACAGTTGGAGGGTTAATGTTGTATACGTTATGTTTACTACTGTCGCACGTTTCCCCACATCTATTCACTCATATCAGACCTTCTCGGTCAGGCTGGTTGTAATGGGAGTATCATAGCTAGTATCATGCATGACAACTAGGCAACTTTGATGGGGTAGCATAAAATTAAATGAAGTAAGAGAGAGTTGAGTATCATATCATGATACGGTATCATAATAAATGCTACACTAGTATGTGCCATACATGACAATAAATAAAGTTATCTATGATACTACCATATGATATTATGCATTAGGAAGGTAGTATCATACACTAGTATCATATGCATGATACTAACTTATGATACTACCCATTACAACCAGCCTCAAGAAAGCAGAACATCCGGCGGGTTCAGCGGCTGTACAATTACAAACATCTTTCAATGCAGTAAGGCTGTTCCCTGAAGCTAGTAACTCATAACTAGTGCATCCAGTAATATGAATACACTAAATATTAGGGAGTATCGACTGAGTAAGAGTGAAAATAATATACAACCTTCAAAAGATAGTACTCCCTCCGTTCCGGAATAATTGTCTTTCTAGAGATTTCAACAAATGACTACATACGGAGCAAAATGAGTGAATCTACATTCTAAAACATGTTTACATACATCCGTATGTTGTAGTCCATTTGAGATGACTAGAAAGACAATTATTTTGGAACGGAGGGAGTAGAAGATACATTAACCTGAGTTGTTTCGGGTTAACACGCACGACTCAACTAGATTGGTAACATAAGGATTATATCCTTTTTTTCCTACGAAGGAGCAATTCTCGGTTGGCCTAGCGCACGACCTGCGACTTCTTGAGCTTCAACACCTGCAAGGTGTTCCCTTGCATGGCCAACACGTTCCATGGCCACCCGCATAACATCGGCATTGGCACCGGTCTCGCCCTCCAGGTTTGCAAGAGTCTTCATAAAGTTGACATACTCACGCGCAACCTGAAGGCGTTCAGGACCGCATGCCTGCAATGCATGCACCTGGCTCTCCTATTCGAAGAACTGCGACCAGCTGATGTTTTCAACGAGGCGCTCCTCATCGGCTTCTGTGCGCCCATCCAACACACGGGCGAGCTCGTGATGGGGTTCCTCGCACAGCCGGATGTACATCAGCAGGAAGAACCTTTCCTCGCCGGCGGTCATCTCCTGGGGAAGCTGAGGAAATGCAACGCCAGCCGCATTCCCCAGATGTCTGACTGGGTCCTGAATGATGCTCTCCATGTTGGAAGCCGGTGATGGCATCGCGACAGTGTAGTGGAACGTAGCCTAGTTGATCCCCGTACGACCTCTCCTCTTGTGCTTATATAGGTACAAGGGCACGCGTGGGGATCTGCCGCTTGTGTGAAAACAGGCGGACCTTCTGGGTTTATGTTATTTCATATGCGCACGAAATCAAAGGGCGTGCCGTCACACTGCAGACGCCATCACTTATGCCAGACACTGACGCACCTGATGCGCCGACGTTTCAACAATACACTGACATGCCTACTTGACTGACACGCCAACTCGCCTGTTGTCTTCGCGCATCTTCGTTCAGTCAAATCTGACGTTTGGCGTATCTCATATACATATTATATCTAGCCGGGCCACTGCTGCAACACCTCAGCTCACATCCATTCGTCCCCAAATATCTAGATCCCTAAATCTCAAACCACTAGCCTAGTAGTCCTCCTTTCTCTTGTGATGTCCGCCGGGAGTTATTCTGTATCTGGCGTTTGTTCCTTTACCCGAGTCTACCAACTTCCACTTGTACTCTGCCCCCGTTGTCATGAGCAGGTTGGTGTTCTTTTCTGAAGGAAGTATCCTCATGAAGGCTGGGTGTTCTACAAGTGCAAATCAGACGGAGTAAGATCTTCTCATTCAACACATTCAGCTTTTGGTTACCCATCATATCGAGGCATCACTAATTTAGTGTATGGTTTCCTGTTTCCCAAATTTCAGGGTACGCATAAATTCTGGCATTAGGAGCTGCAATATGTGGAGTATCTGATTCAGCAACGCTTCCTTGTAGGTGAAGATGCTGCTGTTGCACTACAGTACGCTAGATCTACAAGGGAAGAGCTTGAGCGTGAGCAAGCGGCGAAACTTTGCATCCAGTATAGCCAGCAACGACGCTCATGATGGCAGACTGTTGACGATGATGAATGCTTTCATACTGATAGCAAGAGAGATCTTGTTGCTCATGAAGTTAGGCCTTGCTCTCGGTTTGCTGCTATGCTTGCTGGTGCTCTTCATAATGCTGAAGAAATGATATGAGCAGTCACATTAGTACTTCTGGATGTATCTTTGTTTCTGTGAGTTGGTATGGGTTTGTTGCTATGCTATATGATGCTCTTTGTAATGCTGATGACATTATATGAGCAGTAACATTAGTACTTCTGGTTGTATCTTTCTTTCTATCAGTTGTGTGCATAACTATCGCAAGTTGAAGAGGGGTAAAGCTATTGTTAACTGGAATCCAGTTAAAGATAGTATCAGAAAACACGCAACATGGCAACCTAATACACATCATGTTAACTGGAATCCACTTAGAATTGGACAATTATTAGGTTACATGCATATTACAAAGTTCAAGGGCACAGGTCGCAACCCCCTAACCTGTCACTTAAGCTTCATATTATATAGGCTCTGCGAGATCCCTGTCCGCATCTCTTTACGAAACTCTGAGTAGTCCTCCATTAGCTTTGTCATGAGTTCATTATTCTTCTCCGTCAGACCAAGGGTGCCGTTAAATATGTAATTGCAACGCTTACACGACAACTACATTGTCGTTGCAACGAGGCCGGATGGGCTGACATTTAGTGTAGACACGGCAGGTGCACATTCGTCCCAACAATGCTGGACGGGCTGATAATTAACGTAGACATGCCAGGTGTATTGTCGTCCCAACCACGCCGATTTCTTATTTCCGAGCGCGTACACGCAAGTGTATTGTCGGTGTAAACAAACCTATAAATTCTTACAGGAACGCATGCACTGGAAATAAGCAGGTTTAGCGTACATACACGACCATCACATTGGATAACCATGAAAGCACTGTTAGACTTAATCTTGACCATGTGTCATGTACGTGCATGTGTGCACCTGTGCTTCGGTTTGAGGCTATTAGCTGCATGCAAGTAGTTAGCTAGTTTCAGGGAATGGATGAGTACGTGAGGCTGGCCGTTCAGAGAAAGTTGTGCATGCGCTGAACGTGCATCCGTTGGCGCTGCATGCAGATCGTGGCCGGGTCGTGCGTGGCGAGTGGAGCGGCTGGCCCTGTGTGCGTGCGTACGGCTGCCAATATAAAGCCATGTGAGGACGTGGGCATAGCCCAGTGGTTGGGGGCGCATGATTGTAAACCTAACGACCAGAGTTCGATCCACGTCGGGGACGAATTTCTGGAATTCTCATGAGGGATGCTTCTTCTATATCAATAAATCCGTGGGTGCTAGTGCCCATGGAGTTTCATTTTTTTTTCAATATAAAGCCATGTTCATTAGCTGTGTAAAGCGGGGGAATAGCCAGGAAGATGTAGTCTCCGTCGGGGCCGTGGTGTGCGCCTGGTCGACGTGAGAGTTCTTCTAGATTGTGTTGCGTGTGTACCTCCATGTAAGTGTTTTGTAGTTGAGTTGAATAGTAGCAAACATACAGGCCGTTCGGCGGCCGGGGCGTTCGTTGCCGGAAAATTTTCGTCTACTGTTCATCTTTTTCCACCTCCGTTCGATTGTGAGGAGAGGTAGCTAGAGGGCTGCGGTTCCAACATTTGGTATCATGAGCCGGTTTCATCTTGGGTGTCGCCTTTTGCCGAAGGCTGCGCGATGGAGCTCCGGGCCGTGTGTCGGCCCATGGAGGTGGGCGGCGCTGTGGCTCTCATGGCGCGTGGCGGATGCGGCGGGCGGTGACGTCGTGCATGCGGCGACCGCGGAGGCCGCCGAGGCGTTGCGTGGTGGCGCGGCGGCGCAGCATGTCATGGCGGCATGGAGGCCGCAGCGATGTAGGGCAATAAGACGCGGCGGCGAGCCAGGCGTGACCGGTGCGTGTTATGGGTGCGCACTGGACGTGTCGGGCACGTCCGGACCGTGGGAGTGGACCGCGTCGAGGCGCTGGACCTGGTTGCGCAGATCGCGTACATGCACGGTGGGAGCGCGGGGACGAGGGGAGTGCGCGCGAAGGGCACGACGGTCGCGGAGACGAGGAGGTCGCGAAGGACCTGCGTGGTGGCGCAGAGGTCGCGACGGCTCGGGGCGACAGCCGTGGAAGGTGCGTGGCACGGAGGCGCGGCGTGGCGGCTGCAATGGCGGACGCGGAGGAGGCACGCAGTGAGCGTCTGGTGCTGTCGGGCTCGTCGGACGCGTTGGGTACGCGCGGGGCGTGCGGGACGCACTAGTGCGGTCAGGCTCGTCGGGTGCGCGCGGGACGTGCGCGGCGCGGAGGAACGCCAGGCGTGTGTCGCCGGAGGAGCTTGGCGTGTGTCGCCGAGGAAGAAGGACGGCCATTGGTGAGTCATGTCAAGATTAGGAGGGAAAATGTTAGACTTAATCTTGACCATGTGTCATGTACGGCATGTGTGCACCTGTGCTTCGGTTTGAGGCTATTAGCTGCATGCAAGTAGTTAGCTAGTTTCAGGGAATGGATGAGTACGTGAGGCTGGCCGCTGAGAGAAAGTTGTGCATGCGCTGAACGTGCATCCGTTGGCGCTGCATGCAGATCGTGGCCGGGTCGTGCGTGGCGAGTGAGTAAATTGCACAGAAGTATCACAATTGAGGCATTGGAAGCAGATTGGTACCAAGATTGGTAATTTTTACATGTCAGTACCCAGATTGGGGCGAGCCGTTGCAAAAAAGACTAAAAGTGTGTTTTATACGTATTGACAGAAAAGCTGACCGGTTGGGCCCGCCCGTCAGGCGACACGCTGGCCAGTGCGCGCGTGCCCGCGCGCTGACTGGGCGCTGACTGGGACGAGGCCGGCTCGCACCGTTTAGGGCGCGGCTGGTGCGGTCGAGCCACACCCCGACCCCGCTCTGCCCTCTTCCTTCTCCTCCTCGCCGGCGGCTGGCTCCCCGCCCGCCCCGCCGCCCGCCACACCACGCCATCGTAGTCATGGATCGAACTGCTTAGGCGCTGTCACCTCCACCGCGGCTGCTCGTCCCTCGCGCCCTCCTCTCCCCCGCGGCTGCTGTGCCCTAGGCGACGATGGCCTCGGCTACTCCGGCAGGCGACGATGGCCAGGGCGATGCGAGCGGCGGCGACCTCCCCGCTTAGGCCTCGATGGGAGTGGTTGCTACTCCAGCTCGGAGTACAGTAGCGAGGACGAAGATTTTGCGGAGCCGGCGTTGTCGATGGAGCAGAGGCTGAAGATGGCGCGAATTTGGTTGGCCAACCCTAGCACCGCCCATCAGTGGACTCATGGCATCGGTGGTGTTCTGTAAGTGTTCCATTGTTCCATCTTTGTAAACTGAAATTGGGGATTAGGGTTAGGGTTTACTGCCTGGTTTACTGTCTGCATGTTTAGCACTCTAATTGCTAGTTCCTAACTAGAGCAGAGCAGAGCAGCATTAGTGGATTACATTGTTATTTCTTAGTCCAAATTGTCAGAGCACCATTAGTTAACTTAAACAAAGCTTTGTTTATATGTTAACTTAAGCAAAGCTTTGTTTATATGTTAACTTAAAAAATTCCTAACTAGAGTAGAGTCCAAATTATATGTTAACTTAAACAAAGCTTTGTTTATATGTTAGCCTATCTGTTAAGTAAAATTGTTTATTAACCATTTTTTCTGTTATTTCATTTTGCAGTTTGTATGATGACATTTTGGATGTTAGGTTCTATTTTGATGCTTCAGAAATGTTTGAGTTGAAGCTCTGCAGTTCAGATGTAACATACCTGAATATGATTGCAGTGATGGAAACCCAAGGATTTAGTGAGGCTTTGTTGGATCAACATCAATTCAGAGAGGCTTTGTTGAACCTACACATCACTCAAGAAAGAAACTTCAGATATCATAGGAACTCAGATCAAAGAATAATTGTAGAATGCAACCAAAAAAATTGCAACTTCTTTATGGTGGCAGCAGTTATAAAAGGTGAAACTACTTTTGTAATTAAGAAGATGAGAATTAAGCACACTTGCCCTACTAGTACAGAGACAACAAGGGTAAGTGCCAAGTGGCTTGCACAGAAGTATGAGTCACTGTTCAGATCTGATCTAACAACTGGCATTCAGACTTTGATTGATGCTTGCATGGAGAAGTATGGTGTGGATGTGCCCAAGTCAATGGCATATAGAGCAAAGAACATAGCTATTGATGCTGTGCTAGGAGACCACAAGAAGCAATACCCTAGGTTGAAAGACTATGCTTAGACAGTGATGGATACAAACCCTGGGAGTAGAGTAGTAGTCATTACTGTAACTTCAACACCCACTGAAAAAATCCCCCATCCAGGTCCAAGATTCCATGCTATGTTCTATTGCATCAATGGAGCAAGGGAGGGGTTTCTCAAGGGGTGCAGACCATTTATTGGTTAGTTTGTTCACCTTGTGCATTAGTTACATATTGTTTCATCTTGAAATGCATTTGAATGTTTTAAATATTAAATTTGCTTGCTCATTCAGGTGTTGATGGGTGCTTCATTAAGTTAACTACTGGTGCTCAACTACTTGCTGCCACTGGTAGAGATGGCAACAACAATATATACCCACTAGCATTTGGTATTGTTGGGCAAGAGGACACACCTAACTGGTGTTGGTTTCTACACCAACTTAAAATCTGCCTAGGAGGAGAAGAGGGACAGTTTGGTCCATATACAATAATGTCAGATAGACAAAAGGTATGTGCTTGCATCTTATGTCCTTGTTCCTATATGGTTGTTTTGTGCTAGATAGTAGCTTAGCTAGTTTAATTGTGTGTCCCAGGGCCTACTAAATGCAGTGAATGCTGTCTTTCCTAAGTGCAACCAAAGGTTCTGCCTTAGGCATATCTATGCAAACTTCCAAAATGCTGGGTTTAGGGGGGAAGATCTGAAGAAGTGTATGGATAATGCTGCCTATGCATATAGTGAACACAAATTTAACATTGCAATGAATGACCTTAGAGCTGAATGTCAGGAAGCTTGGGAGTGGCTTTGTCAAATACCCAAGAAAACATGGGCAAGGCATGCATTTGACACAAACTGCAAGACTGACCTTGTAGTTAACAATTTGTCTGAGGTGTTCAACAAGTATGTCCTAGATGTTAGGAAGAAACCAATTAGGACAATGTGTGATGGAATAAAGGATAAACAGATGATGAGGTGGCATAGGAATAGGGAGAGTGCAAAGACAGCTAGATGGGACATAACACCCCATTATAGTGAGAAGCTAGAGGTTGAGAAGGAGAGGGCCAAATATTGCAAACCAATTCAAGCCGGTGTGAACTTGTGGCAGGTTACAAGTGGGCAGCAAACCCATGCTGTTGACTTGCAAGTGCACACATGTGGGTGCAGAAAATGGGACCTCAGTGGCATCCCATGTAACCATGCCATCTCAGCAATCAACAAGGGCAAAAGAAAACCAGAGGATTATGTCAGCAAGTTCTTCAAGAAAGAATTTTATGTGGCAGCTTATGAACCAATGATCTATCCAGTTCCTGGTGAGCATGACTGGACAAAGACCCCTGGTCCAGACATTGACCCACCTGCATTTAAAGTGAAGAGAGGAAGAAAGAAAGAGAAGAGGATCAAGGGGGAAATTTGAAGTTCCAAAGCCTAAGGACACATCAAGAATGGGGACTATAACATGTAGCAATTGTGGACTGCAAGGACATAGGTACACAAGCTGCCTCAAGCAGTTGAAGCCTGAGCTGGCTTTGAGGAAGAACAAACATGTGGTAATCCTCTTATAAGTGGTTTTCCTTCTTGTATATTCCATTTTTTTAAGTACTTACTCATTTTCCTTCTTGTTTATGCAAGCCTCTTGCAAGGAATTCCAATGGTGGTGGTGCTGCTACTACACCAGCAACAACAACCTCTCATGCAGCTCCTACAACAACACCAACAGCTGGGAGAGGAGCTGGGAGAGGAGCTGGGAGAGGAGCTAGGAGAGGAGCTGGGAGAGGTGCTGCAGCAGCTCAAGCTGCTGGAAGAGGTGCTGTGAGAGGTGTTGCACCAGGTGCTGCAAGAGGTGTTGGGAGAGGGAGAGGTGCATTCTCTGCCCCAAGACAATCTGGTCCCTCCACATCTACTGCTCCCTCCACATCTGTTGCTGGGAGAGGTGCTGGTGGTAGACATACTGGATGGGGGAGGTACTTCTATGCAAGTGGTAACTAGATACTTCATGTGGTGGTGTACACTGTCATCTTTTCTTTGGTGGTGTACTTTAAGAATCAATGCCATATATGGCTTTTGTTGATGTGGATGCAACTTATGAGTGAATGCCTGGAATGGACTATCTTGATATGCTGGAGTTATTGATTATGCAAGCTTGGATGGTTCTTTTTATGATTGATATGTTGTTATGATAAAAATGATTCTTTTTATTATTGATATGTTGTCTATGCTCAAAATGGTCCTTTTTATGTTGTCTATGTTTTGGTGGCTCGGGGTCGACGGAACCACCTAAAGCCATCAACTAGGGTCTAGGGTGTCTCGGGGTCGACGGAACCACCTAAAGCCATCATTTTGGGTTTTGGTGGCTCGGGGTCGACGGAACCACCTAAAGCCATCAACTAGGGTCTAGGGTGTCTCGGGGTCGACGGAACCACCTAAAACTATTCCTTTTGCAAATGCATTTAAGCATTTAAGCATCACTCTAACATATCTAACTATTCCTCAAATGCATTTAACCATCATTTTCAGTCTAACATAAGCAAATGATACTAACTGGAGTTCAACACATTATAGGAATACACAACCATTGTTCACATTACATAGTGGAGTTCAAATGCACAATCCATCCTTTTCTCACAAAAGGATGAATATCATATTAGTAGGTACATAAACAGCCAGAGTTCACAATTAGTTCTAGAACCATACATTACACTACCATAATTCTAAGTTACTAGGCCATTGCACAACCATCCTTCCCAAAAGGTCTGCAATGCCCACTAATCTTAATTCATCTTGTTCAGTTCTCCAAGATGGCCTGGATCCCCTTGATCTTCTCCTTCAACTTCTCCTCTGCCTTCATGAGCTCAGTAATCTTAAACTCTTGCATCTGCTTCTCTTCTTTATGGTTTTCCTTAAGCTTCAGCAGATCAGCAACCTGGAACTTCAACTCTAGCTTCTCTTAGGTGAGCTTCTCCTCAAACTTTGTGAACTCTGCATTCTTCAGCTCCAAATTCTCTTGAGCCTCAATCCTCAATTGCTTCTCTTTCATCTTCTTCAACTTGAGGTTTTGGATGGCAGTTGCTTGAGCACTTGTCAGGTTGCACAGGATTTCAAACTTCTGTTGAAGCTTCTCTAGAGCTGCATCTTTCTTTGCCATTTTTGCATTCATACCAGCCACCAATTCAGCTCTGCATTGGTGCTGATATGTGACAGCTGACTGCAGATAACTGAAATGCACAACCCTATCCTGCTGAAAGTCCACAAGTTGATGCACATCTTTCACTAACTTGTCATATTGTGCATCCAGCTTCTTATTTTCTTCTGTCAAATGGTGAATAGTTAAAGAACTTTGAAGATTATCATCCACCCTAGCAGACTTGCTCTCTTCAACCATTGACCAAAGCTTCAGCAATGCATTCTCCATTGTTGGGGGCCACTGCTCATCAACCCATCGAACAAACCCACAATTCTGACCTTCCTGGAAAAATAACAAGGCAAAATTTAGTACAATACAACTACTAATAGTAGTAAGCAACAGTTAGTTCATGCCAGTAGCTAATGTTGGTACTGACCAACACTGAATTTGCACATCCATGTGCTAAGCAAGAGGGTGATCAGTATATAATTAGCAGAGTAACACTACATTCAACTTTGCATAATAACCAACTTACAATTGGCCATTAATATAATGGAATCCTACATTAGCCTAGCTAAATACACTACATTAGCCTGCAGGAACAAACTAGCTAATGACAGTACCTACTATCAGCAGTAAGCAACAGTTACTTATTAAGAGTCACACATCAGCTAATGGCTAATGTGAGTACTAAGCAACATTGCATACAACAGAGCATTCATGTGCACACAACAGAGCATGCTTGAGCCTATATTTAGCCTAAATGCACTCTACTGACCATAGTATTCACCATTCCTACAATGAGCACTACAGTATGACATATATGACTAACAAAATTACCAATCACATAACTGAATAACAATTCGCAAACAAGACTATGTGACTTCCAATGAACATATCCTGTGCATAATCAATAAGGCAAGAAAATTACCGGCTCTGCACATGCTAAGAACCTTCTCCCAGTCATTGTTCCTTCAAATGCAACAAGCCTCTCTGATGACTTCCCATGCTTCTCGCACAGCACTATCAGATCTAGCTCAAGACCATTGTAATCCGGGTCCTGAAGAGAGAAAGGCACCTGCCCAAGCAAAATCCAAGTTAGCATCATGTGCAGAGGACGAGGACAAAGCAAATCAAACGAAATCCTCACAGCAAAGACCACCTAGACAGAAAAATCCCAAAATTTTCCTAAACCTAGCCCTAACCCTAGCTCCAATGGAGTAACTGACCTGATTGAGCCCATCGGTGGAGGTTTCGGAGTGCATGTACGGGAGGCTTGAGTTCTCGTCGCTGCTCTCGTCTTCAAAAACCATGGCTGCGGCAGCGTCGTGTGGCGTCCGGCGGGGGCGGGCGCAGCCGGCGGCGAGGCAGAGAGAAGGAAGAAGAAAGCAGAGCAGAGCGGGGGGAGTGAGCGGGGGTGTGGCTCGACCGCACCAGCCGCGCCCTAAACGGGAGCCGGCCTCGTCCCAGTCAGCGCCCAGTCAGCGCGCGGGCACGCGCGCACTGGCCAGCGTGTCGCCTGACGGGCGGGCCCAACCGGTCAGCTTTTCTGTCAATACGTATAAAACACACTTTTAGTCTTTTTGCAACGGCTCGCCCCAATCTTGGTACTGACATGTAAAAATTACCAATCTTGGTACCAATCTGCTTCCAATGCCCCAATTGTGACGTCGTGCGTGCGGCGACCGCGGAGGCCGCCGAGGCGTTGCGTGGTGGCGCGGCAGCGCAGCATGTCATGGCGGCATGGAGGCCGCGGCGGTGTAGGGCAATAAGACGCGGCGGCGAGCCGGGCGTGACCGGTGCGTGTTATGGGTGCGCACTGGACGTGTCGGGCACGTCCGGACCGCGGGAGTGGACCGCGTCGAGGCGCTGGACCTGGTTGCGCAGATCGCGTACATGCACGATGGGAGCGCGGGGACGTGGGGAGTGCGCGCGAAGGGCACGGCGGTCGCGGAGACGAGGAGGTCGCGAAGGACCTGTGTGGTGGCGCAGAGGTCGCGACGGCTCGGGGCGACAGCCGTGGAAGGTGCGTGGCACGGAGGCGCGGCGTGGCGGCTGCCATGGCGGACGCGGAGGAGGCACGCAGTGAGCGTCTGGTGCTGTCGGGCTCGTCGGGCGCGTTGGGTACGCGCGGGACGTGCGGGACGCACTAGTGCGGTCGGGCTCGTCGGGTGCGCGCGGGACGTGCGCGGCGCGGAGGAACGCCAGGCGTGTGTCGCCGGAGGAGCTTGGCGTGTGTCGCCGAGGAAGAAGGACGGCCATTGGTGAGTCATGTCAAGATTAGGAGGGAAAATGTTAGACTTAATCTTGACCATGTGTCATGTACGGCATGTGTGCACCTGTGCTTCGGTTTGAGGCTATTAGCTGCATGCAAGTAGTTAGCTAGTTTCAGGGAATGGATGAGTACGTGAGGCTGGCCGTTGAGAGAAAGTTGTGCATGCGCTGAACGTGCATCCGTTGGCGCTGCATGCAGATCGTGGCCGGGTCGTGCGTGGCGAGTAGAGCGGCCGGCCCTGTGTGTGTGCGTACGGCTACCAATATAAAGCCATGTTCATTAGCTGTGTAAAGCAGGGGAATAGCCAGGAAGATGTAGTCTCCGTCGGGACCGTGGTGTGCGCCTGGTCGACGTGAGAGTTCTTCTAGGTTGTGTTGCGTGTGTGCGTGTGTACCTCCATGTAAGTGTTTTGTAGTTGAGTTGAATAGTAGCCAACATACAGGCCGTTTGGCGGCCGGGGCGTTCGTCGCCGGAAAATTCTCATCTACTGTTCATCTTCTTCCACCTCCGTTCGATTGTGAGGAGAGGTAGCTAGAGGGCTGCGGTTCCAACAAGCATCGCTATATTCCTTGAAGCCAAAAGCTCATTCACAAAAACAACATCTCATCCAGGTAGAAGACCAACAAACTATGTAATGAAGAGCTCACATATAGCGGTAAGGACGAAATATCATTCCAAAAACTATTACAACTTCATGATTCATTACTTTCATGGAAGCGATGTTAGACCACATGCTTCTCTCATCTTCATAACATCATTGGAATCTTTTTGATATCCTCGTCCATGTAGTCGATCTTAGCCTGAAACACACATCTATCATTCCTTAGTCTTTGATTATCCTCGTCCATACAATGAGTCAACACCACGGATCGACCCATCTCTTCTATTGCACAGACGTGCTTAGCAATGTCTTGCAGGTACAGCGAAGGCCACCCAATAAGTCCCGGGTGAGCTGTTTATTGTCTGCGAAGGCCACTTGTACCTGGTTCTCAAGGTAGTTTAGCCAAACTTGAGCCGTTTCCTGTGAAGAATAAGACATAAGAATGCTGTTAGTGACAGACTAGAGGTATCGCTGACCCCCAGCAATACATGGGTCATAAGGAATATGGACCATGTTGGGTACCATATGAGCCAAATCTTGCTCTTCGGTACTGGGTCCACCCTTCGAAACTCGGTCCTGGGCCATAATCTACCAAGCATGATATAAACCCCACAGAGTTCCTATGTCTTAGATCTTTAAAAATTAACAATTAACATAATATAATGCCCCTGCTATTGAGATTGAAGGCACATACCTGGAGTGTTGTGTCACGGAGATCTCGCCATGCAGTGACAACGTTATTAGCCTGGAGCAACGTGACGGCTTAATCCGAGAAAGGTTGGGCGAAGGGGTGTGTGGGGTGTGTGGTCGGTTTAGTTGGGTGAGAGGTGTGCTCGGGAGGTGCGCGTGAGAATATAAAGCTGTGTAAGCTAAAGACTGCGCTGGGGTAAGTCAGGGGAGGAGGTGGGTTTGGCAAGCGCCAACAACAGGTTCCACGCGACTTGTGAGTCCGAACACCTTCCGCATGTATTGGCAAGCATCGCCAACTGGTTCGACACGGCTTATGACACGGAAGAACACCTTCTGGATGTATTGGCAAGGTCGCCTACAGGTTCGACGCGGCTTCTGACACGGAACATACAATGTAGCACAGAACGTAACATATGATAGATGTATTCATACATATCGGAGGCAAACCAAATTATGTTGAGCATACAATATCGGAGGCAAACACCTTCTGGATGTAGTAGTACATATCGGAGGCAAACCAAATTATGTCGAGCATACAATGAAGTACCTGCTTAATTGCATGTAAACATTGCAGGTGACCACGACATGGAAACAAAAGCGTGACAGAACGCCTGTAATTGTTAATGGCTAATGGTTTAGAAACTCAACTAACGAAAAGCTAACAGGGAAACTACAACTAGTCCCATGATCAGGCAGAGGCTGAGATACTTTAGAAACATCAGATCTTGGCAGCTATGTTGAAGTTGTTGCATTAGGCCATCCTTTTCAGTCCGGTGCTTCTCCTGCTGGTAGTGTACTTCTCTGCGAAGCTGGTTAGTCCCACGCACAAAATAATCCCACTCATCCTCCATTGATGTGAGGGCGGACTGCACGCGATCCGGCCACGACGCGTCTGCGAGTCAACAATTTTGTTTCAGATGAGCCTACAGGCTGAAGTACTTGAGTTATAAAACATGTACCTAAAGGTGACCACACCCTAGAAACCTTCATGTTGTATTTGATTGAGCAAGACGACTGTGCTGTAGCGCTGCTGGATGGAGCGCAGCGACCCTCCACCACCGAGCCCGCCTCACCACCACCAGCCCCTCCCGGTGAGGGCCATTCCGGCCTCGCCGGCCACCCCTTCCTCCCTCTCGCTGCGCCCGTTTCAGCTACCGCCGCCCCCGCCCCGCCTGCCGCGCGGTTTCGTCCCGGTGGTGATCTCTGCTGTCGCTGACGCGTCCCTGCCCGATCTTGATCGGCCGCCGCGCGGATCTGGATCCCCCCTGCCCTCGCCGTCCTCCTGCGCGCGGATCCAGGCGGCTTTGAATGCGGACGAGGTTCTGGAGACTCAACCGGAGCTTCAAGGTGGATGCGTGCGCATCGCGTCCATCATCGTCGCCCCTGCTGTGGGCATTCATGGCGATGCCGCCATCAATGCGGGTGATGGGACATGCGGCGACGGGACGACGCCTCCCCAGCTTTCTCCCCGGTCTCCCGCTGCCCCCGCCGCGCGCCTTCATGGCCATGCTCAGAGCGAGCTGCTGGAGCCAGGCTGGACGCGCGTGGGCTCGGCGCGCGATTCCCCGCGGCCGCTTCTGCCTCCGCCGCCCTCTGCGCATCGCAAGCACCTTCATATCCCCCCGCACCTTGTGGGCAAGTGCTTCAATTGTTTCTCCCCACTTCACCACATCAGGGAGTGCATGGAGGAGGTGCGCTGCAACGCCTGCTTCCGGCCTGGCCATCGGGCCCGTGGGTGCCCGAACAGGGGACGCCCTCCTGCTTCTGCTCGCCCTGCCGCTCCAGTTCGGGCTCGCCAGGCCACCCCTCCTCTGCGACCGCCTCTTTCGCAAGACCTCTCCTACCGCAACGCCTTGATGGCTCGCCGCGCTGGCGCCCCGCAGCTCCGTGCTGGCGACCCGCAGCTCAGGCCGGCCATGGGGAGGGTCGTCGCGCCGTCATCACCGGACATGGAGGTGCAGGCCGACGCCCTCGCCAGCTGTTGTGTGCTCATCTCGCTGGGAGGTGACCGCCGCCGCTCTGTTTTCACCTCGGCCGTCGCCAACGCTCTGCACAAGGAGTTCAATGCGCCGCTCAACCTCGTCACCGTCGTGCGCCACGTCCCTGAGGACTTCCTCGCCAACTTCACCCACCCTCACCACCGGACGACGTCATCGCCCGCGGCAACTTCGAGCGTGACCAGCTGCAGCTCCTCCCCAAGCCTTGGATCATGGAGGCGCAAGCAGAGCACCAGGAGATGAAGCACCATGTTCAGCTCAGCTTGGAGGGCATCCCCCTGCATGCCTGGAATGAGGACACCATCGGCCGCGTCATTGGCGTCAACAGTGAGCTCGACTACATCCTCCCGCGCTCCACCCGCAAGGAAGACGCACACACACTCGGCATCTGGGCGTGGACGACGAACCCAAGCTGCATCCCAAAGGTGATGCAGCTCTCGCTGCCTGCCAGACGCGCCCAGCGGCGAGGGCGTGGCCGGCACCGTCTCCGCTACAGAGTCCTGGTCCACCTGGGGCTCCACGAGGACTACTCCGGCGCTAACGACAACGACCCAAGAGCCAACCCGGACGTCTACGAGCACACTTGGCACCACCGTGTGGTGGATGGCGAACAGGCGCCGTCGGACGCTCAGGAGGAGCCTCGCGATGGGCACGGCCATGGGCGCCGTGACGACGATGAAGATGACGCACATCGGGGCCGCGACCACGGGCGTGACGACAGGGCCTCCAGGTGTCCAGGACGCAGCCGTTCACGCGCTGCCCGTGACCACGACAGTGACCGTGGTGGCGACCAGAGGCGGGGACGCGATGACCGCGAGGGTCGAGATGGGCACAGGCGTCGGCAAGCTGGAGCCGCTGACTCTTCCGCCAGCCCTGCCAGGAGCCCGCGGGGTGGCTCTTTGCGCTGCACGCACCCTCTCGACGCAACGCGCTCGACTTCCCCCACGTCCGTCCTCCCAACTCCGCCATCTCCGGTGATAATGCCTGATGAAGCTGCCGCAGTCGGAGGCACGCCTGCTAGCCCCGTCCTTCGCATCCTTCCGGCTCCAACCCCTGCCCCGACGTTGTCTGCCTCTTCCTCAACGCCAGCACGCCCACCAGGATACGAGCTCTCCACGCCACCCAGCTCGCCCCGTCAGGTCACTAGCCAGACACGCCCCTCGCTGGCCACGCCTCTTCATGTCACTAGCCAGCCAGCTCGCCGCACCCCATCACCGACTCGCCACGGCCACGACAGCTTCGACGCCCTCTTCAAGCAGCCAGAGGCTGCGCTCCTGCCTGCACCACCTCCCGAGTCACGCGCGCAGAACACCCGAAGGAAGACCATGGCAGGCGTCACAATCAACTCCAGCGTTGGGATGTTGCTCCGGTCTCGGTGGAGGCTGAGAAGCTCGTCTGCCGAAGCCTTGGGATCATGCAAGACGGCAAAGATGTCACTAAGGATGCACTGGATGAACTGGGCCGCCGTTTCCAGCACGAGCTATCGCCAACAGTGATATTGGCGCTACGTGCTCTGTTCAAACTTGATGACGAGGAGGCCACGGCTGTCGAAGACGCCCTGATCAACCGTGGTGGTCAGGCTGCTCTGGACCACGAGGTGGTCGAGGCTACATGAGCTGTCTGATTGTTCTGTAGGCACAAACCGAAGCGAGTTTTAGCTAGTTTCCAATGTTATCCTTCTTAGCTCAAGTTAATTGTTCCAGTGATCAGTGGCCAAGCTTCACTTGCCTCCCTGATGGTTGTAACCGTGTGTCCGCCTGCTGTACCTCTGTAGCTGCTTGTATCCTCGTTGTACTGCTTCCTAGTTTGATGAAGAATGCATGTGTTTGGCTACTTGCCTCTGCTGTGCACTGGAGCCTTCCCCA
>NC_041381.1:315390638-315391156 GCF_002162155.2 Triticum dicoccoides | reverse complement strand
GTCAATCCACACTCCACTGCAGCCATGTCTTCGCCTATCCCCTGTTCCCCTGTGATGCAACCTTGCTGGGCGCTGTTCCACAGTGCCACGAGAACCATCGTTTCCCCATGACAGAACAAAAAATCGTCTTCCTCAGTTGGAATGTGCGAGGACTGAATGATCCTCATAGACGCGCGACGGTACACGAGACGATCGCCTCCTCGTCCTGTCACATAGTTTGCCTGCAGGAGTCTAAGCTGGAGGATGTTGACCAATTTGTTTCCACCTACCTAGGCGGAAATCGGCTACGAAGCTTCGCCCAACGGCCTGCGGTGGGCACTAGAGGCGGCATGCTAATGCTTTGGGATGATAGTGTCGTCCGTATTTCGGACGTTCACACCTCCGAATTTTGTTTATCGGTAACTGTCAACGTGATTCACTCCGAGACGTCATTCAAGTTAACTACTGTTTATGGACCAACGGCTTCCAACAGAAAGGATGATTTCTTCGAGGACTTGATCGCCCAAAAACCAACTTCT
>NC_041381.1:315279532-315389931 GCF_002162155.2 Triticum dicoccoides | reverse complement strand
AGGGGCCTTTTCTCAAAGGCGAAGCTTCACCTGCATGCGGCCCTCTACATCATCCTCCATCTCGACATTGCCCAGGAAACACGCCCACTCTCTATGGCGGAAAGGGACCTTAGAGGTCGTCTCAAGCGTCGAGTCATTTCCCTCGCCTCGGTTGAAAGGGAAAGAAAGAAGCAATGCGCTCGCATAGCAAATATCAGAGAGGGCGATGCCAATACCAAATTCTTCCATCTCAGAATAAATGGGCGCCGAAGGAAGAATCACATTCACCGGCTAAAGAGAAATGGTGCATGGGTCACTGGCCACAAGGTCAAAGAGGAAATCATCCATAAGCACTTTGCAGGAACATTAGGTGGAGGCCAACACAGCAAAAGGGACCTAAACTGGGTGAACCTCAACCTGAGGACGGTTGATCTGACCGGTATTGATGCCCCCATCACTGAGAATGAGGTCATGGCTGCCATTAACCTCATGCCGGGCGATAAGGCCCCGGGGCCGGATGGCTTCACGGGCGTTTTTTTTCAAGAAGTGCTGGCCCATTGTCAAGGACGATGTCATGCGAGTTATTCATCAATTCAGCAACCTACAAACGTCCAACCTACACTGGCTGGACTCGGCAAATATTGTCTTGCTACCGAAGAAGGATGGGGCGGAAGAGATTGGGGACTTCCGCCCCATCAGCCTCATTCACGCTATCGCCAAGATCATTGCCAAGGTGTTGTCCGTTCGTCTTGCCCCATTCATGAACGACTTGGTCTCCAATGCGCAAAGTGCTTTCATAAAAAAAAGAAGCATCCATGACAACTTCATGTACGTCAGAAACCTTGCACGACGACTGCACCGAAACAAGACCCCATCCTTGCTTTTCAAGTTGGACATTCGGAAGGCCTTCGACTCGGTGCGATGGGAATATATCTTGGACCTACTTCGTCGCTTGGGCTTTCCGGACCGCTTTCGAGATTGGATTGCTGCCCTTTTCTGCACCTCATCGTCACGCGTTCTTCTAAACGGTATTGCCGGGCCCCCGATCCTCCATGGTTGTGGACTTAGGCAGGGAGACCCTCTCTCTCCTTTGCTGTTCGTCATCGCAATCGACACGCTGCAGCAGATCCTCGATGTTCCGACGAACCACGGCCTTCTGCACAAGCTTCGAGGGAGGGGATCGCTTGTCCGGACCTCCCTCTATGCTGATGACGCGGCGATTTTCATCTCGCCGACGCGGGAGGATGTCCATAACCTTGCTGCCATCCTCAGATATTTCGGCGAGGTCACCGGGCTATCAACCAACTTTCAAAAGAGCTCTGTAGTTGCTATTCGGTGTGGTCACATGAACCTGGATGATATTCTGGCCAGCCTTCCTGCTATGCGGACTTCCTTCCCGATGAAGTACCTGGGCCTTCCCCTTTCGATCTGGCAGCTCAAAAGGATTGACTTTCAACCCCTTGAGGATAAAGTTGCGGCGAGGTTGCCCCCCTGGCAGGGGCGGAACATTACCACGATTGGGTGGGCGGCCTTGGTGAAATCGGTCCTCACCTCACAGGTCGTCTACCACATCACCCCGCTCACAGTCCCCCCTGGGTGCTGAAAAACATCAACAAGATTGAGCGGGCTTTTTTGTGGTCAGCTAGGACACAACTACAGGAGCAAAATGCAAGGTCAATTGGGAGACAGTCTGCCGCCCTACTCAGCTCGGTGGGCTTGGCATACTCCACTTGGGGAAATTTGCGAGAGCTCTCGGGCTGAGATGGCCCTGGATGGCATGGAAGGACCCGTCTAAGTTGTGGGTTGGCCTGGGCAACCCATGCTCCGAGGTGGATATGAACCTTTTCTACGCATCCACAGCCATCACCTTGGGCAATGGAGGGAAGACACCTTTCTGGAAAGCGCCATGGTTAGGAGGGAAAAGGCCAAAGGATATTGCCCCACTCATTTTTGCGGCCTGCCAGCGAAAAAAATGGTGTGTGAGGGAGGCCATGCGCGACATGGCTTGGGTCCACAAGATTAACCCTTCTACCGACCTCACGGTGGGGCACATTGTCCAGTTTGTTGATCTCTGGGTGCGGCTTGTAGGCATACAATTGCAAATGGACGTTGACGACGACATCACTTGGAAATTTGAGGCAAATGGAGAATACTCGGCAGGCTCTGCTTATAGGGCACAATTCTTGGGCTCCACCTCCACAGTCATGAACAAGACCATCTGGAAGGTTTGGGCGCCTCCCAAGGTCAAGTTCTTCTCTTGGTTGGCCATCCAAAACAGGATATGGACTGCGGATAGGCTGCAAAAGAGGGGTTGGGAGAATTGTGGCCTATGCGCCCTTTGCAGGAGGGCCAGCGAGACATCCGGTCACCTTTTCTTTAAATGCCGGTTTACACGGCGTATTTGGAGGATGGTCAAAGCATGGCTTGGACTTGGGGCGCTGGAGATGAATAGTTAGGGGATGGAACGCAACATCAAGTGTTGGTGGACAAGCATGTCCAAACCAAATACAACAAACAGGAAGGCCATGGCCTCACTCACCATGCTTGTATGTTGGGTCATCTGGAAGGAGAGAAACGCTAGAGTTTTCTAGAAGAAATTGACACCGCCACACTACATCCTAAAACTCATCCAGGAGGAGGCCAGGACGTGGGTCACCGCGGGGGCTAGGCATCTGAGCATCATCATGCCGCGAGAGTAATTTATTTGCACCTTTTGTTGATGGGCTATGTTGTAAAGCCGGTTCTCGTGTACTCAAAACTCTCCTTCTTAATTAATGAATGAGGCAAATCTTTTGCCTCTGTTTCAAAAAAAGAAAGAAAAAGAAACCAGACGCCGTGATGGCAAACCGCAACGACATCTGTAGTCGGTGTCAAAGTCGAAGCCGCGGAACAATGGTCCGGCGTGTCGAGCGGTGTCATCTCATCTTTGTTAGCCACCTCATACACTAGACAAGCCACCACGATCTCGTTGCTGTAGTACACTGATTCATCGTCGGTCGTGCTCCACCCCTCTTTGTGCGAATCTACCTCTGAGGACATGATAGTTGGGAGCGCTTGGGGAGTGTCCGCGAAAGACCACCTTGTGATTGCCTATAGTTAGCTATATGAGCAGGACCCTTGCTTTGCGCGGGACTATGAAACGCTTTCGCGCCTTTTATTTCCAAATCCGTCGGACGAGGTGGCACCTTTGTTACTGAAGCAATGCACTTGAAAAGTCAGACAACGGGCATTGCAGACACGTCTTCTTACAGGGCGTGAAATATCAAATAAAACGCTGGTGAAAAGGCAGACAACGGGCATTGCAGACACGCCTTCTTACAGGGCGTGAAATCCAAATAAAACGCTGGCTTGGACATGTCGTTGTCCAAATAAAACGCTGATGCACAAACCTCTGTTCACATACATATGGGAGACCGACCTACGAGAGACTTGGACATTCCGTTCCTCAACATTGAGCAACCGCCTCAGGGACCAGGAGTACCCATGCAGTAGATGACCAGGAGAATGCCGCCTACCGAGTTAGCCTCTAATCTTTTGTCCTTCAAACCATACTCGATGTGCTGGTTGAACAACCGAATGATACCTCTGCTTTCCGCGGCTTTCTATGTAGGATCCATTCCGACATATGCAGGGGCGGAGCCAGAAAATTTGTTCATTGGGTTCACTCCAGACCTACATTTTATATAGCTTTATTTTGGTTTGCCAAAGTATGTACCAACTCTCGAAAATTTTTCTTATTTTTTGACTCTTCTGACTCATCATGGCCTCGAAAAGTTAAGCCTTAATGCAACAAGTATCTCAATGAATCAATGAAATCATTAAGCCAGATTCGATTTTACTTTTTTGTATGGTCAGTTTGCTTATCAAGAGCAACCTGAATTGACTGAACTTGATTCATCAAAGCAACACATCTTTCTACTATTACATTATGAAAGCTAATAACACTACCCTTACCCTCATGAGTATATAGTCTGCTTTTCTTGTTCCAACCGTTCTAGCCTTTAATTGCAAACGCACCAGTCCCAGCTTATCCCTCGTCGTAATCTTTGAAAAGGTAGCCGAAGAAGGCCTAATTCACTTTATCATTATACTCAAGTCAAGGACACTACTCATCAACAATCTAGATTAAATCTCCATTGAGTATCTTCAATCTCCCTCTGTGGATAATCAAAATCAGACGATGGCCTATAAGGTCCCCTCGTTAAATATTTGCACCTTCTCTCATCTTGCTTCTTTGGGTTTCTTGTGTACTCCGAAATTCTCATTCGATCATCCGTATCATAAGGCAACTCATCTAAGTTAATTTCTGTATGAATAGTAGGCTTCGGGAGACTTAACTGCAGTGACATTCGATGCACTTTGCCTAGGTCTAATTGATGACCTCGATGTGCCTATATCATTATCTTGATCTAGTGACCGATTTCCCTTTGAAAAATACCGCTCCATAAAGTAGATCAATCAAAGTGCATGGATTTCTTTATAAGACTAGGGCAAAACAATCATTGTTGTATTGGGCTATTAGGTCATTAGATAGAACATAGACAAGAGAGAGAGAGAAGATGCGGCAATGTAATCTAATTACCTCAACTTTTGGGATTTAATTGTTGCCGATGTCGATCTGCGGCTGCTTGCTTGCCGTGGTTATGCGGCGGTGGCCGGGTCGCCAAGCAACACGAAGAGGCGAGATGGGAGTCAAAGAAACGAAAAGACAAATGATGAAAAAAAAACAGACGATAGATGAGGCGTGCCGCGTGTGGCTGCATGTTTGCGTGACTCACGGACTCATGGTTTAGGCATGTGAATGGATTAGTGGGCTGTTGCCTTTGAGCCCTTTGTTCCACGTGAGGTATATTTGTTGGGGTCAAACAAGATATTTTACTGGGTTCACGTCGCGTAAATACGTATATATACAAACATATCAAGCAAAATCCATTGGGTTCATTTGAACCCAATAGCTCTACGCTGGCTCCGCCGCTGGACATATGGGAGGTCCAGATCCCTCAACGTGGTGCCGTGACGACCACAGTGGACGTTCAGTTGAGAAGATCAGATGTGACTTACTGCACCCTTCAGGGCATCAAGGAGAGGGCTGGGTACCAACTTTCAGATGCATTATTCTATGTGGACCAAGAAGAAGAAGGTCTGGAGTACATCACCATTGTTGATTGCGGGCTCAGGCTATAACAGATGATGACAAGGTTCGCCATTGCTGGAGTGCTGATTTTTGAGGTTAGAGAGCGGGCAAGGATGGCCCGACCCTCGCCTCTGGGACTACACGGTTACTACCCACGGTAGCCCCGTGGTGGAGCGTCCAACCCTTATGTCAGGCCGGTGCTGACGAGGCCTCGTTCGGCAGCACAGCCGGCGGTACCGTGTGTCACCGATGTTAAGGGCCCGTGGTCGCATGCGCGGCCGTGGTCACACACGGGGCCGTGGTCGAGGTAATGTTGTTCTGGGTTCGCATCGTTGCATTGCCCTACAGAACTTCCGTCGCACGATGCTGGACTATTTCACTGCCAGCGGCAATCATATCTGAACTGGGTTCGCATCGTCACATTCACTGGTTTTGACGTTTCGTAGTTTTTTTTTGAAAGGACCAGCCTTAGCTGGTGTTTCATTGATATAAGCAGGGAGCAGATGACAAAATGACAAGGCGGGGATCCGAAGATCAAGGAGAGAAGAAGAAGAATGAAAAAGAAAACAGGTGCCGGGGCACCAGGAAGACGCTAGCCTACTCTCCCGTCGTGTCCCCGAAGGGGCTCAGGATGATCTTGGCGCCGCCTTGCTGCCAGAGGCATAGGCCTCGTCTGATCGCAGAAATCACGTCCTCCACGTTTGCCACTTTTTCCCTGAACACGCAGCTGTTCCTCTCCTTCCAGATCTCCCAAAGGACGAGCATCGCGAGTGCCTTGGCGCCCTTTCTGAAGATTGGCGGCGAGGCCTCAACCATAGCTTGAACCCTGTCGACGGAGCTTTGCTTGTCGGTCCAGGTCCCCTGGTGCATGGCCTCGCAGCCATGCCAGGTGGAAATAAGGGTCCAGACGGTAGCCGCAAAACGGCATTGCCAGAACAGATGTTCGGAGCTTTCCAGGTTGCGGAGGCAAAGCTGACAGAAATAGCTATTGATCCAACCTCTACGTTGCAGCCTGTCGTTGCACCAGAGACGGTCTTGATGCAGCAGCCAAGCAAAAATTTTCAGCTTTGAGGGCGCCCAAGTGTCCCAGATCACCGTGCGGAGACGGGATTCAACGCGGCCTTGGAATTGAGCAGCATAGGCCGATCGCACGGAGTACCGCCCGGAGGCCGTCATCTGCCATGTGGTATCGTCTCTACTGGCTTCTTGGAGGGCCAGGCGACGCGGGTGCAGCCGCCTGTGCAGGTTGAGCACCTCCGGGGCGATCGCGTTGGCGTCACCGTGGGCTAAGTCGATGATCCAACGATTGTCGTTTAGAGCCTGCGCCACTGACCTGTTCTTCCGTCTGGATAGCTTGAAAAGGGTGGGGTGGAGGACTTTCAGCGGCGTTGCGTCGATCCAGGCCGAGTGCCAGAAGCTGGCCAATTGGCCGTTGCCAACCTCAACCTTGGTCACCGCACTGAAAAGTGCGTGATCTGAGGCATCGCAGGGAGGCTCCGTCCCCGCCCACGGCCGTTCCGGGCTTTTCCAGGTATGCCAGAGCCAGCGCAGGCGGAGCGCGCGGCTGAATTTCTTGAGGTCGAGGATGCCGAGCCCCCCATGCTCGATTGGTGAGCAGACCCGTTCCCAGCTGATTTTAGCGCCACCGCCGGAGAGCTCCTGGTCCTGGCCCCAGAGGAAGCGCCGCCTGCACTTGTCAATTTCCTTGAGGAGCTTTGCGGGGAACCGCAGCGCCATAAGGGCGAACGTTGGCATTGCCGTAAGCACGCATCTGACAAGAACACGGCGGCCGGCAATGGACAGCACCCTCCCTTTCCAACCTGCGAGCCGAGCCCGAATGCGATCGAGGATGAATTGAAGGTGCACGAGTCGAAGACGGCCAGTCGTGAGAGGGAGCCCTAAGTATCTAATCGGGAACTGCGTAGTTGGTCCTCCAAAAGATTGCAGAATTGCGTTGAGGTCGACGTCGTTGCAGGAAATCGGGGTCGCTGTAGATTTGGCGTTGTTGATCTTCAGGCCAGTTGCATCGCCAAAGCTATCGAGGATGTCCATGAGGTGGTCGATCTCCTCCTTGATCGGGTTGGCAAAGATGACGGCGTCGTCCGCGTAGAGGCTTACTCTGAACTTGATTTCCCTGCCAGGAACCGGTGCGATCACAAGCTCCTCCTCAGCCGCTTTTAGCAATCGGTGGATGGGGTCTATGGCTAGGATGAAGAGGAGTGGCGACAGAGGGTCGCCCTGACGGAGGCCGCGTCGATGCAGGATGGATTTGCCGGGGATGCCGTTTAGCAGGAAGGCTACTGATGAAGTGGGAAGCAGTAGGGAGATCCAATCACGCCATCTAGCACTAAACCCTAAAGTAACCATGAGCTCGAGCAGGTATTCCCAGGAAACATTGTCGAAGGCTCTAGAGATATCTAATTTGAGGAGAATCGCCGGCGTTTTCCGACGATGCAGAGCTCTAACACAATTTTGCACGTAGACGAAGCTGTCGTGGATACATCTGGATTTTAGAAACGCTGTTTGTGCCGGTGATATGATGTTCTGAATAACAGGAGCCAGCCTGATTGATAGAACTTTGGAGACAAGCTTGGCGATGGAGTGGATCAGGCTAATTGGACGGTAGTCGCCGATGCCGCTCGCGCCGTCCTTTTTAGGGATCAAGGCAACAATCGCAGAGTTTAGCAGGCCGAAGTTGTTGCCGACCAAGCTGTAGAATTGGTTGAACGCCTGCATCACATCCTCTTTGATGATTCCCTAGCATGATGTGAAGAACTGCCCGCTGAAGCCGTCTGGCCCTGGCGATTTTTCTGCAGGCGTGGCTTGGATTGCCGCCCATACCTCTTGCTCAGAAAAAGGGTTGTCCAGTCCCCCTCCTTGGATCATTGGCATATTGATTTGGCTCCAGTTTATCGTAGAAGTTCTCGGGCTTGCCGTCCCAAGAATGGCATCGAAGTGGTTGTGGATGGCTGTTTCTTTGTCACTATGGGCCGTGGAAACCGTTCCGTTGATGTTGAGGGCGGGAATGAAATTCTTTCTTCTCCGCGAGCAGATCTTGGCCATGAAGAATTTTGTTGGGGCGTCGCCAGCACGTAGCCAGGTAAGTCTTGATGCCTGACGCTTTCTGCAGCGTTCGATCGCTGCCAGCCCTAGTAGCCTTAGCTTGAGGCCCTTCCGCAGCTCCCGCTCGACCGGCGAGAGTTGTCGACTTTCCTGGGCTACCTCGAGGCGCAGAATGACCTCGCAAACTATGTGGAACTGCAGCTTGGCATCGCCAAAGAGGCTCTGACTCCAAATGCGAAGATCTTTGGCCGTGCGGGCAAGCTTGACGTGGAGCCGAGTGAACACACAGGAGGTTGCCACTGGCCGCGTCCAGGCTGCAGTCACCGTGTCAACGAAGCGCGGGAAGCGGGGCCAGAACGATTCGAATTTGAAAGACCTGCGTCGGCGAGGGCCCGTTGCGTCAGAGAGCAGAAGCGGGCAGTAGTCGGAGCATGCTGTGGCAGCAGCTAGAAGCATTGTTTGGGGGAACAAAGTTTCCCACGGCACATTGTAGAAGAACTTGTCGATGCCCACCATAGTTGGGTTGTCGCACTCGTTGCTCCAGGTGAATTTGCGGTTAGCACATTTGATTTGGCGTAGTCCGGCTCTGTCTAAGGCTGATCTAAAGCGTCCCATGAGTCTCCTATTAAGGTTGAGGTTGTTCTTCTCCCTAGCCTCGTAAATTTGGTTGAAGTCGCCGTTGATTAGCCAAGGGTCAGAACAAGGCGGGGCAGAGTTCGTGATCTCTACAAGGAAGGCCTCCTTGCTTGCGTCGTCGGTCGGGCCATAGACAGAAGTGAGCCAGAACGAGGTCTGGTTTGAGGCTAAGCTAACTTTGACGGTGATCGCAAACTGCCCAACGGCGTGCGTGTCTACGTGGACGAGGTCCAGATTCCATAGGATGGCAATGCCGCCGCGAGTGTCGGAGGCGGGTAGCACCGCGCATCCCCGCAGGGTTTGGCCGCCGATGTCGCGAACGAGGGCCGGCGTCCATTCGTCGATCTTGGTCTCTTGCATGCACAGGATGGCTGTGCGGTGTGCCGCGACAACCTCACGAACTGCCTCGCGCTTGGCCGGTGAGTTTAGGCCTCTAACATTCCAGCTCATGATCGGGGGTGTAGTTGGTTCGTCATTCATGGGGACACAGGTTCTTTCTCCGGCGACTACACATACTAGGGAAACACAGGTACACCACCGAGCACACCGGGGAGCGCCGTCGCCCACCAATAGGCCCCAAACTACGACGGCGCCAGCTCGACCTCAAACTACTACCAACACAGGGGGGAAACAATCCTATCTCAGACCAGCCTATCGCCGGCCGCAGCCGGGGACTACAGCTACTACTACAGCAGATAGAACCAGCTAACATAACTACACCATGGCCTCCTCGGCGACTCCTTCAGGCCCATTGAGGCCGACGGCGATACGCAGGGCCTCCGTGCCCATTCTGGTGAGCTTGGCGATGAAAGCGATATCTTCATCAGAGAGCGGTTCATCGAACCTGCGCACAAGCGCCTCGGCCGCCTTCTTCGTCATCTTATCTTTTGGCCCAAGGAGGCCAAGGCCCTGGACCAGCCGTAGCGTGCCGGCTGAGCAACGAGCACCTTGCAGTTCTGGGCTGCTTGGCGAGCGCTCTGCCGTGGCGGAGGAACGGAAGTGGCCCGTGTCTTGGGTGGAGCAGCACTGCACTTGGGCGGTGGGGGACCGAGCAGGGGAGCCGGTTTGTCGCAGAAGAGACGTCGGGGCGCCGCAGAGGACTCAGCGATTTCCAGGAGATGAACTTGCTGCGTGACTGCCCCCAGCTCGACCGCAACCGTTGTTGCTGCCGTCGGTGTCTGACAGCTGAGCAGCGCCGGGCTGTGGCATGAGCCTGACAGCGTTGGGCTGAAGACGTCCGGGATGTCCACTGATTCCTTGCCCTTGGTCTTTCTTGCTTCTTCTTCGAAATCCAGCGGCACCGCCGTCGAGGCCGCGACGTCTCATCAAGTTGGGCCGCGACGCCGTCGCCAGGGGCCGCGGGAGCGATCGGCACCTTGCCAGCCGTGGTGAAGAACTCGTCGACGTCATCGGGGGCGGAGGCGGGGGCGGGAGCGGGCGGGCGCACGGCCGTGGGCGGAGTGGGCACGTGCACCCGGCTGGCCAGGCGCTGCTTGTCAGCCTTCTTCTGACGTGGATACGCCTGGCCGACACGACCTCCATGCCGGCCACTGCTCGAGCGCCGGGGCGGCGGGGAGCGGCTACGGTGACGCACTCTGCTTGTTGCCCCGTCCGCACCTGACGAGGCGTTGGAGGCGCGCCCGCGCCCCAACAGCGTGTCCTTCCAAGAGCGACGACCGCTGCCGCCGCCCCGCCCGTCGTCATTGCGGCGCGGGTCACCGCAGGGGAGGCCCCGGCAGCCAGTGTCGACTACCGGGGCGCCTTGCTGACGGCGATGGTGCTCTTCGGGCTGCCCGTCCTCAACATGCATGACCCAAGTGCCGGGGAAGATGCGCGACAGGTCGTCGTCGTGGTCCGAGTCGGAGGAGGGCAAGCCGCTCTAGGCGGAGTGCGAGGAGCGCGGCGAGCGGGGGGACCAGTCCTCCACCCTGTCGGCGTGGATGAGCAGATCGTAGCGCTCGGCGCCGGGGGGCGGGGCGACCCGCCGGTCGGGCGGCGAGAAGCCCTCCATCTCCTCGACGCGGCCCGCGCCCTGGGGGAGCTTCCAGTAGGTGTGTCTGGTGGGGATGAAGGCCATGTCCCAGACCCACACCCAGCAGGCGAAATGCTTGGTGTGGTCGCGCTCAAGCGTGCGGCTGTCGAGGCGGTCGACGCGCACCTTGTCGCCAAACACTTCCTGGACGCCTTCCAGGGTCCAGTATTGCTGTGGCAGATGCTCGATGACGCAGCGGACGTGGAGGTTGAAGGTACCGTGGCCGGCGTGGTCGTTTTCTCTCCATGGCGCGATGATGTAGTTGAGCCGTCGACGCGCAGGGTGCCGCGGCGCACCGCATTGTCGTGGTGGGCAGGCTGGGTGAAGACGACGAAGAAATCCTCCGGGTTGTGCGCCGTCACACGCAGGTGGTGCGGCGGGACGCAGAGCTGCGCCTCGAACGCGCGGCCCACCGCCATGGGCGAGGTGGCGCTGACCCCGTCGAGCGCGCGCAGCGTGACAGCGTGGCGCCGGAGGAAGAAGATGCTCTGCTCAATGGCCGGGGTGGACTCGCCGATCTTGTGGCTCGAGCGCGGGCGCCTTGCTGGGTCGACCAGGCTGAGTTCAGCCATGGCAGCCTCAGAGATTGCGTGGGGAGGCGTTATCAGAGGTGGTGGCGTAGGGAAGCGGAGGTGAGCGTGAGCCGGCGTGCGAGAGGGACGCGGGCCTATCCTACTGCAGGCGGGGCCGCCATGGCCGTTGCGGGGGTTCTGGGGGCACTCTCTAGCAAAGTGGCCGAAGAGCTCGCAGATACGCAGCGGAGGGGGTCGCGGCAATCCTTTCTACGGTGGTGCTTGCTGAGGCAGCGGAAGCAACGGCCGCGGAAGCGACTTAAGAAAGCCTCCCGGCCAGCCCCTGCATTGAATCCAGGCCGGCGGTCCGAGCGAGGAGCTGCGCTCGACCTTGGAGAGACCGGCAGATCCAGGGCGGCCTTGCGTTTTTTGCGCGAGGAGACCTCGGTCTACCCACCGTCCATTCCCGAAGAGGAATGGTCGACCTCAGGGGATGGGACGACGATGATGGACTGCAGCCGTCGGGGTGGGGGAGGGGAGAGATCCGCCGGATCTTCAGAAGTCGCCGTCATGGCGCATTGACCACGCAGCAGCAGGCACGGCGGGGCCGCCGGATCCGGGATTGAATGCGCCGCAGGGCCCGGGATCTCGGACGGGGCGGGGAGGGGAACTGGATTCTCCTCCGGTCCGGAGCCAGCCGGCATGCGGCCCGGCGGATCTGGGACGGAGGCAGCAGCGCGTTGGGGGTGCGCGCCCAGCATGGAGGTGGCCGCCGCGGCCGGAGTGGCCAGCGGCGCGGGAGAGGATTCGTGGCTACCTAGCGGCGCGGGGAGCGAGCGTTATCCCAGGAGCAATTTCCGTTCCAGCCGGTGTACCCCTTGTTTCGTAGTTCACTACATCGGCCAGTGGTAGTCCCTAGTTTCAATCTTTTGGTTGTATCTCCTAAGATGTATTCCCCTGCGGGTGTGACGCGATCCTGTGTGGTACAGTATTATTGTATTTTGTGTCCTACAATGCCCAACTGTACTTTCATGTTATTAAATTGCATGACCCGATTCATTCCACTCTCATGTTATTCGGTTGGCAGCATAAGCACAACGTAATTCAACATTGGCCATATCTTGTCGTGCCACGCCTATTTGTACAACGCTTGCTTTCAAGTCAGATAGATATATCGCCTGGCCTTCTTCATATGATTCCTCTTAGGTTGGCCAACATCCTTCGTATTAGTCGCGTTGTGTAACACCAAAAGTTGTGGCGAGACCAATGCCAAGTACAGTAGCATTTGCGAGACCAGTGGCGCCTTTTTTCAAACATGCCAGCGCAGCGTATTAATACATTGATACGGTCTGACCCGGCCGTCAATCCCCTTTCCCCCGACACCACCCTGTCACAACCCTAGAATAATGTTTGTAAATAGTGGCATTGCATCCATGCATCATGTCTAAATTCTAGTGAAATTTGAAATGAGGAATTTCCAGAAGCCTCAGAAATATTCTGAAATGATCAACCAAAATTTCTTCAAATGTTCCCAAGGAAATGTTCTTTTTTATCTTTGAAAAATATTGGCAAGAAGAAAATTCAAACCAATATTTTTGGAGGTTCAAAAGTATTTATCCCGGGCCTTTGAGTTAAATCCTATAGTATTTGAATTGGATTAATATTCATAATAATTAGTTTACGAATCCAATAATTCTGAGAAATGATGAGTGGCTTTGAATATAATATATATAGCCACATGATAATTTTTAGAAGCTAAAAAAATGGTTTGGTCTTTGAACTAAATCAAAACAGAATAGCAAAAATAGAAAACAGAAACTAAATTGGAAGAGGGAAAGCTTACCTGGCTTACCTGTACGGCCCAGCACTGCAGCTGGCCGGCCCAGCTGGTGGCCCAGCCCACTGGCCGAAGCGGTCATCTTCAACCTCTGCCAGTAGGCAGAGGCGTGTCGACGCACGCGCCCAAGGCCTCCACCTCCTGCCTGCCTGCCGCCTCCCCCGACGCCCTGAGCACGCCACGCACACACCCCTGACCCCTCTTACTCCCTTCCTGTCGGCTCATCTCTCCCCTGACGCTCTCTCTCCCGCAGCCCCGAGCGCGCCTCTTGCCGCCGTCAGCCGTATCTGTAGCCACCGCGCACGACTCGCCTCCCCGAGTCGTCCATAGCCTCTGCTACCTCGAGCGGCTCCTCTCCGACGAATCTCGCGAGCCCGGAGGCACCGAAGCAGCACAGTCGCCATCTTCTTCACCGCCGGTCGCCGGACCTCCCCGCCGTGGATTCGCTGCAGCCAGGCCGTCCCCGAGCCTCCCGTCCTGATCTTCAGGACCGCCGTGAGCTCTTCTCCGTTTCCTCTCCTCGCTCGTGCTCTATCCCGCTCCATAGCCACCGCCCCGCGAGTTGCGAGCGTCGTCGTCCGCCATGGCCGATGTGGTCCTTGCTCTTGAGCACCTCCGCTCTGTCCAATGGCACATCGTGCTCCTGGAGCTCCCAGGAGTCCGCCCCACCGCTTAGCTCGCTCGTCAGCCAAGCGTAGCGCCCCGCCCGCGCTAAGCCGAACTCCGGCCACCGCATCACTCAACGCCGTGCTCAACTCCGGCCACCCCCGCCTCCGTTGTTTGCTCCATCGGATGCGCATCACTCCCCGGAGCACGTAGGTGCAAGCCGCTCTTCGAACCGGGCCCCGTAGCGAAAGTCCGACGCCCTCCGTCGCGGATTTGGTCACCGGCGGCTAAACGCCGGCGAGCTGACGTGGCAGTCTTATTAAGCTGTTAATGACCACTCTAAACACCAGATTGAGCCACTGCCACGTGGGGCCCCGAGCTTAATTATGTTAGTATAATTTTTTTGTTAGATTAGTGCTAATGCCGTGGACCCCACGTGTCAGCTCTGACCTTGATCTAGTCAGCGTTGACCGGGTCCACCTCTCATCCACCCAAACCAGCCCTGAGACACTGACGCGTGGGTCCCAGCCGTCAGGTTTGACCTGGGCTGGTGCCTTTAACCTGCTGACGTCACACCGACATCATGCTGACGCAGTTAACCTTTTTCTGGATTTATTCCTATTCAGGAAATTCCAGAAAATGCCCTAAACTTCTAAAAATCATTGAAATTAACCTGTAACTCCAAATGCAAAGATTTATATATGAAAAATGATCAGAAAATTCAATCTATCCATCTGTACTGGTTTCATGCATCTTTAACCAAGTTAGCCTTGTTTTTTAGTGCAAAACATGATAAGGCACTATTTAAGATCACAAATGAGTTTGGATTTTGAATTTTTGGTTCAAAATAGCTCAAACCCATCTGGTTATAGTTGCATTATCCCAACACACTCATATTGCCATATCATGATCATGCATCATATTGTGCACTGCATTGATTGTCTTTCCTTCTTTGTTGCCGGTATTTGTCCCCTCTCGATAGACGTGGTTCCGACGATGAGTTCGGTGACACCGATGAAGAGCTATACTATCTTCAGAAGTGCCAGGCAAGCAAAACCCCCTTGTTCCTTCCTATACAATCCCACTCTCTCGCTTCTGCTCTCTTTTACTGCATTAGGACAACAACGATTCAACTGTTACATGCTGCGGTAGTTGAACCCCTTTCCTCTGCATGACGTGTCATTGTCACAGTAAATAGATGAAACCCACTAGCATGAGTAGGAGTTGTTTGAGCCTTGATGTGCCTACTCATTCATGCTTGTTTGTCATGCCTGCTACTGCTTAGAGTTGAGTCAGGTCTGATTCATCGAGGACGAATTGGAATGTTGTGAACATGTCCTACTGTGTGTGAGCTAAGTGTGTGAACATGATTTGGTAAAGGTAGCGGTGAGAGGCCATGTAGGAGTACATGGTGGGTTGTCTCATTGAAGCCGTCCTCAGGAACTGAGTTATGTGTTTGTGATCCATGAACAGTTACTACCACACATTGGGTTCCGGTAACTCGACCCCTCTCGACTTATTAATCAGCAGGATCTCTGTCCAGGAGTTGCAACTAGTTTCTGGTGTTTGTAGGTTGTGTTAGTAGTCTACCAAGTGGCACCCGGTACAGGTGGGCTTGGGTCAGATTAGGCACCGTGGCCGGGTATGCCAAGAGCCGCCCGTTTGGTGGGCTTGGAACCCTGTACACATCGTTTGGGGCCGTGAGCGACACCTCGGTCGAATCTCCTTGCGGATGGAACCCGAATAGGCGAAAAACCTGGACTAGAGTCTTGCGTGATTAGTCAGGTCGTGGCCGACACCCTCGTCAGGCTTCCGCTTGAAGGTTGCCGAGATACATGACGTGTACATGGCGGTAAGTGGCGAGAGCGTGTGTGAAGAAGTACACCCTTGCAGGGTTAATATGATCTATTCGAATAGCCGTGTCCACGATAAAGGACCTCTGGGTTGCCTATACAGTTCATAGACAAGTGAAAGTGGATACTCTAAAATACGCAAGATAAGCGTGAGTGTTATGGATGGCGTTCTCGTAGGAAGACGCGAGTGGATCCATAGTGGTGTATTGATGTCACATCCCTAGTTCTGACCATGCCTAGTGCTAGCGTCTGGTATTGCATCATGTTTACTTTTCATAGAAAGTTAAAATGGGGATGACAGAACCCCCAACCCCCCTCAAAACAACTAGGGTTTACTAAAATCATTTTCAATGAACCCGAAATGCCCTTCCAAAATGTTCATCATCTTTGCCTCGGTCTTAAACCTCTGACAAAAATGGTGCACAATTTTCTAGGTCATCCTAAGGTCACTGAATTAAATCTTAAAGTATTTGCATTTGGGCGTTTCAATGCTTTTAAATATTTTAAAAGCTCAAAATAATCATAAACTAAAATGTTTACTGTTGGATATATTCCAAACAGTAGTCAAGATTAGTTTCATGATTTTTGGAAATGCCCTGACATTTTTAATAAAGCCCTGAAGTTACAGAAATAAAAGAAAACAGGAAGTAATAAAAAGAAAGGAAACTTACCTGGTAAAGCCCACCTGGCCTGGCACTGTAGCAGCCCAGCTGGGCAAAGCCAGCCAGCCCACCTGGCCCCACTCCTGTCGCCTTCCTCCTCTGCCAGGAGGATGCGCTTGTGGCCGACGCGCGCACGCACGCGCCCCGGCCACCTCCTCCCTCCCTGCCTACCTGGCTCCTCCCCGGAGAGCCTAGACGACGCCACGCGCCCCCCTCGACGCTCTCTCACTCTCCCCATGCTCATCCCCTCCTATGGCTCCCCCCTCTCTTCCCCGAGTGCCGCCGTTGCCGCCGCTCGCCATAGCCGTGCCCACCGAGCTCCCCTCGCCTCGCCGACCCGCCCAAGAGAACCGCAGGGTCGTCTTCATCATCTACGAGGAGCCACGCGACGCCGGACACCCCGCATCGCCGGCTACCTCGTCTTCTTCCTCCTCTGCCGCCGGAGATCGCCGGCGCCCGTCTGTCGTCCTTGATGCCTCCCCGAGCCCACCGAGTGCTCCTTCGGAACCCCAGTGAGCTCCTCCGTCTTCCTCCTCACTCCCCGTGCTCTAATATGTGCGCTAGCCACCGCCCCGCGAGTCCCGAGAGCCGCCGTCCGCCATGGCCGATGAGGTCCTCGCTCCTGAGCACCTCCGCTCGGTCCAGTGGCACCAGCGTGCTCCTGGAGCTCCCAGGAATCCGCCCCGCCGCTTAGCTCGCTCGTCAGCCAAGCGCAGCTCCTCGCCCGTGCTAAGCCGAACTCCGGCCGCCGCCAACCGTCGTTGCAGTTGTCGTTTCCGGCCTCCTCTCGCCCTACCGCATGCTTTGTTGGATGTGGCACACGTCCAGTAGCCCGTAGGGCCAAACCCCGAGTTGAACGGTCGCCGGACGGCGAATCTCGAGCACCTCCGCCGCCCTGTTTGGTCGCCGGTGGCTAACCGCCGGTGCACTGACATGGCCACCTAGTTAGGGCTAATCACCCACTAATTAACCCCCTGACCCACTTACACATGGGCCCCATGCCTTAATTAATATCAGTTTATTTTCTGTTTAGGTTTAACTAATCCAAGTGGGCCCATGCATCAGCTTTGGCCAAGCTGACGTGGCCTCGACCGGACACACATGCCAGTGACACTAAACAACACTTGGTCACTGACCAGTGGGCCCCACTGGTCAGTTTTGACTCAGGCAGTCCTGTTGACCCGCTGAGGTCAGCATGACGTAATGCTGACACAGTATTAGGTTTTTCTGGATTTATTCTTATTCAGAAATTCCAGAAAATAGTATAAACTTCTAAAATTCATATAAATTCAACTGTAACTCAGAATGAAATAAATTATATATGAAAAATGATGAGAAAAATCCAATCTATCCATCTGCACAGGTTTCATGCAAGTTTAAACAACTCAACCTGGCTGTTTAGTGCAAAACATGCTAAGGCACTATTTGAATTCATAATTTGAATTTGGGGTTGAACCTTTGGTTCAATATGACCCAAATCCATCTGGTTGTAGTTGCATTAGGCCAACACACTCATATTGCCATGTCATGAGCATGCATCATATTGTGCATTACATTGATTGTGTTTCCTTCTCTGTTGCCGGTATTTGTCCCCTCTCGATAGACGTGGTTTCGGCGATGAGTTCGATGACACCGATGAAGAGCTATTGCTATCTTCAGAAGTGCCAGGCAAGCGAAACCCCCTTGTTCATTCCGATACAATCCCACTCTCTCGCTTCTGCTCTCTTTTACTGCATTAAGACAACAACGATACAACTGTTACATGCTACGGTAGCTGAACCCCTTTTCCTCTGCATGACCTGTCATTGCCATAGTAAATAGATGAAACCCACTAGCATGAGTAGGAGTTGTTTGAGCCATGATGTGCCTACTCATTCATGCTTGTTTGTCATGCCTGCTATGCTTAGAGTTGTGTCAGGTCTGATTCATCGGGGATGAATTGGAACAGTGATGAACATGTCCTACTGTGTGTGAGCTAAGTGTGTGAACACAATTTGGTAAAGGTAGCGGTGAGAGGCCATGTAGGAGTACATGGTGGGTTGTCTCATTGAAGCCGTCCTCAGGAACTGAGTTCTGTGTTTGTGATCCATGAAACAGTTACTACCATGCATTGGGCCCGAAACCAATGGACCCTCTCGGCTTCTTAATCACCCTTGTCCTCTGTCCAGGAGTTGCAAGTAGTTTCTGGTGTTTGTAGTATGCTGGAGGCCGTGGGCAGCGCTGACCCGAGGGGTGGGCTATGATGCGGTAGGCATGTGTCCGGGTATGCCAGGCGCTCGTTTGGTGTCGCGGAACCCTGTACACATCATTCGGGGCCGTATGTGGAAACCTCGGCCGGACTCCCTGCGGATGGAACCTGAATAGGCCATAAACCTGGACTAGAGACTTGAGTGTCTAGGTAGGCCATGGCCGACACCCTCGCTGGGCTTCCGCTTGAAGGTTGCCGAGTACATGTCGTGTAAATAGCGGTAAGTGGTGAGAGCATGTGTGAAGAAGTACGCCCCTGCAGGGTTAACATCATCTATTCGAATAGCCGCGTCTGCGGTAAAGGACCTCTGGGTTGCCTATACAGTTCATAGACAAGTGAAAGTGGATACTCTAAAATACGCAAGATAAGCGAGAGTACTATGGGTGGCGTTCTCGTAGGGAGGCGGTAGAGGATCCATAGTGGTGTATTGATATGGTGAATATGTGGACTCATGTACGTCACCCCAAAAGAGTTACTTGCAGTCGTAGTTCAGGATAGCCACCGAGTCAAAGCTGGCTTGCTGCAGTTAAACCCCACCATCCCCTTTGTTGATAATGATGCATATGTAGATAGTTCTAATGTAAGTCTTGCTGAGTACATTTGTACTCATGTTTGCCTATTTTATGTTTTGCAGAGAGACTTTAGTCTCGCTAGTAGTTCCCGCGTGGACTTCGACGTTTAGCTTATTACCTCAGCTATGATCTTGTGCCCTCGGCAGGATCTGGTAGATAGTCAGGCTTTTTAGCCCTTTTCATTTGTAGATGTCTGTACTCAGACATGTTAAGCTTCCGCTTGTGCTTTGACTTCTATGCTCTGAATGTTGGGTCATGAGACCCATGTTTGTAATATCTCGCTCCTCGGAGCCTACTGAATAAATACTTGAGTTGTAGAGTAATGTTGTGATGCCATGTTGTATTTGCACATATCGAGCATATTGTGTGTATGTTGTTGACATGCTTGGTATGTGTGGGATCTGACTATCTAGTTGTTTATCCTTGGTAGCCTCTTTTACCGGGAAATGTCTCCTAGTGCTTCCACTGAGCCTTGGTAGCTTGCTACTGCTCCAGAACACTTCGGCTGGCCGGCATTTGTCCTTCGTTCTTGTGTCTGTCCCTTCGGGGAAATGTCACACGGTGTCTACCGGAGTACTGTTAGCCTGTTACAGCCCGGTTTATCGGAGTCCTGCTAGCTCAGTTGCCACAACCCAGATTCACTCGCTGATGACCGACACGTTTGTTGCTGGTCATGTATGCCTGTCCCTATAAGTTAGTGCCACTTTGGGTTCACAGCTAGCCATGTCAGCCCGGGCTCCTTGTCATATGGATGCTAGTGACACTATCATATACAACCGTTATGCTGTCCGAGTCATCCCAGGTTTCTAAATAGTTTGAAGCATTTGCAAAATCCCTTCCTCCCATTTTGATGTCCCTTTGGGCCAGGTTAACCACACTAAACGGTGAGTTGAGGTACTCTATTGCCTCGACGTATATGTTGGAGCTATTATTATGACCCTAGGTGTCTTAGGGGATCATCTAGTAATCCAGCCATGATTTGTGTCCCAGTGTGATGATTCTGGCCTTTATTCTTGAAAGCATCCCGTGATGCCACTTAGTAGTAGGTATTCTACTCTTGGGTTTTGAACCTGAGATTCACCCTACTTACCTCGTGTTGATAGTGTTTTTCTCGTTCCTTAGGTTATTAGTAACTTTGCGATAGTCCTCGAGGTCCGTTGTAAATCCTTCCTCCAATACCATGAACCAATATGGCAAAAATTCCTCGCAGAACCGAAAGATCACAACCAGAGTGCTCTTGACGAGTTCTCGATTCTATGCTGTGACTCCGCTAGATCTACCTTCTCCGCATGGGTTATCTGGAAGAAACCTGTTGAACCTGGTTCGACATACTAATCTATGCATCTACAACTCAGAAAGTTATATGTTCCTCGAGTCGTCCCTCCTTAGTTGTATTCTGACCCCCGTCTATGAATTGATAGTTAGGAGTAGTAGTGCATTCGTGTTATCAATGCCTATTATTCTTGTGGTCCGTCAAGCCCTTCTATTCCGGAATGACTAGGATAAACAAACTCCAGCACCTCATCCATTTCTTGGACTGGTCAAAGGAGTTTTATTCCACAGATCAAGATGCCAATCCAGCTTTTGTTCTGTTCTACCTCGGAGTATTACCCCCTTTATGTCAGGATTATCATGAGAATTGCACCACCTCTTATGAATTCTTGACACAGAGATACTCCTCGCCATCATCATTCATTTCTTGGTCCCGTGTTGTTGCAACTGGAATGCCGACAAGTGAATCGTGATGTGTGAAATCAATACTCCTAGCAACTCTGTTGCTCGGTAGCTAAAGGATAATAAATTCATCCTTAGCATGTTGGATATTGAATCACCATCCTAAGGTTGGTCGTGCTACCTAGTCCTTATTCCTAGTGCACTTTTCGATCAATGAGTTAGCATAGTGTCAATCCTTGCTTATTTGATCATATCGTCTTGCCTGAAAAGCAAGATTGTTCTCGAGCTTAATAACATATTGGTGGTTCGTGATTTTCCGAATATCTTCTCGGAAGTATCACCAGGTTGTCAGTTGACCGCTATGTTGAGTTCGTGATCAAGTTGGTTTCTTATAAACCAAGCCCTTCTCCAAGGATCTGTGTTGGATACCCCTGAGCTAGTTGCTTAATCTAAACAACAACTTGGAGAGTTGGAAGATAAAAGCTTATCTGACTTAGTTCATCTCCAAGGGATATCCTTGTGTGTGTGTGTGTGTGTGTGTGTGTGTGTGTGTGTGTGTTGAAGAAAGATAATATCTTCATTGATTGATCCTTGTGATCAGTTGTTGGACTTATCGTCTTAACCAATCTTTGATTTGAGTATAGGCTATCGTCTAATCAAATCAGAACCAACGATGCTCTTAATGTTGTCTTACACGTGGTTGATCCCTCGAGCATACACCATTATGTCCTTTGGTCTGACCAATGCTATCACTTGTTATCATAATTATGGAATTCCATTTTTATGGAAACCTGGATGAATTGTTGTTGAGCCCATCGACAACATCCTTGTCTTCTCCATAATTTTGTTGAACATTAAGCTAGTGTTGGAAACTTTTGAAAGCATTTCTTCATGCTAGCTCATGAAGCATATGTTCGGATGTAAGAAGTGACTTCCTCTAGTTCAAGTCCATTTGATGCAAGTTGCCACCGTGAATTCGAGAAAGTCAATGTTGCTTCCTCTGGAATCATCCCAAATCGGTCATGCATACGTGCGAAGTATTCTGTGGTTTGGAGACTTGCAACCTTTATTCTATATGCATCCCTAGCACCCCAAGCCACTGATTGGTTTGTTCAAGGAAAGGAGTTGCTGTGTGAATACTAGTTCATGCACAAAATTCCGATATCCTCAATGATGATTCTCCACCTGAACTCGGTAGTGTTTTATTATAAGACTACTATGTGGTCATGCTTGTCTCGGACAGCGTGTTCACATGCTTGTAGCAGAACCAGCTCATGTTTTGGAGCTTACTGCCGTAGTTCATTCCCCGAGAATCTAGCAGCGTCATCTCGTCGATTTGTGTTGCAAACTTTCATTTTCCTTTCTAGACTTGGTGAGTCTAGAATATCCTGACACCAACCAGACCTGAATCTTAGACAGATATGATGGCTGGGGCGTGTTCCAAGAATTATAATATTGGTCTCTCTGTAACCCGGTAACGTGGGTGTCATGGCCAACACACCTAGACGGAAGGCCTACTATTGTAGTATCTTGGTTGAAGAAGTTGACCACCTCCCCATAGGGATTTCGTAGGATTTATTCCCTAGTTGTCCCTTATGGATTTTGTGTTTCCGAAGTCCAACCTTTTACTTGATGTTCTAGATATCAAACCACATCTATGAATGGGATATGCTAGTACATCAAGGAGAACATTAGAAGCGGAGTGCTAAATGTCTCTCGGTCGATCGTCGAGATTTTGTTCCCTTGGCCTTGCTAAGGTGAAATCTGAGAAGAGATATCTTCCTTTGCATCTGCATCCTCCACCAATATCCATCATGGTGGTATGTTGTGTTGCCGGGATCCTTGTCATGGATATCGGTAAAACCTAGATGAATATGGAAATGCTCAAGTTCTTGAGAGCACGCGCAAGCACCAGATGAAATCACCGACACTAACTGGGATTGCCCTCAGTTTCCTTGGTTATGCTATAACTCTTCAACAGTGGACCCACTCTCTACTGTTAGGTTTCTCCCCAGTTACTAGAATCATTCCCATTATTTGCATTTTGTTTCCAGCTTGCACCGTCATTGTGCCATCCTACCTTGGGTCCCATCCATCTCCGACGATAAGCAAAATCATCCATTGCTTTGTCTTCAACAAGGTAATCCACATCATCCATTCTGGTCTGAGTATGTCATCCTTTCAGACTCTTTCAAACGATCGCTCGAGATTTGCCTTAGGTTGGTATAGAGAGTTTCAATGATGTATGTATCAAAAGTAATTCTTTTGCCATTTAAGAGAATAACTCTACGAGTCACCTCCTCTAAGATGTCTCGTTACGGTGTCATGGAAACTCAACTCCTCGCTACGTTGTCAACCGTTCGACACCTTCTTAAGTGTGGACTTGTTGTCTACATAGCGAGCCCTTGTCATCTGTTTCACTCCATTCCTTTGGATAGATGCTTCGTGTCTCGGTTCGAGAGATGTTTCTACGTCTCGTTCCGTGAGTTGATCTTGTGATCATTAAGATGATCCATCTTTATAGACATGTCTCGCTTTTTGTCCTCGTATTGGATGAAGATCTCGAAAGCAAAGACGTCAAGATCAATTTGAGTTAACAAATCAACAACCTCGAGGAGACAGTTGGATCATGAAGTTTGTGATGCTTAGTGTTCCCTTTGTCTTCTTACCTCACGTCTTGAATCTCGGGATGAGATTCTTGTTTAGTAGGGGTGAGTTGTCACATCCCTAGTTCTGACCATGCCTAGTGCTAGCATCTGGTATTTCATCATGTTTACTTTTCACAGAAAGTTAAAATGGGGATGACAGAACCCCCAGCCCCCCCTGAAAACAACGAGGGTTTACTAAAATCTTTTTCAATGAACCTGAAATGCCCTTCCAAAATGTTCATCATCTTTGCCTTGGTCTTAAACCTCTGACAAAAATGGTGCACAATTTTCTAGGTCATCCTATGGTCACTGAATTAAATCTTATAGTATTTGCATTTGGGCATTTACATGCTATTAAATATTTTAAAAGCTCAAATAATCATTAACTAAAATGTTTACTGTTGGACATATTCCAAAGAGTAGTCATGATTAGTTTCATGATTTTTGGAAATGCCCTGACATTTTTAATAAAGCCCCGAAGTTACAGAAATAATAGAAAACAGGAAATAATAAAAAGAAAGGAAACTTACCTGGTAAAGCCCACCTGGCCTGGCACTGTAGCAGCCCAGCTGGGCAAAGCCAGCCAGCCCACCTGGCCCCACTCCTGTCGCCTTCCTCCTCTGGCAGGAGGACGCGCGTGTGGCCGACGCGCGCACGCATGTGCCCCGGCCACCTCCTCCCTTCCTGCCTGCCTGGCTCCTCCCCGGAGCGCCTAGACGACGCCACGCGCCCCCCTCGACGCTCTCTCACTCTCCCCATGCTCATCCCCTCCTCTGGCTCCCTCCCCCTCTCTTCCCTGAGCGCCACCATCGCCTCCGCTCGCCATAGCCGTGCCCACCAAGCTCCCCTCGCCTCGCCGACCCGCCCAGGAGAACCGCAGGGTCGTCTTCATCATCTACGAGGAGCCACGTGACGCCGGACGCCCCGCATCGCCGGCTACCTCGTCTTCTTCCTCCTCTGCTACCGGAGATCGCCGGCGCCCGTTCGTCGTCCCTGATGCCTACCCGAGCCCGCCGAGTCCTCCTTTGGAACCCCAGTAAGCTCCTCCGTCTTCCCCCTCACTCCCCGTGCTCTAATATGTGCGCTAGCCACCGCCCCTCGAGTCTCGAGAGCCGCCGTCCGCCATGGCCGATGAGGTCCTCGCTCTTGAGCACCTCCTCTCAGTCTAGTGGCACCAGCGTGCTCCTGGAGCTCCCAGGAATCCGCCCCGCCGCTTAGCTAGCTCGTCAGCCAAGCGCAGCGCCTCGCCCGTGCTAAGCCGAACTCCGTCCGCCGCCAGCCGTCGTTGCAGTCGTCGTTTCCGGCCTCCTCTCGCCCAACCGCATGCTCTGTCGGATGCGGGGCACGTCCAGCAGCCCGTAGGGCCAAACCCCGAGTCGAACAGTCCGAGCGCCTCCGCCGCCCTGTTTGGTCGCCGGCGGCTAACCGCCGGTGCGCTGACGTGGCCACCTAGTTAGGGCTAATCACCCACTAATTAACCCCCTAACCCACTTACACATGGGCCCCATGCCTTAAATAATATCAGTTTTCTTTCTGTTTAGGTTTAACTAATCCCAGTGGGCCCACGCGTCAGCTTTGACCAAGCTGGCATGGCCTTTGACCGGACCCACATGCCAGTGACACTAAACAACACTTGGTCACTGACCAGTGAGCCCCACTGGTCAGTTTTAACTCGGGCAGTCCTGTTGACCCACTGAGGTCAGCATGACGCAATGCTGATGCAGCAATAGGTTTTTCCTGCATTTATTCTTATTCAGAAATTCCAGAAAATAGTATAAACTTCTCAAATTCATATAAATTCAACCGTAACTCAGAATGAAATAAATTATATATGAAAAATGATCCGAAAAATCCAATCTATCCATCTGCTCTGGTTCCATGCATGTTTAAATAACTCAACCTTGCTATTTAGTGCAAAACATGATAAGGCACTATTTGAATTCATAATTTGAATTTGGGGTTGAACCTTTGGTTCAATATGACCCAAATCCATCTGGTTGTAGTTGCATTAGGCCAACACACTCATATTGCCATGTCATGAGCATGCATCATATTGTGCATTGCATTGATTGTGCTTCCTTCTTCGTTGCCGGTATTTATCCCCTCTTGATAGACGTGGTTTCAACGATGAGTTTGATGACACCGACGAAGAGCTATTGCTATCTTCAGAAGTGCCAGGCAAGCAAAACCCCCTTGTTCATTCTGATACAATCCCACTCTCTCGCTTCTGCTCTCTTTTACTGCATTAAGACAACAATGATGCAACTGTTACATGCTATGGTAGCTGAACCCCTTTTCCTGTGCATGACCTGTCATTGCCACAGTAAATAGATGAAACCCACTAGCATGAGTAGGAGTTGTTTGGGCACTGATGTGCCTACTCATTCATGCTTGTTTGTCATGCCTACTATGCTTAGAGTTGTGTCAGGTATGATTCATCGTGGATGAATTGGAACAGTGATGAACATGTCCTACTGTGTGTGAGCTAAGTGTGTGAACATGATTTGGTAAAGGTAGTGGTAAGTGGCCATGTAGGAGTACATGGTGGGTTGTCTCATTGAAGCCATCCTCAGGAACTGAGTTCTGTGTTTGTGATCCATGAAATAGTTACTACCACGTGTTGGGCCCGAAACCAATGGACCCTCTCGGCTTCTTAATCACCCTTGTCCTCTGCCCAGGAGTTGCAAGTAGTTTCTGTTGTTTGTAGTATGCTGGAGGCCGTGGGGAGCGCTTACCCAAGGGCTGGGCTATGATGCGGTAGGCACGTGGCCGGGTATGCCGGGCGCCCGTTTGGTGTCGCGGAACCCTGTACACATTGTTCGGGGCCATATGTGGAAACCTCGGCCGGACTCCCTGCGGATGGAACTTGAATAGGTGATAAACCTAGACTAGAGACTTGAGTGTTTAGGTAGGCCGTGGCCGACACCCTCGCTGGGCTTCCGCTTGAAGATTGCCGAGTACATGTCGTGTAAATGACAGTAAGTGGTGAGAGCGTGTGTGAAGAAGTACACCCTGCAGGATTAACATCATCTATTCGAATAGCCGCGTCCGCGGTAAAGGACCTCTGGGTTGCCTATACAGTTCATAGACAAGTGAAAGTGGATACTCTAAAATACGCAAGATAAGCGTGAGTGCTATGGGTGGTATTCTCGTAGGGAGGTGGGAGCGGATCCATAGTGGTGTATTGATATGGTGAATATGTGGACTCGTGTACGCCACCCCAAAAGAGTTGCTTGCGGTCGTAGTTCAGGATAGCCACCGAGTCAAAGTTGGCTTGTTGTAGTTAAACCCCAGCATCCCTTTGTTGATAATGATGTATATGTAGTTAGTTCTGATGTAAGTATTGCTGGGTACATTTGTACTCATGGTTGCTTAATTTATGTTTTTGCAGAGAGACTTCAGTCTCACTAGTAGTTCCGCGTGACTTTGGCGTTTAGCTTGTTACCTCAGCTACGATCTTGTGCCCTCGGCAGGATCTGGCAGATAGTCAGGCTTCTCAGCCTTTTTCATTTGTAGATGTCTGTACTCAGACATGTTAAGCTCCCGCATGTGCTTGTTGTTTGTATGCTCTGAATGCTCGGTCGAGAGATCCATGTTTGTAATACCTCGCTCCTCGGAGCCTATTGAATAAAATACTTGAGTTGTAGAGTCATGTTATGATGCCATGTTGTATTTGCACATATCGAGCATATTGTGTGTATGTTATTGAAATGCTTGGTATGCGTGGGATCTGACTATCTAGTTGTTTATCCTTGGTAGCCTCTCTTACCGGGAAATGTCTCCTAGTGCTTCCACTGAGCCCTGGTAGCTTGCTACTGCTCCGGAACACTTAGGCTGGCCGCATGTGTCCTTCTTCGTTCCTGTGTCTGTCCCTTTGGGGAAATGTCACGCGGTGTCTACCGGAGTCCTGTTAGCCTGCTACAGCCCGGTTTACCGGAGTCTTGCTAGCCCAGTTGCTACAGCCTGGATTCACTCGTTGATGACCGACATGTTCGTTGCTGGGTCATGTATGCCTGTCCGTGTAAGTTAGTGCCACTTTGGGTTCATGGCTAGCCATGTCAGCCCGGGCTCCTTGTCATATGGATGCTAGCGACACTATCATATACGTGTGCCAAAAGGCGCAAACGGTCCCGGGCCTGGTAAGGCAACACTCGTGGGAATACCGTGCGTGAGGCCGCAAAGTGATATGAGGTGTTACATGCTAGATCGGTGTGGCATTGAGTCGGGGTCCTGACAATTGATATGGTGAATACGTGGACTCGTGTGCACCACCTCAAAAGAGTTGCTTGCAGTCGTAGTTCAGGATAGCCACCGAGTCAAAGCTGGCTTCCTGCAGTTAAACCCCACTAGCCTTTTGTTGATAATGATGCATATGTAGTTAGTTCTGATGTAAGTCTTGCTGGGTACATTTGTACTCACGTTTGCTTAATTTATGTTTTTGCAGAGAGACTTCAGTCTCACTAGTAGTTCCGCGTGGACTTCGACATTTAGCTTGTTACCTCAACTACGATCTTGTGCCCTCGGCAGGATCTGGCAGATAGTCAGGCTTCTCAGCCTTTTTCATTTGTAGATGTCTGTACTCAGACATGTTAAGCTCCCGCATGTGCTTGTTGTTTGTATGCTCTGAATGCTCGGTCGAGAGACCTATGTTTGTAATACCTCGCTCCTTGGAGCCTTTTGAATAAAATACTTGAGTTGTAGAGTCATGTTGTGATGCCATGTTGTATTTGCACATATCGAGCATATTGTGTGTATGTTATTGAAATGCTTGGTATGCGTGGGATCTGACTATCTAGTTGTTTATCCTTGGTAGCCTCTCTTACCGGGAAATGTCTCCTAGTGCTTCCACTGAGCCCTGGTAGCTTGCTACTGCTCCGAAACACTTAGGCTGGCTGGCATGTGTCCTTCTTCATTCCTGTGTCTGTCCCTTTGGGGAAATGTCACGCGGTGTCTACCGGAGTCCTGTTAGCCTGCTACAGCCCGGATTCTCCGGAGTCCTGCTAGCCCAGCTGCTACAGCCCGGATTCACTCGATGATGACCGACGCGTTCATTGCTGGGTCACGTATGCCTGTCCTTGTAAGTTAGTGCCACTTTGGGTTCACGACTAGCCATGTCAGCCCGGGTTCTTTGTCATATGGATGCTAGCGACACTATCATATACGTGAGCCAAAAGGCGCAAACGGTCCCGGGCCTGGTAAGGCGACACCCGTGGGAATATCGTGCGTGAGGCCGCAAAGTGATATGAGGTGTTACATGCTAGATTGGTGTGGCATAGGATCGGGGTCCTGACAACTTTGGTATCAGAGCTTGACTGCCTGTAGGATTACCAAGCCAAACTGGTCGAAGTTGAGTCTAGAAATTCTTTAGTTATATAAGGGAATTGATTGTGGATGGGAACGTAAGGCTCTTTTTACTCCTTATACCTTATGCCTTCTGATCTGAGTCATCTTATCTTTCTTACGGGATTAAGAAACTAGGCTTTCTCTTCTTTCTATCAGGATCACGTGTTACTAATCCGTAGACTTATAAGATTGAAGGTTTCAAGCCTTAGTTTAGTTCTTACCACCTCCGTGTGTTGGCAATTGATCTCGGAACCTTGATATTATGATGTGAGTGGTTATGGTACCATGTTGCAGGATGTCTCAATTCTTTCGAGCATTTACATCCGTTATGCTGTCCGAGTCATCCCAGGTTTCTAAATAGTCTGATGCATTTGCAAATCCCTTCCTCCTGTTCCCGATGCCCCTTGGGCCAGATTAACCATACTAATCAATGAGTTGAGGTACTCTATTGCTTCCACATATATGTTAGAGATATTATTATGACCCTAGGTGTCTGGAGTATCACCTACTAATCTAGCCATGTTTGGTGTTCCGGAGTGATGATTCTGGCCACCATTCTCGAAAGCATCCCATGATGCCACTTAGTAGTAGGTATTCTACTCCTAGGTTCTTGAACCCGAGATTCACCCTACCTACATCATGTTGTTAGTGTTTGCTAGTTCCTTGAGGGTATTAGTAACCTTTGCATTAGTCCTCGAGGTCCGTGTTATTTCCCTCTTCCAAATACTATGAACTGCTTATGGCAGAAGTTCTTTTGAACCAAAAGACCACAATAAGAGTGCTCATGATGAGTTCTCCATTCGTGACTCTGCCAGTTCTACCTTTCTACGTGGGTTATCTGGAAGAAACCTGTTGAACTTGATTCGACATACTAACTTATGCATCCACAACTCAGAAAGTTATATGCTCCTTGAGTTGTCCCTCTTTAGTTGTTTTCTGGCCCTTGTCTATCAATTGATAGTCAAGAGTATGCATGCATTCGTTCATCGATGCCTTTTACTCATGTGGTCCGTCAAGCCATTCTATTCCGGAATGACTAGGAGAAACAAACTCCAGTACCTCATCCATATCCAGGATTGGGTCAAAGCAGTTGTGTTCCGTAGATCAAATGCAATCCAGCTCTTGGTCTGTTCTACCTTGGAGTATCACCATCTTTATATCAAGAATATCATGGGAATTGCACACCATCCTATGAACTCTTGATACAGTGATACTTCTCACCCTCATTATTTATTTCTCGGTTTCCGTGTTGTTGCAACCGGAATGCCGACAGGTGAACTATGATGTGTGAAGTCAATACTCCTAGCAACCTTGTTGCTTGGTAGTTAATGGACAATAACTTCATTTTTAGCGTGTTGGTTCTTGAATCACCATTCTAAGATTAATCGTGCTACATAGTCCTTATTTCTGGTGCACCCCTCTATCAATGAGTTAGGATTGTAACAATCCTCTGCTCTTTTGGTCATATCGTCTTGCCCTGAAAAGCAAGATTGTTCTCGAGCTTATTAACATATCGGTGGTTCGTGATTTTCCGAATATCTTCTCAAAAGTGTTACCAGGTTGTCACATGACCGCTATGTTGAGTTCGTGATCAAGTTGGTTTATCCCTCTAAACCACCCCTTCTCCAAGAATATGTGCTGGATACCCCTGAGCTAGTTGGTTAAGCTAAACAACAACTTGGAGAGTTGGAAGATAAAGTTTGTCTAACTTAGTTCATTTCAAGGGGATATCTCTCTGTGTGTGTTGAAGAAAGATGATATCTTCATCGATTGGTCCTCGTGATCTGTTGTTGGATCTATTGTCTTGTCAAAACTTTGGTTTGAGCATGGGCTATCATCAAATCAAACCAGAACCAACGATGTTCATAATGTTGTCTTACTCGTGGTTGTTTCCTCGAGCATACACCATTATATCTTTTGGGTCTCACCAATGCTATCACCTTGTTCACATGATTGTGGTATATAGAAATCTCGATAAATTGTTGTTGAGCCCATTGAGAACATTTTCATCATCTCCATGATTCGTGTCGTACATTCAGCTAGCATTGGAAACTTTTATAAGCATTACCTTCATGTTTTGTTGATGAAGCATATGTTGATGAAAGAAGTGACTTCCTCTAATTCACGTGCACTTGATGTAAGTTTCCGCCATGAATTTGAGAAAGCTTGTTTTGTTTCCCTTGGAATCATCCCAAGTCAGTCATGCATATGTGCGAAGTATTATGTGGTCTGGAGACTTCCAACCTTCATTCTATATGTATCCCTAGCACATGAAGCCACTGATTGATTTGTTCAAGGATAAGAAGTTCATCGATAACTATACAAGGACTTCGATATCCTCATTGATGGTTCCCCACCTGAACTCGGTAGTGTTTTATTATAAGACTACTACTTGGTCATGCTTGTCTGAGACAGCGTGTTCACATGTTGGTAGCAGAACCAGCTCATATTTTGGAGCTTGCTATCGTAGTTCATTTCCCAAGAATCTCGCAACGTCATCTTGTCGATTTGTGTTGCAAACTTTCATTTTTCTAGACTTGATGAGTCTGGAATGTCCTGACCCCAACCAGATCTGAATCTCAAGCAGATATGATGGTTGGAACAATTCCCAAGAACTATTATATTGGTCTCTCTGTAACCCGGTAAAGTGGATGTCGTGGCCAACACACCCAGCCGGAAGACCTATTGTTGTAGTATCTTGATTGAGGAAGTTGGCCACCTCCCCATAAGGATTTCGTAGGATTTACTCCAGTAGTTACTCCTTATGGATTCTTGTTCTCCCGAAGTCCGACCTTTTACTTGATGTTCTAGATACCAAACCATATCTATGAATGGGTTACGCTAGCACATCAAGGAGAACATTAGAAGCGGAGTGCTAAATGTCTCTCGGTCGATCATCCAGATTTGCTTCTTTGGCATTGCTAAGGAAAAATCTGAGAAAGTGATGTCCTCCTTTGCATCTGCATCATCCATCACCCTTTATCATGGTAGTAAGTTGTGTGGTGAGTTGTCATAGACCTAGAATAATGCTTGTAAATAGTGGCATTGCATCCATGCATCATGTCTAAATTCTAGTGAAATTTGAAATGAGGAATTTCCAAAAGCCTCAAAAATATTCCGAAATGATCAACCAAAATTTCTTGAAATGTTCCCAAGGAAATGTTCCTTTTTATCTTTGAAAAATATTGGACAGAAGAAAATTCAAACCAATATTTTTGGAGGTTCAAAAGTATTTATCTTGGGCCTTTGAGTTAAATCCTATAGTATTTGAATTGGATTTATATTCATAATAATTAGTTTATGAATCCAATAATTCTGAAAAATGGTGAGTGGCTTTGAATATAATATATATAGCCACATGATAATTTTCAGAAGCTAAAAAAATGGTTTGGTCTTTGAACTAAATCAAAACAAAATAGCAAAAATAGAAAACAGAAACTAAATTGGAAAAGGGGGAAAGCTTACCTGGCTTACCTGTACGGCCCAGCACTGCAGCTGGCCGGCCCAGCTGGTGGCCCAGCCCATTGGCCAAAGCGGTCGTCTTCAACCTCTGCCAGTAGGCAGAGGCGTGTCGACGCGCGCGCGCCCGAGGCCTCCACCTCCTGCCTGCCTGCCGCCTCCCCCGACGCCCTGAGCACGCCACGCACGAACCCCCGACCCCTCTCACTCCCTCCCCGTCGGCTCCTCTCTCCCTTGCCGCTCTCTCTCCCGCAGCCCCGAGTGCGCCTCTCGCCGCCGTCAGCCGTATCTGTAGCCACCGCGCACGCCTCGCCTCCCCGAGTCGTCCATCGCCTCTGCTACCTCGAGCGGCTCCTCTCCGACGAATCTCGCGAGCCCGGAGGCACCAAAGCAGCGCAATCGCCGTCTTCTTCACCGCCGGTCGCTGGACCTCCCCGTCGTCGATTCGCTTCAACCAGGCCGTCCCCGAGCTCCTGTGCTGATCTTCAGGACCGCCATGAGCTCTTCTCCGTTTCCTCTCCTCGCTCGTTCTCTATCTCGCTCCATAGCCACCGCCCCGCGAGTTCCGAGCGCCGCCGTCCGCCATGGCCGATGTGGTCCTCACTCTTAAGCACCTTCGCTCGGTCCAGTGGCACCAGCATGCTCCTGGAGCTCCCAGGAGTCCGCCCCGCCGCTTAGCTCGCTCGTCAGCCAAGCGTAACGCCCCGCCCGCGCTAAGCCGAACTCCGACCACCGCATCACTCGACGCTGTGCTCAACTCCGGCCACCCCTGCCTCTGTTGTTTACTCCATCGGATGCGCGTCACTCCCCGGAGCACGTAGGTGCAAGCGGCTCTTTGAACCGAGCCCCGTAGCGAAAGTTCGATGCCCTCCGGCGCGGATTTGGTCGCCGGCGGCTAAACGCTGGTGAGCTAACGTGGCAGTCTTATTAAGCTACTAATGACCACTCTAAACACCACATTGAGCCACTGCCACGTGGGCCCCCGAGCTTAATTAGGTTAGTATAATTTTTCTGAGATTAGTGCTAATGCCGTGGATCCCACGTGTCAGCTCTGACCTTGGTCTAGTTAGCGTTGACCGGGTCCACCTATCATCCACCCAAACCAGACCTGAGACACTGACGTGTGGGTCCCAGCCTTCATGTTTGACCTGGGCTGGCGCCTTTGACCAGCTGACGTCACACCGACGTCATGTTGATGCAGTTAACCATTTTCTGGATTTATTCCTATTCAGGAAATTCCAGAAAATGCCCTAAACTTCTAAAAAATCATAGAAATTAATCTGTAACTCCAAATGCAAAGATTTATATATGAAAAATGATCAAAAAAAATTCAATCTATCCATCTGTACTGGTTTCATGCATGTTTAACCAAGTTAACCTTGTTGTTTAGTGAAAAACATGATAAGGCACTATTTAAGATCACAAATGAGTTTGGATTTTGAATTTTTGGTTCAAAATAGCTCAGATCCATGCATCATATTGCCATGTCATGATCATGCATCATATTGTGCATTGCATTGGTTGTGTTTCCTTCTGTGTTGCCGGTATTTGTCCCCTCTTGATAGACGTGGTTCCGAGATGAGTTCGGTGACACTGATGAAGAGCTATACTCTCTTCAGAAGTGCCAGGCAAGCAAAAACCACTTGTTCATTCCGATACAATCCCACTCTCTCGCTTATGCTCTCTTTTACTGCATTAGGACAACAACGATTCAACTGTTACATGCTGCGGTAGTTGAACCCCTTTCCTCTGCATGACCCGTCATTGCCATAGTAAATAGATGAAACCCACTAGCATGAGTAGGAGTTGTTTGAGCCTTGATGTTCCTACTCATTCATGCTTGTTTGTCATGCCTGCTACTGCTTAGAGTTGAGTCAGGTCTGATTCATCGGGGATGAATTGGAATGTTGTGAACATGTCCTATTGTGTGTGAACACGATTTTGGTAAAGGTAGCGGTGAGAGGCCATGTAGGAGTACATGGTGGGTTGTCACATTGATGCCGTCCTCAGGAACTGAGTTCTGTGTTTGTGATCCATGAACAGTTACTACCACACATTGGGTTCCGGTAACTCGACCCCTCTCAACTTATTAATCAGCCGGACCTCTATCCAGGAGTTGCAACTAGTTTATGGTGTTTGTAGGTTGTGTTAGTAGTTTACCAAGTGGCACCTGGTACAGGTGGGCTTGGGTCAGACTAGGCACCGTGGCCGTGTATGCCAAGCGCCGCCCGTTTGGTGGGCTTGGAACCCTGTATACATCGTTTGGGGCCGTGAGCGACACCCCGGCCGGATCTCCTTGCGGATGGAACCCGAATAGGCGATAAACCTGGACTAGAGTCTTGCGTGATTAGTCAGGTCGTGGCCGACACCCTCGCCAGGCTTCCACTTGAAGGTTGTCGAGATACATGACGTGTACATGGCGGTAAGTGGCGAGAGCGTGTGTGAAGAAGTACACCCCTGCAGGGTTAATATGATCTATTCGAATAGCCGTGTCCGTGGTAAAGGACCTCTGGGTTGCCTATACAGTTCATAGACAAGTGAAAGTGGATACTCTAAAATACGCAAGATAAGCGTGAGTGCTATGGATGGCGTTCTCGTAGGAAGACGGGAGAGGATCCATAGTGGTGTCTTGATATGGTGAATATGTGGACTCGTGTGCGCCACCTCAAAAGAGTTGCTTGCGATCGTAGTTCAGGATAGCCACCGAGTCAAAGCTGGCTTGCTGCAGTTAAACCCCACCAGCCATTTGTTGATAATGATGCATATGTAGTTAGTTCTGATGTAAGTCTTGCTGGGTACATTTGTACTCACGTTTGCTTAATTTATGTTTTTGCAGAGAGACTTCAGTCTCACTAGTAGTTCCGCGTGGACTTCGATGTTTAGCTTGTTATCTCAGCTACGATCTTGTGCCCTCGGCAGGATCTGGCAGATAGTCAGGCTTCTCAGCCTTTTTCATTTGTAGATGCCTATACTCAGACATGTTAAGCTCCCGCATATGCTTGTTGTTTGTATGCTCTGAATGCTGGGTCGAGAGACCCATGTTTATAATACCTCGCTCCTCGGAGCCTATTGAATAAAATACTTGAGTTGGAGAGTCATGTTGTGATGCCATGTTGTATTTGCACATATCGAGCATATTCTGTGTATGTTATTGAAATGCTTGGTATGTGTGGGATCTGACTATCTTGTTGTTTATCCTTGGTAGCCTCTTACCGGGAAATGTCTCCTAGTGCTTCCACTGAGCCCTGGTAGCTTGATACTGCTCTGGAACACTTAGGCTGGCCGGCATGTGTCCTTCTTCATTTCTGTGTCTGTCCCTTCGGGGAAATGTCACGCGGTATCTACCAGAGTCCTGTTAGCCTGCTACAGCCCGGATTCTCCGGAGTCCTGCTAGCCCAGCTGCTACAGCCCGGATTCACTCGCTGATGACCGACACGTTCGTTGCTGGGTCACGTATGCCTGTCCCTGTAAGTTAGTGCTACTTTGGGTTCATGACTAGCCATGTCAGCCCAGGTTCTTTTCCATATGGATGCTAGCGACACTATCATATTCATGATCCAAAAGGCGCAAACGGTCCCGGGCCTGGTAAGACGACACCCATGGGAATACCGTGCGTGAGGCCACAAAGTGATATGTGGTGTTATATGCTAGATCGGTGTGGCATAGGATCGGAGTCCTGACACCCCCCCACCACCCCTCACCACATAGTTGCTTCTAGCTTGAAACCCCTACTTCCTCGTCGAGGGGCTACACGGATCGGCCATGGTTTCATGGAACGATGGTGACAATAGTAGCAGAGATGAAGAGCGCAACATCAAGGTGAACACTTCACGTTATTTTCATCCAGGTGTAAGCAAAATTGCAGGATAGATGCACAACCTACCCTAATTTGATGTATCTGCCGATCCATAGCACATCCATGATGACTCATCCACGGAACGATAATTGGGACGTCCTACGAAAGTGATGCATCCAATCCGAGTATCGTAGGCACACATACGGTGCTGCTCCGGTGGGTTGCGTGAGTCCACCTCATTGCCATTGTCTTGTCATTTACAACCTAGAGTAGAAGTTGCACAATATTTTGCTTTGTATGACAATGCGTACATAATTATGCAAAGAACGTCGGTCCTCCAGGAGGTTGCAAAGATGGTTGATGAATCGAGGCCTTCCAATTTTAATAGGGCAATCAAGGAGTTACAGGATAGTTACACACACATTGTGGACGTTACAAGGAAGGACAAGGAGCTACAGGAACGATGGAATTCTTCGTTCGCGCAAGAGAACAGACAAATGCAAATTGTACCGACTGAGCTGCAAGCTATTTGGAGAAGCTAAGTGAATCAAAACTTAGAGAAGCCGTTGAGACAGATGAGCTGCACAAGTTACGCGAAAGTATGTACGCACTTAAGAATGAAGTACATGAGTTGAGGGCCGAGAAGAAGAAGCTCGAGTACTTAATCGAATACCTCATGAAATCAGGGGAACAACAAGGAGAAGCTCAAGAGAATCCGAAGTGTTTGTGATGAGTAAATAGTGGTCGAGTGTAATAACAATGAAGCTTGCTTTGGCCGTTCCAACTTTTGTGAACTGATAGCACAGTCAACCATGTTTCATGCCATTATTACGATAACATGAGTTTGCAGAGGGAAAGGCCTAGTCTATGCCACAAATTTCTGTAATCTTCATAACCTTTCCCCTTGCAACAGACTCTTCTGTGAACAGCTGCGCAAGCTGCTGCTGAAAATGGTGCTTCTCGTCCTTGAGCTTATCCCTCTCCTTCTTAGCCTTAACTCGCAACAACTTGTGCATGTTGTTAGATGTCGTCGTCACCAAGTTCTTCACATGTAACTCCGACTTAAGTTGGATCAACTCATGTTTTGCATCACCCAACTTCTGTACAGTTGTCTTTAACTCGTCCTGCACCTTGCCTACCTCATTCAGTAGCTTCTCCTACATAGATGCTTGGTGCTTCCGCTTCCGTGTGACAATCTTTATGTAGTCTCTGGAACTCTGAAGCTTGTCTACATATTTGACACTTTTCTCCTTCTCACACAATTTCCATACTGCAATCAGAGCTCTCGTCATGCTGTGTGGCCACTCCTTGTCCTTCCATTTCAAGAATCCGCAATGGTTTCCTTCCCGCACTACCAAGACGGGGAAAAACATGTGAAACAAAGCTTTCATAATTTATTATTTTACAGTCAACATTATTTGCCTCACTTTGTTAGCGCAAGCGATGAACCTCCTCGCAGTGTTGGTGCCCTGGAATGCGACGAACCTGCTGCATCTTTGTTTGTGTCGGCAACATACGTCCACATCGCCCGCTAATCTGTAGTACTACCTCTCTCTCAGTTTACAGGGCGTGCGCGTACCCCTAGGTCGTCAATTTGACCAACCTAATACAAGTCATATATTACAAAAAGTATACCAATATAAACTTTAGATGTTCTATTTTCAGAAGATATAATTTTTGTGTTATATAGTTTATATTAAGGTGATCAAATTGGCAACCTAGGTATACGCGTAGGACTTGTAAACTGAAACGGAGGTAGTAGGTGTCGTCAGGTATGGTCTCGGGAATCTACCAACAAGTACCAAGTTCGACTGGATCTGATTAAACGCTCTTCGCTATAATGACAGGAAAATAGATCGACAACGGGTAATAAATAAGGCCAAATGTGTACTCACGTTGATGCCGACAACTTCGAAGTCGTCTCCATCAAAGGAATTGCTATCACGGCCCAACGACGCCATTCCATCTTATATTTCAAGAGGTGGGAGTCTGGGAGAACTTCTGCTGGCTTGCTGTTTACATAGCGTCATTGTTTGGATGGTTATTCAGTATGCGGGACATAGCCATCAGAGCTTTTCAAGATGTGCAACGCGAGCACACATAACACACCAAATGCTTAGTCGGACTTTACTGGTCGGAACCTCAGACAGTTTACATGACATGAAACTAGCACCGAGTTCCTTTTCTCACCCCCACAAACCTATCATCAATCCAGTGGCAGCTCCTACCCCCCGCTTACTTCGTACCACAACGAAGCCATGGCGTCCCATCCGGCTCCGCCGCTGGGTCAAGCACTGACAGCCTTGATGGCTATGCAGGATGACACCCTATGTGACACTCTTTCGTGCCTCGGCATGCTGCAGTGCATTAGAGTTGTTGGCTCTGACGGCAGCCTTGTGCAGTCCTACCAAGACTATCTCCGGTGGTGGCCAAGGCCCTAGACATGCCCGCCATCCTCAAGGACGACGTGTCCCCCATGGCAGGGCTGGGGCAGCGTACACGATGGTGATGCTAAGTCTGATGGACTCCCCTTCGACGATGGCGGCGATTTTTGATGGCTATGATTCCACGACACATGCAAGAGGATACTAGTGGCAGAGAGCAAATATTTCTTACCGATTTCATTAAGTAGTTAGCTGGTTTGTGGCATACACATATGAACAAGTAGTAAAATTGGTTCATTTCTTAAGGATTTGATGAAGCACCGCCTCGGCGCCAACAGGGACTGGTTAGCATCAATGGATGGGCAAGGCGAAATGCAGTTGCACAACGTGTACAACGCCGTAAACATACAACTGCTGCCCATATCGGCACAATTTTTCCAGGCACTCCACCTACAAGGCAATCAATTGTTCAGGTACAATAACACAATTGCGAAGCTGCTGAATGTTGCAATCACACAACCCCCTTCTCGGTTGTACGGGTACAGATACTATATCGTCCTTGCTATTTTTAACATCGCGATAGCTGTAAGCACCGGGGACAATCCAACCGAGTCAAGTTGGAAACTCATGTCTCCTGCTAGCTCCGAATTACTATGAAGATGCCGTGTACCACGCCGGCCGAATATGTGCTGTCACTAGTGGCGGAACCTACTTTGTGAGGGATCCTACAACATACAGTTAGTACTTCATAAGCAGTGCATCCACCAATCATATGCGCATAGGCTTAAACTTAGACCATGCACATCTATTTGAATGCTTTTGCATGTGGTACTTAAGATCTGTAAGTGCTCGTACTAATCTGGCGTCAAATTTAGGCACACAGGCACCACCGAGGCGCATCCAGCCTCCAGTTTTGAACATCAGCCCTATACCCAAGACGTTGTTTTGGAACCTCGTGCTTGATGACGGAGAGCTCCCGAACAATATGTTTCTTGTGATTATGGGCGGCTACATAGCAGGAGGGGAGGAAGAGTTTGAACATAAAGATCGAACCGTCCGTTCGTACTCTACACTTCTTTGCAGGCTGGTTCGCGTCGAAGGATTGGATGGGGATCTTGAAGGTGCACGTTGGCAGAACTTTTGGCACTTGGGTGCGAGATCTATATTCGTTGGACATAGCTATCCACTGATGCTAGAGATGCCCCGTTCAGACCATGATCAAAACAGCCTTCCTTTCCTGAAACGAAGGTGTGATTTTACAGCTCGTAGTCGCACCAGCATAGAGATAGGTCATCTCCCATGCTTGTGCTGGTACAACGTCGATGGTCCTCCTACGCTGGGCATGTACCTCAAGAGCTGCGAAGAAGAACGGCATGACAAACCCGTCTGGTTAGTGCCCTCTCTACGTAATAGAGATGAGTGGCAGTAGGTAGTCCGTCCCGACGCATGTATTTTGAGGTGTTATGTGAATCATATTGTACTGAGCGCATTAAAAGTTTCAAGCATGGTGAACAGAATGTACACTAAGTGAAGGCGCGCGTGCAATCGTGCTATGCTGGAGTGGCGTGTTTGCACTACTATGATCAATTGGCATGTTTATGTACTTCCAAGAAAAATAGCGTGTCTGCATTACTGTAATCTATACGAAAACACTAAATGACTTGGCATGTGTGTACTACTGCAATCATGTTGTGCTGGAGTGCATGTCTGCACTACTGTAATATGTATGAAAACGCTAAATGATTTGGCGTGTTACTTGTCATAGTTAAGATAAATCAATTAGAATTTCCGAGATCGCATGGTCTGCAGTGCGGTGATCAATTGGTGTGTTTATGGTTGGACCGGTCTCTGTAGGGCACTAGCTAGGTGATGTCCGAGTGGCGTGCTATGCACACAATGACATGTCTTATCACTGGCCGCCACGCTATCTACCTAGGCACTCCATAAAAAGTCGGACAGTCCAATAGCTTTTCCAGGCGAGCACGCATGCATGAGAACAAGATGGCACCGTGCGGTCCCATTGTACCAGTCATAGCGGTGCACATATACGTGGTGCACTACCTGCAAACACTAAAAGAATAGCCTATTAGAGGGAACCAATAGCCCTGAGTTTTGTACAACTCAATTGACACGTCAACCGTGTTGGCGCGGTAAGTGTCGTTCGACGGTTAGTCCCTAGGCAGTCATGGAAACTCCTAGGCATGGTATGTGCTGCTCAGCAACCGCTCTAATTATGCATGATTGATTCTGTCAGTGGAACCGACGAAGGCATCTGCGAACAACACTATATCTCCTCTCCCTCACAGAACCGCCCTGCGATCCCTTCCACTACCGATCTCTCTCTCTCCCTAAAAGAATCCCTTCCACTCCCTTCCACTCCCATGGCTAGGCCGGAGCCCCATGACAACCCACAAGTATAGGGGATCATTTGTAGCCTTTCTCGATAAATAAGAGTGTCGAACCCAACGAGGAGCTAAAGGCATAACAAATATTCCCTCAAGTTCTATCGACCATCAATACACGCACACTTGACATTTGCTTTACCTAAAACAAGTATGAAGCTATTTTGCAAGAATAAAACTATGAGTACTTTGTGAGAATAAAACTATGAATAAATTGCAAGGTAATAAAAGTGGATAGCTTTTGTCAACAAGAAATTCATTTGTTCCTAGGCAATCGATAACAAGTACCGGTAATCATTCTTGTAATTCAATATGAGGGAGAGGCATGAGCTAACATACTTTCTCTACTTGGATCATATGCACTTATGATTGGACCTCTAGCAAGCATCCACAACTACCAAAGATCATTAAGGTCGTGAAATAACCATAGCATTAAGTATCAAGTCCTCTTTATCCCATACGCAACAACCCACCTACTCGGGTTTAAGCTTCTGTCACTCTCGCAACCCACCATAAGCGAATCATGAACATATTGCAACACCCTACAACAGGGATACCTCATGTTTGTGCGAGACGGAGGGCACCGTAGGACAGCGCCATAAATAAAATATACAATCATACCAACCAAGATCACGATTAACCCATAGGACAAAACGGATCTACTCAAACATCATAGGATAGCCAAATATCATTGCGAAATAATATATGGAGTTTAGCACCATGTTTAAGTAGAGATTACAGCGAGGAGAAGGGGTGTTACACCGCTACATAGAGGGCGAGAGAGTTGGTGTTTATGGTAGCAAGATTGTTGATGTAGATCACTGTCATGATCCTAGCCCCGGCGGCACTCCGACGCCATCGGGAGAGAGGGGGAGAGAGAGCCCCCTCCTTCTTCTTCTTCCTTGGCCTCCCCCTAGATGGGAGGAGAGTTCCCCCTCTTGTCCATGGCCTCCATGGCGGCCGAGGGGTGGGAGCCCCACCGAGATTGGATCTCCCTCTCTGTTCTCTTCTGTTTCATGTTCCCCAGATCTGGCCCTTCATGGTTTCTTAAATTCCCGGAGATCCGTAACTCCGATTGCGCTGAAATTTTTACACGTTTTTTCCATAAATTATCTTTCTTGCGCCAGAAGTAGAGCTCCAACTGACGTACAAGGTGGGCATAAGATATCTGGGTGCGCCTGGCCCCCAGGCGCGCCGTGGTGGGTTGCGGTCACTGTGGGCCCCCTCTTCTGATGATTCCAACTCCCAAAAATCACAGATATTCCAAAATAATTCTCCGTAAAATTTTATTGCACTTGGACTTCGTTTGATATGGATTTTCTGCAAAACAAAAAACATGCAACAAACAGGAACTGGCACTAGGCACTGGATCAATATGTTAGTCCAAATAAATCATATAAAATGTTGCCAAAAGTGTATAAAAGTTGTATAATATTGGCAAGAAACAATCAAAAAATTATAGATACGATGGAGATGTATCAGCATCGCCAAGCTTAATTCCTGCTCGGCCTCGAGCAGGTAAATGATAAAAAAGATAATTTTTGATTTGGAATGCTACCTAACATAAACTTGATCATATGTCTAGTCATGGCATGAATATTAAGACATAAGTGATTCAAAGCAATAGTCTATAATTTTACATAAAGACATCAATACTCAGGCATCCCAACAAACAATCATGTCTTTTAAAATATCAATGCTAAAGAAAGCTATCCCTATAAAATCATATAGTCTTGTCATGCTCTGTCTTATTTACACAAAGTATTTATCATGCACAACCCCGATGACAAACCGAGCAATTAGTTCATACTTTTTAACGCGCTTCAGCTTTTTCAACTCCCACGCAATACATGAGCGCAAGCCATATAGAACTATGGGTGGAATAAAGTATGATGATAGGGGTAAATATAGAGAAGACAAAAAAGTAAGAAAGTCTCACATCAACGCGGCTAACCAACGGGCTATGGATATGCACATCAATTGATATCAACGTGAGGAGTAGGGATTTCCATGCAACGGATGCACTAAGAGCTATAAGTGTATGAAAGCTCAATATGAAAACTAAGTGGGTGTGCATCATACTTGCTTGCTCATGAAGACCTCGGGCATTTGAGGAAGCCCAGCATCGGAATATACAAACCAAGTTCTATAATGAAAAATTCCCACTAGTATATGAAAGTGACTAAATAGGAGACTCTCTATATGAAAAACATGGTGCTACTTTGAAGCACAAGTGTGGTAAAAGATAGTAACAATGCCCCTTCTCTCTTTTTTATTTTCTTTTATTTCTCTCATTGTCCGGAGTCTCATCCCGACTTGTGGGGGAATCATAGTCTCCATTATCCTTTCCTCACTGGGACATGCTCTAATAATGAATAATGATGATCATCACACTTCTATTTACTTATAACTCAAAATAAATAAAAATTATAACTCGATACCTAGAACAAAATATGACTCTATATGAATGCCTCTAGCGGTGTACCAGGATGTGCAATGATCTAGCATAACAACGATATCAAAAAAGGGACAAGCCATAGAAATATCATGCTATCTATCTTACGATCATGCAAAGCAATATGACAATGAATGCTCAAGTCATCAAAACGGAGGCGGTCACTACATACACTTCCATGATGATACATGTTTGTCACAGTAGGTCACATTTTCTGTCATGCATGTACATCCATGACGATTTTATGACAGAATCAAGATAGTCATACCTGTGCTGTCGTAGAAGTGTTCCATGACATTACCAAAATAATCATCACGGAAGTGTCCACTTCCATGACGATAAATCGCGCATCACAGAAGTGCTTTCGTCAAGGGTGACCGATATGTGGAATCCACCGTAACGGAACACCATTAAGCTATCAGGTCCGGTTTTGGATCCGATAACCCGTTAATAGCCTCGACCAATGGGGATTTTCCACGTGTAAAATTATCATTGGCTGGAGGAAACACGTGTCAGCTCCGCGTTGGCACATGTGTCGCTCATCCAATGGGCGAGATGCGCCTATGATATGTTGACACGTGGACTAGCCCAAAAGTGGCCCATAAAGTTTAAATGGGCTGGCCCAACTAAAGGCCCACAAGATTTTGCGGACCATAATGGGCCGGCCCAGCTAAAGGCCCACGAGATTTTGCGGACCATAATGGGCTGGCCCAGCTAAAGGCCGACAAGATTTTGCGGGCCATAATGGGCCGGCCCAGCTAAAGGCCCACAAGATTTTGCGGGCCATAATGGGCTGGCCCAGGTAAAGGCCCACAAGATTTTTGCGGACCATAATGGGCCGGCCCAGCTAAAGGCCCATGAGATTTCACTGACCATAATGGGCCGGCCCAACTAAAGGCCCATGAGATTTCGCCGACCATAATGGGACAGCCCAGCTGAAGTCCCTAAGGATTTTGAGGACCCTAGTAGGCCAGCCCATTAACTGGCTGTCATGTTTTGGGCCAAATGCCGGCCCATATTTGCTCCGGTCCACTAATAGCCTGCCACGTTCCGGGCCTAATAATGGCCCATATGAGATCCGGCCCATTAAAAGCCTATCACGTTCTGGGCCAAATTACGGCCCAGATCAGCTCCGGCCCTTTAAGAGGCTTTGGGCTAAATTATGGCCCATATCAGATTCGGCCCGTCAACTGGACGCTATGCTTTTGGGCACACTTGCTAAAGCCCATTTAGTAATTCGGCCTGATATTAGTTTCGGCCTGTTAAAGGCCCGTTTAACATTTCGGCCCTATATTTATTTCGGCATGTTAAAAGCCCGTCATATAGTTGGGCCTAACTACGGCCCGGTTTGCATCCGGCCTGCTCGCAGCCAATAATCTGATTGGGACAAATAAGGACCGAGACAATTTTGGCCTGTTAAAAGCCCATGATTTGATTGGCACAATCATGGGCCGGGGTCCATTTCGGGTTGCGCCGGCCCGTGAGCTGTTCGGCACGTTTCAGGCCCAACCTACTTTTCAGCCTCCTAAAAGCCTATTGAGTTTTCTTGCGAAAAGAGGGCCGGCGGTTTACTCGGCCTATTAAAGGCCCGAATCTACTAGTGGCCCAGTTTACATTTAGGCCTTTTAACGGACCAAGATTACGGGGCCCATGATGCAGATCATACATCGTGATTGCATGACGGACTGATTATGTACTGTAATTTTCCAGTTTGGCCGGTTTACTACGAAGACAGGATATATATACAGTAAAATAATTGCAGCATCGTGAATAAGAAAAAACCTAGACTATAGAATAAAAAAATTACGGCATATTACATCCACTAGGCATCAAAGTTTGCCACTATAATAATAAAGCACAAGTAGACAACATATTACATACACTGGGCATCAAAGATCGCCACCAGTGCAAATAAACACGCGACAAAATAATATACAAAACCGACAACACTTCAATAGAGTTCAAGAAAGGTTAGCCCTGCTCGGGAGCTGCAGCACAAGCAGCTAAGCAAGCTGATGAGACTGCGCTTGTTTAACACTTATATCCTCCTCACTCTGAAAGATAAACAAGCAGACAGATGACAGGTTTTACACATAAAATGATAGAGGCAAAGGTGTCCGGTCTTTCGATGAGATGATGGATATCGCTTTGGTGGAAGTCGACTTTGACGATCCGACTACGAACGTGCGAGGACGTCGCGCCCTAGCAATCGCTAAACCAACTCCGAGAGGTTATTGACCATGCCGGAGCACGATCAACCTGACCACGAGGGTCTGTTTCCTGCGAGCAAATGAAGAACAAGCAAGAAACGAAGATTGCAATCTGGATATTGCGAATATAAGATGAAAGCTTTATTGATCAAGGTGGGATTCTGTGATGCCTTTGTCTGGTCGTTGAACACAAACGAAGTACGCTAAGTTACAGCTATGGCGAACTTTAATCTAAACAAAACCCAAAGTCTAAACGATGCCTTAAGGGCTGTATATATGGAGGAAGAGGGGGGAATTTCGTGGCCCTTGAGGGAGGGGTTCAAAACCAACCCTAACTCTTGTTTGCCCACACATACGGACTCTAAAAATAGCCTATAATCAAGTCGAAATTACATGGGCCTGGCCCAATAATAAGGTGACGCAGCACCTAGAATAGCCTCTAGGTGAAAATTATGAAGTAGCATCTTGTATATTTCGTCCAAGGCTTCATGCACTCAATATGGTGGCTTCCACGTCCTGAAATCATCACTTGTAACTCCGTTCTTGTTCCCCTTGCGCATGCCATCATCTCCATGCTTGTTCTTTCTCCAATGTTCATCCTTCTCAAAGCTAGGCCCTTCATTTGTAAGCAAAACAAATGTATCCAATTTAGGCAGCATCATATTCTCATGAACATTAGAATCATTACCAAGAAACAAAAGTACCTGGTAATTTAAATGGCGTGCGCGAGCTCTAGTAGTTGGTCTAGTATGTATAGCAGCAGGGGCTGTGGGTGTCACAATGGTATTGATGTCCTCATCATCCTCCCCTTCTTGAAATGAGGTCGTCCTCGACGGAAGCTCATCTTCCTCACCCAAATAAGGCTTCAAATCTGCTATGTTAAAAGTGGGACTAACCCTAAAATCTGTAGGCAGCTCAAGTTTATATGCATTATCATTTACTTTCTCTAACACCTTAAAAGGACCATCAACACGTGGCATTAGCTTTGATTTGCGCAAATTAGGAAATCTATCCTGACGCAAATGTAACCAGACAAGATCTCCAGGTGCAAACACAACATGTTTTCTACCCTTATCTCTAGCAAGTTTATATTTAGCATTCATACGCTCAATGTTTTTCTTAGTTACCTCATGCATTTTTAAGATCAATTCAACACGTTGTTTAGCATCAAAATTAACCTTCTCCGAAGATGGAAGAGGCAACAAATCAATAGGTGCATGAGGTAGGAAACCATACACAATTTCAAAAGGGCACATCTTAGTAGTAGAATGCAATGAACGATTATAAGCAAATTCAATATGAGGCAAGCATTCTTCCCACATTTTCTTGTTATTCTTCAAAATAGCCCTAAGCCTAGTAGACAAAGTTCTATTGACTACTTCAGCTTGTCCATCAGTTTGAGGATGACATGTAGTACTAAAAAGCAGTTTAGTCCCCAACTTTGCCCATAAACATCTCCAAAAGTGGCTAAGAAATTTAGTATCATGATCTGAAACAATTGTATTTGGCACACCATGCAAGCGAATAATTTCACGAAAGAAAAAATCAAGAATATTAGTAGCATCATCGCTTTTATGAGTAAACCTAAAACAAAGTCCATCGGTATATCCTCCCAAGGAACACCAGGTACAGGCAAAGGCATATATAAACCATGAGGATTGAGTCGTGTCTTAGCTTTTTGACATGTAGTGCAGCGAGCAACAAAACGCTCAACATCCTGTCTCATCTTTGGCCAAAAGAAATGTGTAGCAAGTACGTCCTCCGTCTTATTCACGCCAAAGTGTCCCATTAATCCTCCTCCATGCGCTTCCTGCAACAAAAAACGACGAATCGAGCTAGCTGGAATGCATAGCTTGTTAGCACGGAACACAAAGCCATCATTAATAATGAACTTGTTCCATGTTCTTCCTTCTTTACAATTCTGCATTACATCTTTAAAATCAGCATCATGCACATATTGATCTTTGATGGTCTCCGAACCAAATATTTTGAAGTCAAGTTGTGAAAGCATAGTATAGCGACGAGACAATGCATCAGCAATAACATTCTCTTTACCCTTCTTGTGTTTTATAACATAGGGGAAAGTCTCAATGAATTCAACCCATTTAGCGTGTCTACGATTCAGTTTAGCTTGAATTTTAATATGTTACAAAGATTCATGATCAAAATGTATAACAAATTCTTTGGGCCATAAATAATGTTGCCATGTCTCTAAAGTCCAAACAAGAGCATATAATTCTTTATCATAAGTAGAATAATCCAGACTTGGCCCACTCAATTTTTTAGAAAAGTATGCAACAGGTTTGCCATCTTGTAATAACACACCTCCTAATCCAATTCCACTAGCATCACATTCAGCTCAAAAGTCTTATTAAAATCAGGAAGTTGGAGTAAAGGAGCATGTGTCAACTTATCTTTCAATACCGTGAAGGCTTCTTCCTGTGCGGTGCCCCAAACAAAAGGCACATCCTTCTTTGTACGCTCATTGAGAGGTGCAGCAATGGTGCTGAAATCTCTCACAAAACGCCTATAGAATCCAGCAAGGCCAAGAAAACTCCTCACTTGTGTGACATTTTTGGGCTGTGGCCAACTCTCAATAGCTTCAATCTTGGCTTTATCAACTTCAATTCCCTGTGGAGTAACAACATAGCCAAGAAAAGACACTCGGTCGATGCAAAAGGTGCACTTCCCAAGGTTACCAAACAAACGTGCATCACGTAGAGCAATAAAAATAACACATAAATGTTCCAAGTGTTCCTCCAAAGATCTACTATAAATCAATATGTCATCAAAGTAAACTACCACAAATCGTCCAATGAAAGCACGTAAAACTTCGTTCATTAATCTCATGAAAGTACTAGGTGCATTAGTTAACCCAAAAGGCATGGCTAACCACTCATATAGTCCAAACTTAGTTTTAAATGCTGTTTTCCATTCATCCCCCAATTTCATACGAATTTCATGGTATCCACTACGCAAATCAACTTTGGAGAATATTGTAGAGCCACTCAATTCATCAAGCATATCATCTAGCCTAGGAATAGGATGACGATAATGAATAGTAATATTATTAATGCCTCTACAATCAACACACATACGCTATGTACCATCCTTTTTTGGCACTAGAATAATGGGAACAACACAAGGACTAAGGGATTCGCGTATATAACCTTTGTCGAGAAGCTCTTGTACTTGACGCATAATCTCCTTCGTCTCCTCTGGATTGGTACGGTATGGTGCACGGTTGGGTAGCGATGCACCGGGAATTAAGTCAATTTGATGCTCAATCCCTCGAATAGGTAGTAATCCCGGTGGCACGTCTTGTGGGAAGATGTCAGCGAACTCCTACAAAATGTTAGTGACAGCAGGGGGCAAAGAGGAAGGCACATCCTCGAATGAAAATAATGCCTCTTTGCACACAAAAGCATAGCAAACAGATTTGCTAAAATCTAGCTCATCAATATCAAATTTAGTGGCAAGTAAACATGCACTTTTCAATTTAATTTCAGAAGCAACACTAGATGGTTTATTATTAGGCTTCATTTGTTGCTCAAATTCTTTTGCCACAATCTCATTTTCACTCTTATTCTTCTCCCGTTTTGCTTTATTAGCTCTATTAATATCATCTTTCAAAATGGAATCAGGAGTCATAGGAAGCAAAGTAATAATTTTATCCTTATGAACAAGAGTATACTGATTGTTTCTACCATGGTGGACATAATTTTTATCAAATTGACATGGTCGACCAAGTAATAAGGAACATGCTTGCATAGGTACCACATCACAATCAACATAATCAGCATATGTAGAGATACTAAAATGCACACGAACAGTACGTGTTACCTTAACCTTGTCGTTGTTGTTGAACCATTGGATGTAGTAAGGATGTGGATGTGGTCTTGTGGTGAGAGATAGCTTCTCCACCATCTCCATGCTAGCCAAGTTGTTGCAGCTCCTCCGTTTATGATAACACGCACAGAACGTTCCTTCACAACTCCCTTTGTGTGGAACAAATTATGCCTTTGATTTTGGTCAGCTTGTGTGACCTGCACACTGAAAACACGTATTGCGTCTCATGATCAGAATCATATCCACCATGTTCTTCACGTGTAATAAGGGCCAAAGTCTCCTCATCATAGTCACTAGAGGACTCATATCCACCATCCTCAGTAGCAATCATCACACGCTGAGATTCGCATTCTCGCGCATAATGACCTCTTCCCTTACAATGATGACAAATAATATCACTTGTGTGCCCTGCTGATGCCATGGAAGAAGAAGAGCTCTGTGCAGGTCCGGCAGGCGCGCTCTTGGTAGATAGTGGTGGTTGTGCCTGCTTTCTTGTATCACGGCTGGAGGTGGCACCCGATGGAGGTGCTGGTGCTGTGGAAGTAGAATATGCACGCGGTGTCCATGAGGAAGGTCGACCTGCAGAAAAGTTAGTGCGCGCCATTGCTTGTCGATCCTGCACTTCACGTTCAGCTTTACAAGCAAGATGGAATAAACGAGTGATACTAGTATACACCTTATACTCTAGAATGGTCTAAATCTCTCTATTTAATCCACCCATAAAACGTGCAAGCATAGCTTCATTCTCCTCAACAATACCACATCTAATCATGCCAGTTTGTAATTCTTGATAATATTCTTCTACAAAATTTTTTCATTGTCTTAAACACTGCAGTTTTTGAAGCAATTCACGTTGATAGTATGGTGGAACCCAATGAGTACGCATAGCAGTTTTGAAAGTAGCCCAAGTAGCTGGAATATGATATAAGCTACAATGTTCAGACCACCATACACATGCAAAACTAGTGAAAGCACAAACAGCAGCAGCAACCCGTCTCTCCTCGGGATATTGCAAACATGTAAAACGCTGTTCAGTTTCTAACTCCCAAGTAAGATATATATCAGGAACATATCTACCCTCAAATGGTGGAATATTCAATTTTAGTTTAGGAATATGGTCATTATCTCGTACCTGAGGTGGTGGTGCAGGCCTACCATTGCAATTATATACATGAGGTCGACCTACTGGTGGTGGTGCTGGTGGCTGCACGTAGTTCTGATTTTGATCAACCTCATCCTCATAATCGCCCGCATACTCATCATCCTCCTGGGTACCAGCAGCAGCAGTAGCAGGAGCCAAAGAAGCATCAACAACAGGTACAGCAGCACCAGAAGTTTGGCCATCCTCAAGAGGAACACACTTCGCTCGTCTGTACTGATTCACAAGGGGGCGTTGTTATTGTCGTTGCAATGGTGTGATAGGTGCAACCGGCGGTGGTTGTGGAAAACGTGCGAGCAATTCATTAAACTTGTTATCAAGCTTTGTTTCGAACGTCTTCTCAATGCCATCTATCTTCCCCATGGCCTCTTCAAATCTGTTTAGCACATCTTGCACCTGTCCACTCATCATTTGCTGAAATTTATCAAGTAGCTGTTTGTTCGTCAGGTTCTCCCAATCAGTCTCATCGGCTTGTGATCCTGCCATGGTTAGCAGCAAATAGAAACACACAAGGATATGATCCTATAGACTACTAAGAAGTGGTGGTGGTGTATCACAAACCCGTCAAGCAAATCTCAAATTCTTACCAGTTCTTACCCAACAGTAGGAGGTGATCGGCAACGTTGTAGTCAAAACTCTCAAAGCTTGGATAAAGCGATTACCAGGGAGAGTCAAATGCACGACGTAGATGTATGTGGAGCTGGGAAGGCTTATAATATGGTAGCAAAAAGGGCCAGCAATAATCAATTCAGAGATGCAAACTTGAATAAACGCTCAGCGACGGTACTGTGCTGGTCCTAGGCTAGACCGTGCTAGAGACGCGAGCCTAGAACACTAACAAAATCACGGCGCTGCACGTAAACAAGGAAAAGCACACTCTGGAATTTATTTTTTCGCTCTATTTTTTTGCGCTCTGTTTTTTTTGCAAAAAATCACTATAATGGCGAGTGTCTCAAAACTCTTCCGAGGTCAAACTGACAGGATGGGCACGAAATTTTGTTGACAATTTTTTTTTCGGGAATCAGGGCAGCGGGCGAAAAAATGCAACAAAAAATCACTATGATGGCGAATGTCTCAAAATACTCCCTGGGACCTAAAAATAGGATAGGGAAAACTATTTTCGGTCGCCGAAATTTTGGCCTAAAAACTGCCCGGGGGTCTCCAGACACCTTTTTTTTTCGAAACCTACTCAGGCCAGGAAACACGAATCAGAATTAGGTGGATCTTAGAAACAAACCTAATACGAAAAGAACTTGGATTGGTGGTGGATATATGGTGGTAGGATGGTGGTATATGAAGCGATGGTGGTATATGGATATGGATCGGTGGTATATGGCAGCATTGGTGGGACATGGTAGCGGTGGTGCTATAAGGCAGCATTGGTGGGATATGGCAGCGGTGGTGGTATATGGCAACAACGATGAAGATGGTGCAGCGGCGGCTTGACAAACTGTGATAGAACTCAAAACTCTAAAGGACTAGACGCTAAGACCAGCAACTAGACACGACGATGCAACCGCAAATTCAACAAAGCAAAACCCTAAAAAGATTATGCAAAGGCTCAGATTGGTTCGGATATGATGAACTAACCCTATTTTTTTGTGTGGCTTTTTTGTGGACTGTATGTATGAAGAACAGACTCGATCTAAACTACGAAAAACTGTAAAATCTCACCGAGCAACCTGGAAGTCTGATACCACTTGATAGAGGCAAAGGTGTCCCGTCTTTCGATGAGATGATGGATATCGCTTTGGTGGAAGTAGACTTTGACGATCCGACTACGAACGTGCAAGGACGTCGCGCCTTAGCAATCGCTAAACCAACTCCAAGAGGTTATTGACCACGCCGGAGCACGATCAACCTGACCACGAGGGTCTGTTTCCTACGAGCAAATGAAGAACAAGCAAGAAACTGAGATTGCAATATGGATATTGCGATATAAGATGAAAGCTTTATTGATCAAGGTGGGGTTCTGTGACGCCTTTGTCTCATCATTGAACACAAACGAAGTACGTGAAGTTGCAGCTATGGCGAACTTTAATCTAAACAAAACCCAAAGTCTAAACGACGCCCTAAGGGCTGTATATATGGAGGAAGAGGGGGGAATTTCGTGGCCCTTGAGGGAGGGGTCCGAAACCAACCCTAACTCTTGTTTCCCCACACATACAGACTCTAAAAATAGCCTATAATCAAGTATTTCGAAATTACATGGGCCTGGCCCAATAATAAGGTGACGCAGCACCTAGAATAGCCTCTAGACGAAAATTATCACTACAAAAAAATACATTTCCGTGATGATACGTGTTTGTCACAGTAGGTCACGTTTTTTGTCATGCATGTACATCCATGAAGATTTTATGACAGAATCAAGATAGTCATACCTGTGCCGTTGTAGAAGTGTTCCATGACATTACCAGAATTATCATCACGGAAGTGTCCACTTCCATGACGATAAATCGCGCGTCATAGAAGTGCTTTCATCAAGGGTGACCGACACGTGGCATCCACCGTAACGGAATGCCGTTAAGCTATCGGGTCTGGTTTTGGATCCGATAACCCGCTAACAGCCCCGACCAATGGGGATTTTCCACGTGTAAAATCATCATTGGCTGGAGGAAACATGTGTCAGCTCATCGTTGGGACAGATGTCATCCACTCATTAGACGGAAGGCACCTATGATACGTCGACACGTGGCACGGCCCAATAGAGGCCCATTCCTGTGAAAAGGCCGAACCGTTTGACTTGGTAAAAAGGTGGCGGGCCGTCCCATGAAAAGCCTGTTAACGGCTTGTTCGCATATAGCCCATCTACAACCCGCTAAATCAAGGCCCGTTACACCCTATCCGAATTAGGCCCAGTAGCGTCATCTGGGCCATCCAATATGATTCCAGCCCATTTTCACTTCTGGCGCATGTATGGCCCATGACGTCTTTCGACCCATATGAGGCCCTATGTAACTCTTGGCCTATTAACGACCCGTGGTGAAACTGGCCCGTAATGAACAATGTATCAGTTTACACCCATTAACGGCCCTGGTGAAACTTGCCCGTAATGAACAGTGTATCACTTTATACCCATTAACGGCCTGATATTCCGTTGGGCCGTTTCCAGCCCATGTTATCTTTCGGCCTTCTCAGAGCCCATTTATTCTTGGGCTCATTTCCAGCATTCGTTTACTTACGGCCCGTTACTGTCATTTTCTGCTTGTGGGCCACATTCAGCCTGTGGTTACAGTCGGCCCGTTTGTGGTCTGTTAATACATTGGGCCGTTTTCATAGCGTCATCAAATACGGCCTATTAACGATGGCCTGTTATGGTCGGCCCATGAACGGACGATTCCAACTCTAGCCCGTTTACGACCATAATGCGGTCTGTTTGGCCCATGTTTGGCCAATCGATCATACGGCCCGTATAAGGACCATTGATGATACGACCCGTAGAAGGCCCATTGTTTCTATGGCCTATAGAAGGCCCACTGTTTCTATGGCCAGTACGACGCCCAGTGTCACTACAATAAATATTAGCCCATGGTTATTATGGCCTAGTTTAAAAAAATAGGTTATTGCAGCCACTAGCTAACCGCGGAAAAGAACTGCAATGACTACAAGCAAACAAATAAACAAGATAACAAGGAAATAAATAAGCAAGCAACTAACGCTAGGCTATCACGGCTATTACACATATTACATCCACTGGGCATCAAAGTTCGCCACCAGTGCAAATATAGGGAACAAAGTAGTATATCATATACACTGGTTGTCAAAGTTGGCGACCAGCGCAAATAAACGCCGCAGCAAAACAAATCCAGAACTGAAACCACTTCAGAAGATCTCAAGAAACAATATCCTGGGTACCCATAATGCTGGCAAGATTCTTAGCAAGCTTATTAACTTTCTCTTGTTTGGCGCTTAAATCCTCCAGCGCTTGCTGTTGCACCAGAAAATATGCATCTGAATTCTGGAGGGACTTCCTGAGTCCTTCAGCTTCCTGTCGTAGTACATCTGATCGATATCTTTCAACTTGAAGTTGAGACTCAAGAAGATGAACTGATTCAGGCAGCGAGTTCGAAGAGCTTGTGCCAGCATTAGTGGCCAGTAACTCGAGCACTACATTAAGACAGGACTTTTGGGTTCCCTCACTGTCGTCAATATAGTTTTTATCAGCTTTCTTGGAGACCAACATGGATGTCTCACTATCTTGAACCTTATCTGCATTACTTCCTTTACCATTGGATAACGCGGTACTGTTCTCCAATATTTTATCCACATTCTAAAAGAGAAACAAGCAGACACATCACATGTTTACCATGTTGTATATGAAACTCATTTTGGTAAATGAGTTTAGTAGTAAAGTGGACAGGATAACAACATGAAACAAACATATATCTATGTACCATGGTCACTTTATGGTCTATATCATTCTAGTTTTTGTTGCCAAATCAAGATAGAGACACAGTTCAAATAATATTTGTTCAAGACGCATGCCTCCCGAGCCTCCTTTCCCATTAACTGCGATGCGACGCATGCGTGCGGGCACTGTCCCACGCATGCCTCCCACGTCATGCACGCGCATGACCCCCATGTCGCGCGTTCAACGCGGGTCATGGGGAAGCGCAGCGGACAAACAGTGGCCGCGGTAAAATCAGCCCCAACTGCCCGCGCACCGTTCTGGGCCTGGCCTAAAAACGTGCTACGCTTATGTATGGCCCAGGCCCGGGGGCTCCTGTCGGTGTACAAAAGTAGGGGCTATGATTTTGATTCCTTTACTTGTGCACGGGCAGTCAGAGCCTCCCGCCACGGCCACGCACAGACACGACAAGAAAGGGAAGACGGAGAGGAGCCGAAGCCACAAAACAAATGAAAAAACAACAAGGACCAAGGCCACAAAGATCAGATGGGCGAAGCAGGTTTTCCCGGCAAGGACCCTTGCCGGGGCAGCCTCAGCGGCCCCGGCAAGACCCTTGCCGGGGCAGCTCGCCCACGCCAACTGAGTGAACCACCCTTGAGCCCGCCGACGCTTGGCAAACACGTCGGGACAAGGCTCGGGAGGAACCTCTGTGGTGGCATGTAGATCTTTGTGAAGACATAGAATGCTCGAGATCAAGTAAGGATAGGAAGGCAACCATCCTCACCGAAGGAACCCACAAGACCCCCGGCAAGATCCTTGCCGGGGACGCTAGTGCGCCACGGCAAGACCCTTGCCGGGCCACCCAGCAGGACCCTTGCCGGGCCACCCGGCAGGACCCTTGCCGGGCCACCCGACAAGGCCCTCGCTAAGCGCACCGGCAGGGCCGCTGCCAGGCCTGCGGCAGCTAAGTCTTCACCGCTGTTCGCATACAGCTGCCGACCCAACCAGCTGGGCAGGCACGTGCGTGGCAGCATGCAATCCTTCGTGGAGGCTCCACCACCACGCCACCTTAGCTGCCTGCCTGCCTACATGGCACCGCATGCATCGCTTGCCAGGGCGCGTGTCGAAGCAAGGGGGAGCGGCGACGGACGGGACGGGCCCCGCCCCCATCCCCGATAAAGTGGAGGGACACCTAAGCCTTGCATTTAATGCACCTTGTCCTGTAATACGGGCGATAAGCTCGTGCTACTGTATCACTTTCCACCTCCCGTGTGCCACTGTGGCAGCCCCTTTCACCTATAAAAGGAGGCCCATGGCACACAGAGAAAGGATTCGGCTCTTTCGAACCCCACAGCACCTAGAGCTAGTTCGAGAGCTCAAGAACATTAATACATCCACCAAAGCAGGATGGTAGGGTTTTACGCATCGTTGCGGCCCGAACCTAGGTAAATCCCCCTTGTGTTGTCTGTTAGTCCCGCTCTTCTCATGATCCCCGCGCCCTGCAACCGTAGAAGGGATTTCAGTGATCCCATAGGTGTCGTTTCCCACCGACAGAGAGAGAGGAAGAAGTTAGGTCTATGAGAAAGATGGAGACATGTAATATACGTGAGATGCGTGTTCATCCGGATTTTATACATGTGGAAGGAGAAGAGACAACAAGTTTGATGAGAGAGCTGGAAAAACATGGACGAGAGGGGAAGGTTCTCGTGGGTTGAGGGATTGATAATTTTGTGCAGGGGAGAGAGGGATTGGTAATTTTGTGCGGGAGAGAGAGGGTGGGGGGAGGAGTCAGTCAGCCGTCGTCACATCATCCTGCTTCCAAATGGCCCCGCATTCTCTAGCACAGTGTGGTAGCCGTCTTCGATCTCCTCGATGCCCTCTTTGAAGATTGAGGTGTTGTGCATGCTGGGGTGCAGAGAAGCACAAGCGAGAGTGGTCCCATATAACCTTCGATGGGGATGAATTGTGGTCTCGGGGGAGGGTGTGTGTGTGTGTGTGTGATATTGAGAGAAAACAAACCTAAGGAGAGAAATGTATGTGTATCTGACGGAAAGCGACATGCTAAACAGGGTATTCACGAAGAGATTGTGCGTGCTAGATAGAGAGCGACGTGCAGGCCTTGAGGTGGGCAGGGGCCAGGTGAGGGTGTCAAAATGTGCGTGTTGATGCATGTGTTACATGCGATCGTGCGAGGGACGGACAAATCGAGAGAGATGGTTGTTGTGTTACGGATGCTCCTCTCTCTCTCACACACACACAAGTAAAATAGAAGACCGTTCTCTCATGCATACACAACGTATCGACATCTATCTATGTCTCACTCATGCATGATCATTTGCACATTCACACCTCTCTATGTCTCTATCACACGCACACCGTATCCACATTGCCCTTCCGCCACAACACACATATAGACACATACACACGTTCTCTCTCAGTCACACACACAAAACCAGTATCAGAAAAACTAGGGCACACCTAAAACGTCAAAATCCAAATAAACACGAACTGGAGCTAAATTCAAATATATGGAAATATTGTAGCGTCAAGAACTTTTCCAAGAAAGAAAAGTTGAGTAATATTCGGGGATTGTTTTCACACACACAAAAAAGGTTCGGTGGATGTCCTTCGAGCGCGACACGGTGACGCACCGTTCGATCGACCGCGCGGCCGCGGTTCACGCGCTTGCACAAGATTCCGTATCGTGGCTGTGGTATAACTAATATAAGTGTTGCCTCGGTCTAATGTTTACGTGTACTAGGACGGTTTTCTTTTAAGTTTGACCAACCTTATATAAAACTAAACTAAGCTCCCATATGTGCACTCATCAATATGCCACCGCTGCCGTTGCGCATGCCGGCGCCCGCCTGCTCCGGCCAACAATTTCTCGCCTATCACCACCGTGTCGCCGCCATCCCTATGCCATGAAGCCGAAGGCTCGCCCGCTCACGTCGTCTACAGTACCTCTTTGCGATGCCGCTGCGCTACCAAGCACACGAGCAGCTGGTGGAGCCACGTCTATGCACGCAACATACGAAGAATACGACGAGCACATGCTCTAGCATGCCATCGAGGAGGAACTAGCATGTCATTGTCGTCTTTGCTCGCGCGGAGGAGGCACGCATGGTGGCTGTCACGGAGGAAGCTGGTCGCACCCGCGCCGAGCCCGCAAACCGGGTGCAGACGCGGAATCTACCTTCAAGACCTTGAATGCCACGTGGAATCTGAAGGAGCAATTTGGGTTAGTCGACTCTTGTGAGCTGTTGGATGCAACATGGATGGCTAGAAGGGCTTCTTCAACCTCCGAAATTGATGCACGGTTCATATTCTCAGCCCGCCACACGCCTAACCGCCTGCCGCCGCCACCCCGCCCTCCCCTGAACCACCTGCCACCGCCATGCTCCCCCACCCCCGCCATCCGTTTAACCCCGGGCACGATCCATTTTTTCTGGTGAACTGCATTCCACACCCAACACTCATAAGATAGATCATGGGCACCCTGCCACCCTAATATAGGTACTGGGGTAGCTTCTCCACTGTCTTCTTCCCTCGCTCCGTCGAACTTCTTTCACAAATCGACTGACCCAAATTATACTACTAGTATGAATGTATTATGTATAGTAGGAACACGAAGATACGAGCAGTAGTACCAACTGCAAGAAGAATAGTAGTAAGACATAGTACTAGTACTACTGTATGTACTAAAGAGTTCAAATAACAAGAAAGAACATAAACATAGTTCTGCTGGGGGCTCAGCACAACACGCCCCTGAAAATAAACTAAGCAACTAGTCCGCTTGACACTGCAGTAGAACCAGCATGAGCGATGGCACTGCCACCTACTCGGAGTCTGAGTCCACGTCCTCGACTTCGTCCTCGTCCCTCTTCCTCTTCCTCTTCGCTGACGCTTCTTTGCTTGAACCGGACACTGGGTTCTGCTTCTTCATCCAACCCTGGTAGATATTTAAACAAAGGTAGGCATCCATTGCTGCGTACAGGATGTGATCTTCATCTAATGTCTTCGACTCCCATGCATGATGAAACTCGTGGTGAGGTTTCTTCAGTTTAGCGTACGAAGGATCAATCATGGCTGCTGCCAGGGTCAGCATTGAAAGCTGAGAGGAGGACACCAGGCTTGCCTTCTGGAGATCGAAGGGCTAGCCTACAACGAGGCCTATCCGACCCAGGACATCCCTGTCGTTCCTAAAGTCTACAGTAACGAATTTCACTCTTTCGTCCTTGAGGAAGTTCTTAAAATCCTGGCACTCAATGTCGGCATGACATATGTGGTAGACCAAATACACGTTTTGTACGCAAACCTGGATCAGGGCGGGCTTCTTCTTCTCTGCCTCCTTTAGAATCTTCTCTCTTTCTAGGACTGTGGTATACTCAACATCTAGCCCAGCGACCCACTCATCCGTTGAACTGTTGAACATGCGTAGGAAGCGAGCAAGGCATGCTTTCACCGTCATGGATCCACGTGTGTAGATGACGATGAACTCATCGCCGGTGATGGCTCTAACCTGGTACTCAGTGGCAACCATGGAGATTTGGGAGGCCATGGATTTTGGAGGAGGGTTAGGAGAAGCTAAACTGGTGTAATGTGAAAGGACAGGACGACTGGGAGCGAACTGTTGTAAGGTACTATACTAGTAGAAGACGGGGACGAGTAGGGCATGCGAACGGCGTGGGGTTGCTGGCTTGCCCGGTAGATAAATGACTGCAAGCCCCCAAAGAGTTCTCGAGAACTAAGCGGGACCCACTAGATGTCATGTCTACTAGACCCATATCGTAGGCCTGACGTTATAGCTTCTGCATGTTCGCACGCCATGCCGGCGCGTGGATGTAACTTCACTTAATTCCTTCAACCATCGCGCCTCCCACGACCTTCGCCTCCCTCGCGCGGTCGCGCCCTTTGAGACTTCGACCGGCTATAAATGAGCATTTTTTTGCCTACTCCGCATGCATGGTACTTCCTCTGGTCCTTTTTACTTCCGTCAACCGTTTGCAAAGTGTTTGACCAAATTTATACCAAAAATATCAATATCTACAATACTGATTATAATGAGTATAAAAATATTGATTTGACATTGTGAATGTTGATACATTTTTTCTATAAGTTTGGTCAAAGTAGAGGTACATTGACTTCAGACAAAACTTAAATGCACAATGCAGACTAGTTCCTCCGTCCAGGTGCGTGCCATGTCCTATCTTTTCATCACAACAAGGTTAGCTATTAGAGTACTACTACCTCCCTTCTAGTTTAAAGGGCTCGATTCAAAAATTTCACCTACTCTTAGCAAGATAGAGGCGGTGGAATAGTTTTTGTAGTCTACAAAGTACTCAACTAATGTTGTCATTCTTCACAAAAAAATGTGTTTACCAATGCATGCATGAACACTAGTTACTCTAACCCCCCTGTCTTCTTTAATTCTTTGCCACATCAGCATGTTTGCTATTCCCGTGTGCATGATACCAGCTAAGATACCACCATTATGACCAGTCTTAATCATCGCATGCAATAATTTAGTGCACCTTGAAATATGAACATGTGTGGGGCGTGTATGTTTTTAATTACTTGAGACTATACCTAGCCCGGCATGCAAGATGACTTATTATGCACCGTTCCCCATACCTTCAGGAAGCCCGTTTGTCTCCAAATCTTTTCCTCTCCATGTGTGGAAACAATATGCCTGCCAGACTCTCCTTATCCCTCCGGCGGTCCCATCACTCCACCCTGTGTGGGAAAAAGCTGCATGCATGACTCTCCTACCCCCGTGCTCGTCTAATCCATTGTGACCAGCAATATTTATACCCCTTCCCTCCCCCGTAATTTACTCCAACAAATATGCCCACGTAGCTGTTATGTTAATCACACAACATATCTTACGGGACACTGCTTCAGTTACTTAACTACAGGTGCATTGGGTCACTGACATATGGGCCCGACAGGGGTCTGGCCCACATGTGATGCAACTGGACCTGCAGTTAAGTCAGTGCAGCTCAGTCAATATCTTACGTAGGTGTGCCATTGCTCGCATAAATACTGCGCCTCCCATGACATTCAGAAGAACGCTCATGTTCATCGCTATCTCCTCCCCCTCCCTCTCACATCGACCACCATGGCATCTCCCCTCCCGTGCCCTAGGCGCTCCTCGCTGCATCGCATGGATGGTCACGCGTCGCCGTTCCGTTCCTCGCCTCCACTAGTCAAGGAGGATGCCTTGGCGTTCCACTCCTCGCCGCGATGCATCGAGGTGGACGCGTCGGCGTTCCCAATCTCGCCAGCACGTGCGTCAGAGGACGCGTCGGCTCCCCGCTACGAGGAGAACGCCGCACCGCCCACCGAGCCCCCCAGCCTTGAGGAGCTTTGGAAAGAAATGGATGTCGCCATGTGGGAGGCTTTGCCACCGGCAGAGCACGCCAAAATAGAGGCGGAGAAGAAGGCGGAGGAAGGGAAGCATGCCGCGGGGCAAGCTACTGGCAGGTCTATGTCGTGTCCGAGAGAGTCAGGCAATTGGCTCTTTGGCAGAAGGCTCGTGCAAGGGCCATGAGGGTGGCGGAGGACACCCATGCCAAAGCCCTGAGTGCAGTCGGTCCCAAGCGCCTCATCTACGCTTGGCGATACATGGATCGGGTGCACACTTCCAGCGAGGAGTACCTGTTGGCGCCGGATCACCACACCGGTGAGATCACGCTCGCCCGCCGGCAAGCCGCCAATCAGCACCTCGCGAGTTGGGAGGCTGAGGAAGAGGCGTTGTGTCGGCGCGCTGGGAAACAGCCGCGCACTAGGGCACTCGTGGCGCGCCGCAAGCGCTCCTGCGATCGCCGCGGCTTGTAGTAGGAGTATAATTTAGTTTCGTAAGGTGATCTCATTAGTTTTGGGACGCAAATGATAAATCCCGAACGTTCGGGAATTATTAGCATCCTTAATTAAGTATGTAAGAGGGAAAGTTTGGAAACCTTGTGTATCTGTATGCATTTTGTAAGTACGTGCATATAGCACAAACTTTACTATATACTATCGCACTACACGTCTCTCTCTATATATGCTTGCAGACTGTGCTACCCCCTCCGCCCAGGTGAATAAGTCATCTTTGGTTGTGCATGATGACCAAGAAGGAGGGAAGACTTTATACACCTAGACGGAGGGAGTACTACTATTACTTATGTACATGCAAATGCATGTTTTAACATTACGATGCGGTTTTTGTAAAAGTAGAAAAACAACACTAGTCAAGCTTGTGAAACGTTTCAATGCAAAACAAATGCAAAAATGCTCGTTTGATTGTTTACTTTTAGTTTCCTTCTCTGTGGTTATTTCTATGTCGTACTTTGTACGGAGTATCTCATTGGTCGGAAAGGCATGCAAATTCCCAAACCGCTTCCTACACCCTGTATCGAATTATTTGCCTAACAAGTTGTCCGGTGCAATTGGAATTCCAACTTGAGTACTAGTTGAAAGAACATGCGGTGCCCCCATGTTTGGTTTTGGTAATTGATGACAATCTCTATGGACTAATGGTTGTCTTGAGTTATATTTGAAGGATTTGTCCATAGGCTTCTCTTGAAGTCCATGTGTTGGTTTCAATGAGTTTATGAGTCGACCAAGGTGCTATTAAGGAATTATCCAAAGATTGGTCATGTGAGTGTTGAGCTTATTGCAAGCATGTCTTGAAGAATAAGATTGTGTGATCATTCATGTTTACCTTCAAGACATCATCCAAATGAAGAGAGTTGGAAAGATTCAAGGTTGATCAAGACTAAGTCAACAGTGAATCAAGTTGATCAACTCACAAAGTGTAGAAGATGTACCGAGAGGGATCAAGTGATACCATGGTATGGTAACCATTGTCCATTGCACTTTGTGTACTAACCCATGGTCTATGTGAGAGTTCTATGTGGGGTTAGGTACGTGTCCATGGGCTTGCGTAAAGAGGAAGATATCATATAACCCATGGAAAGGATGACATCAAGTGGTGATTGTCATCAAGATTTCCGTGTGCAAGTTCAAGTGGAGCATCATGAAGATATCAAGTGCTTGAATCTTGCCATCCATTGTGGTGTCAATGGACTTCTGAAGATGTGCGAAAGAGTGGCTCACCCATAGTGGACTATGGGGGAGCAATAATCTAGTCTTCATCGAGCCAACGCAATCAAGAAAGGTGGTCCAACTTGAGGGAGTCAAGATCGTCATCATCTAGCTAAAGTGGACCACGTGCAAGGCAAAGGTTTGCCCTTGATAGGTTTTCTATTTTACCGGTCTCGTGGTGGTAGTTGGGAGACCGGGTTATAGGATCGTTTGCCGTACTATCAAGTGGGGCTCTCAAGTTGGTAGCTTGATCGTATCATTAGTAGAGAGCTCAAACCATTGCATCCTTGCATCATGTTTCTTGGTTCTTTTTTGGTTCTCTTTGTGAGTCTTAGCGCTTATGGTCATCCTTATGACAAGCTAGAGTTCATCGAAAAGGGAGTTCGCATGCATCTTCTATGATGTATTCGGTGTTGGAGGTTTTACTGGTCTTATCCGGGGAAGGGTTCTCACCATTTTATTATGGGCCTTTTCTCATTTGCTTCTTATTGATATTCTATCAAGACTGTGTTAGCCCATGTCATTAGCTTTCCAACAAACTTGGTTTCGTTGAATTCGAAGTCCGTTTGCAAAAGTTGTGGCTGTTTTGGTAAAGGCTGCAGCGGTACTACCGCGACTAGAGCGGATGTAAATTTTTAGTACCGCTCTATAGCGGTACTACCGCGGCTCCTGAGCGGTAGTACCGCTCCAGAGCTGTACTACCGTGGCTCCTGAGCGGTTGTACCACTCCGGACCAAAATCTCGTGTTTTGCTCAGCGGAGGTAGGCACGACAGTATTTTTTTAGTACCGCTCGCAAGCAGTTGTACCGCTACCATTTGCGGTAGTACCGTGAGGTCGAGCGGTAGTACCGCTCCGGCGGTTCTACTGACCTTTTGCCTCCTCGCTGTTCTTTTTCAAAGGGGTTCTACCGCCCTAGCGGTAGTACCGCTCCTTGGAGCGATAGTACCGCTCTGTGTGGGCTGTGAGCATAATGGTTGGATTTTCCCCACCTTAAAAGGGGGTCTTCTTCCCCATTGAACCTTATCTCTTAAGCTCGTGTTCTTCCCCGTTGTTGACCTTCTTCGAGCTTGCTAACTCTCAATCCCTCCAATGATTCTTGCTAGTTCTTGAGGGAAAAGAGAGAGAGGAGATCTAGATCCATGTTTCCACCAATCACTTCCTCCTCTAAGTGAGGGGAACCCCTTGGATCTAGATCTTGGAGTTCTTCGTGTTCTTCTTTCGTTCTTCCTCTCATTTTCCTCCCTAGCATTAGTTGCTTTGGTGGGATTTGGGAGAGAAGCACTTGGGCACCCCGTGTGCCCTTGCCATTGCATTTGGTGCATCGATTTGAGTTCTCCACATGATACGTGGAAGTTACAAGTTGAGAAGCTTATTACTCTTGGGTGCTTGGTACCCTTGAGTTTGTTACTCTTGGGTGTTTGTACACCCTAGAGCTTGTTCCTCTTGGGTGCCTTGGCGCCCTAGACGGTTGGTGTTGTTCGGAGCTCAATCGTTGTGGTGTCAAGCTCCGGGCAAGCGTCGGGGTCTCCAATTAGGTTGTGGAGATCGCCCCGAGCAATTTGACGGGTACCGGCGACCGCCCCCAAGGGTTGCCAAAGTGTACGGGTTTGGTGACCGCCCCCAAGGGTTGCCATTTGTACGGGTTAGGTGACCGCCTCAAGGGTCCCTTAGTGGAATCACGGCATCTTGCATTGTGCGAGGGCGTGAGGAAATTATGGTGGCCCTAGTGGCTTCTTGGGGAGCATTGTGCCTCCACACCGTTCCAAACAGAGATTAGCATCCGCAAGGGTGCGATACACTGTCGTCTCCGCGTGCCTCGGTTATCTCTTACCCGAGCCCTTTACTTATGCACTTTATTTGTGATAGCCATATTGTTCTTTGTCATATATCTTGCTATCACATAGTTACTATCTTGCTTACATAAGTTGTTGGTGCACATAGGTGAGCCTAGTTGTTGTAGGTTTTGTGCTTGACAAATTAATCGTTAGGTTTATTCCGCATTTGTTCAAGCCTCTACCGTAATTATTTTAAAACGCCTATTCACCCCCCCTCTAGGCGACATCCACGATCTTTCAATTGGTATCAGAGCCTCGCCTCTCTTTATTAGGCTTTACCGCCTAGAGAGTAAAGATGTCGACTAGGGGATTAGGATTCTCTGACACTCTTAGTTTCGATGGCACAAATTTTGATGTTTGGGTAATTCGCATGCTTAATCACTTTAGGGTCATGGACCCAAATTTAGAGCGAATTGTAGATATGGGTTTTTCTCCTCAAAAGGATCCCCAAAGATTATCTTTAGAGGATGAGAAAAACTCTTATCTCAATGCTTAAGCTTCTAATGTTCTTTTCGATGCTTTGAGCAATGTAGTTATATTTCAACTCATGCTGTTCCGGGATGCTCATGAGTTGTGGACAAAGCTTCAAGATAAATATGGTGTGTCCAAGATTTGTAAGGATGATCGTTCTCCCTCCATCTCCGGCCGTGTTGTATTCTCAACTTCTTCTACTTCACCTACATGTGGTTTGCCACAAGGTAAGGACATGGTGAGTAGTGGTCTTCATTGCAATGATGATAGTGGGCTTATTGTTGATAATCCTTCATCACTTTCTTATTGCAATGCTTCATCTTTGGACTTTAGCACTTCGAGCTCTCCAAATGTTTCACATGCTTGTGTTGATAGTTCTTGTTCCTAGGTGGCATGTTAGCCCTACAAGTTGCAATTTGCTTGTGTTTGGTGTGAAGATGATGTCGGATATCCTTGCTATCTACCACCGGGAATTACTTCAAATACTTCTTGTCTTTTGACAATTGGTACTCACTTATGTGTGGTAGAAATTATTGAGCATCTTCACGTTGGCATTTGCTTTTTTTTGCCTTATCTCTTGCCAAGTTTGTGTCAACTCCCATTGCCTTCTATGTCACTCGAGGATCTTGTTGTTTTCTTGATCTTGTCCAGTGTTTTCTTGATATAGTGAAAGTGGTGGTCCTACCTTGTGCATTTTGTATTCAATTGCAAATTATCTATAATGCACAACTCATGGGGGGTCCTATTTTCTATAAAACACTAATCTTGTGGTCCATTTTAAGTGTGTGTTGGTGGACGACAAGCCGTTTCTTTTTGGTACTTGTGCCATCATGAAAGTTTGTAGAGAGCTTGGTTTCTTTGGAACCATCCTCTCTTTTGGGAGTTTGATATAATTTTGTGTGTTCCAATGGATATCTCATTCCTTGATGTATCTTTGATATCTTCCAAGTGATGATTTCTCCATTTGGTATCCTTTTCACTTGGTATTTCCTTTTTTTGTATCGGTTCTTGAAAGTATTAAGCATGCATATTAACTTCATGTAATTTCCTTGGCATGCTTTCTTTCTTTGACCCAATATATAGGGGAATCTCCAGCAAGTCTCAAATCAGATGATATGTGCATGAAATTCATTTTCATATCTATTTGCACATATTTATGTGGAGATTGTCATATGTATTGATGTTTCTAACCCTTTGCACTACAAAAAAAGACACATCCGTGACATTTTGGGTCGAACGAATTTATTTTCTGTGATACATATGACACTTCTATGGCGATAATTGTAACAGAACCCAGTATCATCATAGATGTGGTGGGCTCCTACTTCTATGACAAAAAATCATGATAGAAAATGGGATTTTCGTCCTGGGCGGGCAGGAGACGCAGCTGCATGACATTCTTTGGGCCATCCATGACGGAAAAAAATCGTGGTAGAAGCGAGGGGTAGGAAAATTTCGGGGAGTTGCCGGTTACGGTGGGAGGTCGGGGGCCGAGCAATGCGAGTTTCTCTCGTACACGTACGCGCATGTGTGCCAGGCGTTGGCTCTAACTAAACCCGAGTGAGGCGTTGGGCTGTAACTGAACCCGAGCGATTGCACTGCAAGCTACGCGTTACTGAACCCGAGCGATCGATCGATGGCTGTTAACTGAACTCGATGGAGCGATTCCTTCGCTACTGTTGCTAACTGAAGCCGACCGATTGGATGAACAGTGAGCGTTGCAGGGGGGGGGTTTGGATGAACAGTGAGCGGTGGCGTTGCATCTGGATGAACAGGACCCCGTGGTGTGGAGTGCTGGATGAACAGTAGACGGTGGAGGGGTGGTCGTGGAGGGGTGGTTGAACAGGACCCCGTGGTGTGGAGGGCTGGATGAACAGTAGATGGTGGAGGGCTGGATGAACAGTAGACGGTGGAGGGCTGGTTGAACAGTAGCCGGTGGAGTAGCGCGCAGTGGAGGCTGGATGAACAGGAGCCCGTGGAGGCTGGAGGAGGTCGACGGTAGCCCGTGGAGGCTGGAGGAGGTCGACGGTGGAGATGAACAGTATCCCGTGGAGTCCCGTTTTGCGGTACGCCACACCCCTCCCGATGAACAGGACCCCCGTTTCGACGGTAGCGCTCCAACAAAAGTCCGTTTCGTCCATTTTTGCGGTATGCCACACCCCTCCCGATCAACAGGACCCCTGTTTCGACCGTTGGAGGTCCGTTTCGTCCGTTTTGCGGTACGCCACACCCCTCCCGATCAACAGGACCCCCATTTCGACCGTAGGAAGTCCATTTCCGCCGTTTTGCGGTATGCCACACCCCTCACGATCAACAGGACCCTGTTCCGAACGTAGGAGGTCCGTTTCCTTCATTGTGCGGCACGCCAGTCCTCGTTTCCATCGCCTGTTCTGTCCAAGCCCTCTCGATGAACACGACCACACATTCCGTTCCAACCCAGCCGGTTGGCTCCCCATGAACACGACGACGACGCTATTTCTCCGTTCTGACCCAGCCATGTACGTATGCGCGAGTAGGCGTTCGAGACCCTGCCCGTATGTACGTACGTGGTCGTATTTTCTTTCTTGCACCCTCGCCACTGTACGTACGTGTACATGCTATGTGCGCGCCTCTACTACGACACGTGTGCGCCTCTACATCGACCAGTATGTACGTACATATTCGCAACCAGAATGACAAAGCTACGTACGCTCCGACCAGGTGGGTCCCGACTGTCAGGCACTTCCTTGCCTGCGAAGATGTAGCTGGTGGGTCCCAGCAGTTAGGGGGGCGAATCATTTTGTTTTTTTGCCCGGACGCACTTCCTTGCGTGCAAAGATGTAGCTGGTGGGTCCCAGCAGTCAGGGGGGCAAATCATTTTTTTTGCCCGGACGCACTTCCTTGCGTGCGAAGGTGTAGCTTGTGGGTCCCAGCAGTCAGGAGGGAAATGTTTTTTTCGCGAAATACGGTGGCCCGTCTGGTGGGTCCCTGCTGTCAGGTGGAGGAATCATTATTTTCCGCGTAATAAGGAGGCACTTCCTTGCTGCGGCCATGGACCCAGCTGTCAGCCTCTCCACGTACAGTCCACGTCCGATGGAAGTCGTTCCTTGACCACGTTGACCATGTCGCGCCGAGAGCACCAGGGCGGTGGACGACAGCGAGGCCTAGGAAGGGGACGACGCGGAGCCGGTGAAGACGCGGCAGTGGATGCCCACGCGGAGAGGAGTATGAGTATTCACTCGTTCGACTGCGGTGTGAGGCTGCCGTCGCTGCAGGGCCTGGCCAGCAGTGGGAATAGTAGGTGGCGGTGAGGCCTCCGCGGCAGCACAGCCGGCCACGGGAGGCAGGAGCGGGCGGCACGACCGGCGCTGCTTTGGGCGGCTGGAGCAAGAAGACCAGAGGTTGAAGAAGCACTACGGCCGTTGGATGGACATCGTACGGTCACTGGAGCTAGAATCGTTCATATTGACTAAGTTGACAAAGCCCTCCGTCCTGTCAACTTAGTAGGCCCACAAGTCAGCCTCCCACCAAGGTGGGTCCCAGCTAGCAGGGGGAGTATCCATTTTTTTGTGCGTAATAAAGAGGCACTTCCGGTGGGTCCAAGCTGACAGCGGGGGAAACATTTTTTTCACGAAATACGGTGGCCCGTCCGGTGGGTCCCAGCAGTCAGGGGGGAAACGTTTATTTCGCGAAATAAGGTGGCCCATCCGGTGGGTCCCTACTGTCAAGTGGAGGAATAATTATTTTGCGCGTAATAAGGAGGCACTTCCTTGCGGCCGCCGTGGACCCAGCTGTCAGCCTCTCCACGTACACACTACAAAAAAATACACTTCCATGATGATACGTGTTTGTCACAGTAGGTCGCATTTTTTGTCATGCATGTACATCCATGACAAATTTATGACAGAATCAAGATAGTCATACCTGTGTTGTCGTAGAAGTGTTCCATGACATTACCAAAATTATCATCACAGAAATGTCCACTTCCATGACGATAAATCGCGCATCACAGAAGTGCTTTCGTCAAGGGTGACCGACACGTGGCATCCACCGTAACGGAACCCCGTTAAGCTATCGGGTCGGGTTTTGGATCCGATAACCCGTTAACAGCCCCGACCAATGGGGATTTTCCACGTGTAAAATCATCATTGGCTGGAGGAAACACATGTCAGCTCACCGTTGGGACAGATGTCGTCCACTCATTGGACAGAAGGTGTAAGTCGACACGTGGCACGGCCCAACAGAGGCCCATTCCTGTGAAAAGGCCGACACATTTGACTTGGTTAAAAGGTGGCGGGCCGGCCCATCTAAAGCCTGTTAACGGCATGTTCGCATATAGCCCATTTACAGCCCGCTAACCCAAGGCCCATTACGCCCTATCCGAATTAGGCCCAGTAGCGTGATCTGGGCCACCCAATATGATTCCAGCCCGTTTTCACTTCTGGCCCATGTATGGCCCATGACGTCTTTCGTCCCATATGAGGCCCTATGTAACTCTTGGCCTATTAACGGTCCGTGGTGAAACTGGCCCGTAATGAACAGTGTATCACTTTGTACCCATTAAGGGCCCGTTATTCCGTTGGGCCATTTCCAATCCATGTTATCTTTCGGCCTTCTCAGAGCCCATTTATTCTTGGTCTCATTTCCAGCATTCGTTTACTTACGGCCCATTACTGTCATTTTCTGCTTATGGGCCAAATTCAGCCCGTGGTTACAGTCGGCCCGTTTGTGGTCCGTTAACACGTTGGGCCGTTTTCATAGCATCATGAAATACGGCCTATTAATGATGGCCCGTTATGGTCAGCCCATGAACGGACGATTCCAACTCTAGCCCATTTACGGCCATAATGCGGCCTATTATTGGCCCATGTTTGGCCAATCGATCATACTACTCGTATAAGGCCCATTGATGATACGGCCCGTAGAAGGCCCATTGTTTCTGCGGCGCGTAGAAGGCCCATTGTTTCTACGGCCCGTGGAAGGCCCACTGTTTATATGGACCGTAGAAGGCCCACTGTTTCTACGACTTGTAGGTCCAGTGTCAGTACAGTAAACATTAGCCCATGGTTATTGTGGCCTAGTTTTAAAAAATAGGTTATTGCAGTCCCTAGCAAACCGCAGAAAAAGAACTGCACTGACTACAAATAAACAAATAAACAAGACAACAAGGAAATAAATAAGCAAGCAACTTACACTAGGCTATCACGGCTATTACACATATTACATCCACTGGGCATCAAAGTTCGCCACCAGTGCAAATATAGGGAACACAACAGCATATAAACGCCGCAGCAAAACAAGTCTAGAACTGAAACCACTTCAGAAGAGCTCAAGAAACAATATCCTGGGTACCCATAATGCTGGCAAGATGCTTAGCAAGCTTATTAACTTTCTCTTGTTTGGCGCTTAAGTCCTCCAGCGCCAGCTGTTGCACCAGAAAGTATGCATCTGAATTATGCAGGGACTTCCTCAGTCCTTCGGCTTCCTGTCGCATAACATCTGATCGATGTCTTTCAACATGAAGTTGAGACTCAAGAAGCCGAACTGATTTAGGCAACGAGTTCGAAGAGCTAGTGCCAGCAGTGGTAGGCAGTAACTCGAACACTACATCAAGACAGGACTTTGGGGTTGTCTCAGTGTCCTCATTATAGTTTTTATCAACTTTCTTGGAGACCAACAGGGATGTCTCACTATCTTGAACCTTATCTTCATTACTTCCTTTACCATTTCATAACAGGGTACTCTTCTCCAATATTTTATCCGCGTTCTAAAAGAGAAACAAACAAACACATCTCAGGTTTACAATGTAGTATATGAAACTCATTTTGGTAAACCAGTTCAGTAGTAAGGTGGACAAGATAACAGCATGAAACAAACATATATCTATGTAGTATGGTCACTATATGGTCTATATCATTCTAGTTTATGTTGCCAAATCAAGATAGATACAGTTCGAATCATATCTATTTAAGACAAAGCAGCATAGACACAATATAAGCGTGGGAAACTACACAGCAATAACAACACTTGTAATGTGCATGTCATGAGAACATAACTGTTTATTCAATTGAAACTGAAATCAACATAGAGCAAGTTACAACAGCAAACAGCCAAGCACGTTGAAGAAACAGGTTTAAAACATACCTGTTGCACCATTGGAGTTTCAATTGCATCCTTCAAATTTGAAATTGGTTGGTATCAGTAAATACAGTGATGCAAGAGCAAAGTAGTATGAACCATAGCTACGGAACCTGACCTGAGAGCAATTCTTCTTCTGCTTTAAGCGTTGACTTCGGGTTCGGAGTGGTGGTCCTCGTGATTTGGGCACTGTAGTTGCCTTACTAACTGCTCGTGTTTGGGTGCTCTGTGGTGGAGACGGTGCTGTGTCAATGAGAACTGGGTGTCTATCTGCTGGGGTTGGGGTTAGAAGGGGTGTAGCTGGTTCTCTGTCCAACTGGGTAGGGGTACAATCTGCATGAGTGTGGGTTATGTGTGGTGGGGCTGATTCTTGGGCAAGTACAACCGTGGTTCTATCTGCATCGACAGGTAGCACGATCTTTTCTGAAGACCGTGTTTTTACTCCCACAGATACTGCCATCACTCCCTCCAATTGAAATGGCTGATAAACAAGAAAAGTAATTGAATGTACAGACATTGTAAGATAGACAGGTGCAATGGATAGTAGGGAAGAAAACATGGTATGAAATAATTCACATTTATGTTGTCTAAGCATACAGAATAGCAGGACATAATTTCACATATATGATGGCTAATTAAACAGGATAACATGACACAATTTCACATGTATGATGGCTAACTAAACAGGATAGAATGACATACTTCAAAATATGATGACTATGTAAACAGGATGACATGATATAACTATACGATGTGTCTATTAAAGTGGTTGGCATGCCATAAATCACAAACATGCCGTCGATGGAAACATGATGGCATGATATAATTCACAGATAGAATGACATAATTTAAAATACGATGACTATGTAAACAGGATGAGATGATATAACTATATTACGTCTTTAGAAAATGGGTTGGCATGCCATAATTCAGATACATGCTGTCTATGTGAACATCATGGCATGACATAATTCAAATATATGATTTATATACTAAGGAAGTGAGTAGAGGGCAATTGCATATATGATGTGTCAACTAAGGAGATGGCATTCAATATTGTGTATATGATGTAAAAAATAAGCATTGCAATACAACATATGCACTATATGAGTAATATAACCCTGCCAAGTTTGAGCATACACCTCAGGGGGATAATAGGACTCGTCATCTGCCTCTGAATCCTCCTCTGAAGAGCTATCTGTAACCAGCAAGATATCTGCTTCAGCAGGTAGTATTGTCTGCTCTGAAGACCTTGTTTTCACTCCAGATTTCGCCATCACCAATTCAAATGGCTGATGCACAGGAAGAGCAGTTGAATATACAAACATTGTCGACAAAAGCAATGAGAAATACAAAAAAAGGACAGCATGATATAATTGACATATATGACGCTTGCCTAAACAACATGGCATTGCATAATTCACATACATAATGCCTTGCAACAAGATAACATTGCATAATTCACATATATAATGTCTTGCAACAAGATGGCATTGCATAATTCACATATATGGTAATTAGACACTAAACAGGTGGCATTCACACAAAGCATGTATAAACTAAGCAAATGACATAGCAATGCAAGATACCATACGCACGATATGAGTAACATAACCCTGCCAAGTTAGGGCATGCACCTCAGGGGGGAAATATGACTGGTCATCTGTCTCTGAATCCTCCTCTGAGGAGCTATCGGTAACCAGCAAGACATGCGCTTCGTCAGATAGCATTGTCTGCTCTGAAGACCTTGTTTCCACTCCAGATTTTTCCATGACCGTGCCGAATGGCTGATGCACAGGAAGAGTAATTGAATGTACTAAAATTGTTGACAAATTTAACACATAATAAAAAATGATGGCATGATATAATTCACATATAAGATGACTGGCTAACCAGGGTGGCATTGCAAAATTCACATATATGATGCCTGGCTAGACAAGATGGCATTGCATGATTCACATATACGATAAAGAAACTAAACAGATGGCATTGACACAAAGCATGTCTAAACTAAGCAGATGACATCTTTAATGTATACAGTAAGCAATGCAAGGCACCATATGCATGATATTACCAACATCAGCATGCCAAGTTAGAGTGAAGTCCTCATGGGGTAAATAGGAGTTATCTTCCTCTTGATTACGATCCGAAATGGGTGGAGGGGGCCTGCCTTTGCGCCCACCATGGAACGACGTCTGCATGAAATTTTATTGCCACGCAAGGCTCATCTCTTTTGCTCTACATGATCAGTTCCATTGTGTACAATAACTGGCATGCATAGGAATAAAACATAGTGAGATTATGTAAGGAGTGCATGCACAAATCCAGAGTGATGGTAGCAAACTGTGGATAGACCCAAAACCAATGATAGCAGGCAGATAATAGCTTTAGTTAAAAAATACAGATAATGGCTCCTTTAATGTTTGTTTGCACCCAACATGAAACTCATAGTAGACACCAGAGATTAACCAGATAGTAGACAGATAGTACTGATTGCTGCCCCAATATGTACCCCACAACCATTTAAAAACTCAAGTTTGAGCATTAGTTTGGACCTGACTCGGAGTCTAATAGGTGAACACGACAATAATGTAGCATGTCATCATATTAATCGACGCATAACGTAATAAGACACGGAAGAGTGCGACCTCTCTTGCGGACCCGTGTAGTCCTCAAGGTCATCTGCTCAGTTGATGATGGTAGTGCAGTTGTCGTGGCTACCGGCGGCGGGGAAGAAGATCTGAGGCGGCGAAAGACAGTCTGGAGAGCGGATTCCTGCTGTGGTGAACCCTTCCATCGTTGGAGCAACTGAGCTGGGGTGGAACACAGCGCCGCAGGAGCAGGACAAACCACACAAGGTTTTCTTTGACACATATCTATAACAGAAGTAATTGAGTAAGGGATTGTTTGAATTTGAGGATTCTAACAATGCAGGGATAGGAAATAGACAGGAATAGGATAGGAATGCACGTGCAAAACAGAGAATTTAAAAACACAGGATTTCTACCAATCTGGGTGTTTGATTCACAACAATTGGAAGATCACAGGATGCAAAAAAGCATGGTGAGATTAAGTCAAACCACAAGAAAATGTACGGTTATAATGCTATTATGCTACTATCTCTTAGTCTTGTGCTTGATGAATAGGAATATGAAAAGGAGGAGAAGTGGAAATTAGAATTCCTACGGTTTGTCTTTCAAGGAGACACTAAAGGAACAAATCCTACAGTTTTCCTTTGCTCCATTCCTTTGCACCAAATTCATGAAAAGTAGTACCATAGGAAACTTTCCAATTCCTATGTTTTTCATTCACTTTTCCTTTCAAGCACTGGCGATTCTAGTAGGCAGGCTTGAGCAAGGAAAATCCTACACTAAAAAAATGTTTTTGTGCTACTTCTATTACTTTGGACCCAGGCCACTGCCATACTAGCTCAACTCCCAGGCCCATCGACAAATGCACAGCTCAAACGCGCAGAGATAAATAATGATGGCATTCAAGAGAGTCCATCACGGATAGCTAAGTTGCCTGGTACCTCACTGCTTGTCATATAGTAGGATAAAATAATCGTATTTCCCGTTACTACGAGTGCTCAGTGGACAATATATATAACATGTAGAGTAAAAAAGAGATGCAACAAGTGTACAACCTCTTTGGCGAAGCCATGTCGATCTCAGCGTGATTGGGTTGGCCGGTGAGGATGCTCCGGCTGACTTTGCTGTTGGAGGAGGGGAAGAAGATCTTAGGTGTCTGGAGATGGAGCCTATTGAGGATATAGCTACTTAAACCGGCCAGGAGGGCCCGGTTCACCCTCGACTATGTTGAAGCCCATGAAGATCCAGAAGATGGCGCTTTACTGAAGGAAGCCTAGAAGCCCGAAGCCCAAAGGCGGATTAGGGCCCATAGTGGTAAACCGCCATGACTATGTAAACTTGTAATATAAGTTACGAAAGGAGAGACCGAGCCGGACACTTTGTATGAGTCGGCCTCGGGGCTCTGTAGACCGGCCGGGCGTCAACCTGTGTATATAAAGGGATGACCCGGCGGCGGTTCGGGGACAACAGACAACGACTCGAGACTCAGGCAAGCGTATTTCGCTCCCTGATCATCGAAACCCAATCAATCCCATCACAACTAGACGTAGGCTTTTACCTTCATTGAAGGGGCCGAACTAGTATAAATTCCCGTGTCCCTTGTCCGGTTTAACACCTTCAAGCTAACCCGTTGCGATGGCTCCACGACTAAGTCCTTTCATGAGGACATCTGACGTGTTAATTCCACGACAGTTGGCGCCCACCGTGGGGCTATCGCAAGATGGTGTCGAGTTCTTGAAGGGCTGCTCTGAAGGACTTAAGGGGTACGTGATCGGCCGGATGACCAAAAGTCATCGCGGCAAGCTCTACATCGACGATGAAGGATGGGGCCCCGAGGCCGGCTCGATCGAGTACGGGTACCGGGTCCCCTTCGGCGGAATTCATGTCTTCATCGGCAAGATCGGCGAACCGGGCCCTGAGCCGGACATCTGCACCGACCTCGTCAAGACGGCTCAGCGTGCGTGTCCAGCCCGGGTCAAGCCCGCCGTGAAGCGTGTGTTTGTAGGATGTGTCCATGGGATCGGATTTGAACCGGTGTCTGAAGGCGAGACAGCCGTATACTCCGACAGCGAGTCATCCACTTATGAAAACCGAGTCCTTGTACCAGATACATAGCGAGGTGTTCGAAGGATATTCCGATGGCAACAGTATTTCGGACCTCCTTGAACCGCCAAGTCGGGTTGCTGTTTACATGGCCGGAATGCAGCCCACGTTGCAGTCTTCATCTACCGCAACGATGAATACCGGATCAGCAGCCGCAGCAGGTGCCTCAGCTCGCCGACCGGCGCAAGTCCTCTCCGGTTTGATGGACGCCTGGGCGACCTTGTTAACCACGACAGTCACTCCGGAGACGCCGGATCAGCACAATGCGGACGTGGCGAAATTGAAGGACCAAATAGCACCGGCTAAGGAGGACCTGGCAGCTGAGGATACTAGGATGGCTGAAGAACGGGCCGCTTTGGATGCCCAATCACAACGGATACAGGCGCAGAATTACCAGCTCATGCTGGATCGGACCGCATCAGAGGATGTAATGCAAAGGAAGTACCGGTCACGTCTGCCTCCGGTTTATGAAGGGTTAAATCTCTTTCAGACGCCAGGCGCTGGGCCGAGCAATCTGGCAGCTGCAAACCGGACTGAGGCGCCTAGGACAGCTCCGGATCAGCAACGAGCAACGGAGCCACCCCGACGGACAGATAACCCGCCGCAGTACGTGCCTACACCACCGGGTCACTTCTTGAGCCCTCTGGATAACATGATTGCCGCGGCCTCACGTTTGGCAGCCATTCCGATGGAGGGCGATTCAATAGTAGCAGTAGAGACGTGGCGGGCGAGAGACCTTCTTCAAACCGCCGTGGTGCAGCAGCAGGCGTATTCATATAGCCGGGATAGAATTCATTCAACCCCTCGTCCGAGCCCAAGTTATAGCAGGCGTATGGATGAACCGGAGGTGTCTAGCAGCGCGCGGCATCGCAATGCTCAAGATGCGGTGGATCATGGCAGGGCATGAAGGGATGCCGCTTTGGGTCGTGATCAACCCGCCCCGGTTCAGCCAGCAGCGTCGGTTGACAGAGGCACCGGGCTTGCTTTCAGTTCCTGGGGAGTGCCGTGCCTTATTCCGGCTCTCCGTAATGTGCATCTGCCCAAGGATTTCAAGGGTCCATGCAAAGTGCCTAATTACACGGCGGATCAGCCACCTGAGGCATGGGTCGAGAGTTACGAGATGGCGATGGAGATGCTGGATTTAGATGAAGCAGCTTGTGCAAAGTACTTCACGATGATGTTGGAAGGAACAGCCCGTACTTGGTTGAAAAATCTACCAGCTAATTCCATCGAGTCATGGGATCAGTTGAAGGCCCGGTTTATAGCCAATTTTAAAGACACGTGCAAGCAACCCATGTCCATTGTGGATCTGGACGCTTGTGTTCAGGGAGAGAACAAGTCCACAACTCATTGGGTGCGCCAGGTTTCAGAAGTTTTGCACTCGTCCGACCGGATTAACGCTGGCCAAGCGATTATGACACTGGAGCAATTGCCGGTTTAAGTCACTGAAGATGAAGTTGGGACGGCTCAAGCGCCACTGCAACGACATGGGAACCCTCATGGTAGCCTTGGTAAAATATGTCGATTCTGATAATACCAAGGATCCCGATTCTGATAATGAGAAACCGGAGAAGGGAAAGAAGAATGGCAGTGTGAAGGGACAACAACACAACCAAGGAGGCCATGGGAATAATGGTAAGCATAAAGCGGATTCAGCTTTTGTGGCTAACGCAAATGTGCAGCGTCGTAAGGGTAAACCGCCCCAGCGCGGTGGGGCGATGAATCTGGAGCGCTTGTTGAATCAGCCCTGTCCAAAGCATGGGACCAAGGAGGCTCCCACAACGCATCTCTGGAAGGATTGTAACATTATGAAGGAGTTCAAAAACTCTGATCTTTTCCGGTATGATCAGGGTCCATCGGGCGGTTCAGGTCCAGGGTTTCATGGTGGCGGCGGTTCAAGCTCTTGGTTTTAGAATAATCATGGCAACCAGAACAACCAAGGTGGTAATAACCAGCAGAATAATCAAGGGAATCAGCAGCAGTCGGGTTACCAGAGTCACCCAAAGTAGTTGAATGGTGGGCAGTATCATGTGTTCACCACTAGTCTGTGCAAGCGTGATCAGAAGCTTCACAAGAGGGCAGTCAATGCTGTTGAACCGGCAGTTCCACGTTATCTGCGGTGGTCGGAACAGCCTATTGTGTGGGGTAGGGAGGATCATCCGCCCCGGGTTGACAATCCGGGTCAACTAGCTCTGGTGGTGGCGCCTCAGGTGGGAGGTTATAAGTTCACCAAAGTACTCATGGATGGAGGAAGCAGTATCAATATTCTGTATTATGAGACATTCCGCCGCATGGTGTTGACAGATAAGAATCTTAAACCGTCCAATAATGTTTTCCATGGTGTGGTACCAGGTAAATCGGCATATCCAGTAGGTAAGATTGCTTTGGAAGTTGTGTTCGGTGATGAACATGATTCCCGGTCTGAGACATTGACCTTTGAGGTGGTGAGAATCCAGAGCCCGTATCATGCACTGTTTGGGCGACCGGCTTATGCAAAATTCATGGCGAGGCCTTGTTATATTTACTTGCAGCTCAAGATGCCGGGTCATAAAGGGACCATCACGGTTCATGGAAGTCTAAAAATCGCTTTTGATTGCGAGGAAAGTGATGCGGCTTATGCTGAGTCGGTTTGTGCTACAGAGAAGTTAAAGTTTTACAAGGAGAATGTTGATCCGGCGGATATGACCTCTCTAAAGAAGCCCACCACTGAGCATGACCCAACCCTGCATTTCAAACCGGCTGACGAGACTAAACTTGTTGATATCGTACCTGGCGATTCGTCCAAGTAGTTCAGCATCAGCACCAATCTGGATCCAAAATAGGAAAGTGCGCTCATTGAGTTCATCCGTGAGAACCGGGACATTTTTGCATGGAAGCCTTCTGACATGCCAGGTGTACCAAGGGAACTCGCTGAGCACACTCTTAATATTGATCCGAAGTTTAAACCGGTCAAGCAATTTCTTGTCGCTTTAATGAAGAGAGACGCAAGGCAATTGGTGAGGAGGTAGCCCGGCTGTTGGCTGCTGGGTTTATCGTTGAAGTGTTTCATCCTGAATGGTTGGCTAATCCGGTGTTGGTTCTTAAGAAAAACGGCACTTGGCGTATGTGTGTGGACTACACGGACTTGAACAAGGCTTGCCCGGCCGATCCCTTTGCTGTCCCGCGTATTGATCAGATCATTGATGCGACGGCGGGTTGTGAGCGCCTGAGTTTTTTGGATGCTTATTCAAGATATCATCAGATCAAGATGGCAGTTAAGGACCAAGAGAAGACAACCTTCATCACTCCCTTTGGAGCCTTCTTCTATGTTTCTATGCCCTTTGGGCTTAAGAGTGCTCAGGCAACTTATCAGCGTTGTGTGCAAAATTGTATTCACACGCAGATTGGGCGTAATGTTCATGCCTATGTGGATGACATTGTGGTAAAATCCAGGGAAAAGGGGACATTGATAGCTGATCTCAAGGAGATTGACAATCTTCGGGTTTACAAGATGATGCTTAATTCGGATAAATGTGTCTTTGGTGTTCCGGCAGGCAAGCTTCTCGGCTTTCTGGTGTCCAACAGGGGCATTGAGGCTAATCCGAAAAAGATTAAGGCAATCACATCCCTGGCCAAGCCAAAGTGTATCAATGATGTTCAGCGTCTCGCAGGTCGGATTGCAGCCCTTAGCTGGTTTATCAGTAGTCTGGGTGAGAAGGCCATTCCTTTGTATCAGATGTTGAAGAAGACGGATGATTTCGTCTGGAGTGACATAGCCAATGCGGCTTTTGAGGAGCTAAAGCGGCAGTTGGTTGAGCCGCCGGTTCTTGTAGCCCCAGTTGATAATGAGCCTTTGCTGTTATATGTGGCCGCCAATGCCCGAGCGGTCAGTGTGGCAATTGTGGTTGAGCGTAAATAAGCTGGAAGGAATATCCGGTTTAGCGACCTGTTTATTATATCAGTGAAGTTCTGATCGAGTCAAAACAACGCTATCCACATTGGCAGAAGTTGGTGTATGGGTTTTTTATGGCCAGTCGAAAGCTCAAGCAATATTTTCAAGGCCATCCCATCACAGTGGTTAGTTCTACTCCTTTGGGCGATATCATTCAAAACAGGGAAGCAACTGGCCGGGTTGCAAAGTGGGTAATCGAGCTTGGTCCACACGGTTTAAAGTATGTACCTCGAACAACCATCAAGTCTCAGGCCCTTGTGGATTTTATCAATGACTGGACTGAGTTGCAAGCACCAGAAGATAAACCGGATAATACATACTGGACTATTCATTTTGATGGATCCAGGCAGTTGGAAGGCTCGGGGATGGAGTTGTCCTTACTTCCCCTCGAGGTGATAAAATTTGCTATGTCCTCTGCTTGATGTTTCCTTGTACTAACAATGCAGCTGAGTATGAAGCTTTACTCCATGGTTTCCGTGTGGCCAAGGAGATGAACTTAAGTTGAGTTTGTTGTTTTGGAGATTCTGATCTGGTGGCTCAGCAAGTTTCTGGTACTTGGGATTCTAAGGATCCACTCATGGCGGCTTACAGGCGTGAGGTGGATACTGTGGCGGGTCATTTCAAAGGGTATCAGGTTGAGCATATTGATCGGCGCAAAAACGAAGCAGCAGACGCTTTGAGCCGGCTTGGATCTCAGCGTAAACCGGTACCTCCTAACACCTTTTTAGATATGTTGCATAACCCGTCTATTAAGTTGCCCATAGAAGAGGATTTGGCTGTTCCTGATCCGGAGGCTCAGTTGGTGGCCGTTTTACACGTTGTGCCGAATTGGACGGCTCCATATCTGGCGTATATGAGTCGGGGCGAGCTACCAAATGACAAAGTCCTGGCCCGACAGATAGTCCGGCGATCCAAGTCCATGGTTATTCACAATGGCGAGTTACACGGCTGTAGCGTTTCAGGCGTATTTCAGCGTTGTGTTTCTCCGGAAGAAGGCCAAGAGATCCTGCGGGAAATTCATGAAGGGGATTGTGGTCATCATGCCGGTTCAAAGTCCCTGGTTGCAAAAGCTTTTCGTCATGGGTTTTACTGGTTGACAGCTCATGCTGATGCGGAGGATCTGGTAAAGCGATGTGATGCTTGTCAAAAAATTTCATGTCGAGCTCATGTTCCGGCTCAAGAACTACGGATGATTCCTATCACTTGACCTTTTGCTACTTGGGGGCTTGATATGGTGGGACCCTTTAAACGTTCCCAGGACAAGAAGACCCACTTGTTGGTGGCAGTCGATAAATTCACCACATGGGTTGAAGCGGAGCCTATTAGCAAGTGTGATGCAGCTACGGCGGTTCAATTTCTCAAAAAGATTATCTTCCGGTTTGGCTTTCCACACAGTATTATCACGGATAATGGTACCAACCTTTCCAAAGGTGAGATGGAGGATTTCTGTCAGAGAGAGCACATCGGGCTTGACCTAGCATCTGTGGCGCACCCTCAATCCAACGGTCAAGCGGAGCGAGCTAATCAAGAAATTTTAAAGGGTCTTAAACCTCGGCTCATGATTCCCTTGAAGTGGACGCCGGGTTGTTGGGTGGAAGAATTACCTTCTGTATTGTGGAGTATCAACACCACCCCCAATCAATCAACAGGTTACACGCCTTTCTTTATGGTTTACGGGGCAGAGGCAGTTCTCCCAAGTGATATACGTCATGATTCGCCCCGGGTTGCTAATTATGTTGAAGCGAACAATGAGCAAGCTCGCCAAGAGGCACTGGACCTGTTAGATGAGAAACGGGATATGGCTTTGGCCCGATCGGCGGTTTATCAACAAGATCTACAGCGTTATCACAACCACCGGGTTAAGACAAGAACGTTTCAAGAAGGTGACTTGGTGCTCCGGCTCATCCAGGATCAGACCGACATGCACAAGCTATCCCCGCCTTGGGAAGGACCCTTTGTGGTCAGCAAGAATCTGCACAACTGATCATACTACCTCATTGACGTTCGAGACAACTCACGCAACTCTGAGGAGGAGACCCTGCGGCCGTGGAACATAGCTCTCCTCCGGCCTTATTACACTTGAGCCATAGGCTCTTTTATGTACATATTTCGACGATGTATATATTATGATCAATAAATAAATCAGCATCCTTGCTCTAAGCGGGGCCTCTGCTGTTTTTTCTCAAATATCCTTTGAGTTACATGGGGGCTTCAGCTGACAAAGTGGAGTACTACCTGTTAAACCGGCTATCATGCCACAAAGCTTGGGAGCTTCACACCCAAGGGGCCAAAGAGAGTCTGGATGCTATGCACAGCTCAAACATAGGCACCTAATGAGCACCGCTCATCACGTTACTTGGGGGCTCCTTGGTCAAATACCAAGGAGTTTGAATGGACCCTTGTAGCTGGGTATCGACCCACGGCTTGGAAGCCTGGTATATTTACCTAAAACCCCGGGTTAACCTGCCTTCATCAAGTAAGACACTCCTATCCAGGTCATCCTGGCACAGCCCTCCGAACGTCTGACAGTTACTCTCATTGAGACCCTGCACTTGTCAAAGTTAAAACAGTGATTGGTTAGTTGGAGGTCCATCTTAAAAGGCTTTGTTAAATGGTTCAACTCAGTGGCCTGGCAGCCCACAAAAGCCTCAAATTTGGGCCTGGCAGCCCCCAAAATGCCTTGACTACACGGTTTTATTTGCGTTTTTGCTGAAGTTTGTGTTAAACCGATTTTCTTGGCTTGGTCAGTCATTTTAGTAGCCCGGTATTCTTTAAACCGGCTTGGTTTGCAACTACACGTGGACATACCTTATTCTTAAACCAGAGTTTATTTAACCGGCCTGGCGTTGACTACCAGTCACCAGCTTGGATTATCTGGTGTAAATCATCACCCGGTATGACTTACTATACGACATCAGTACATGATGGAGTTATACAAGAATTTCAGATTTGGGTTTTCACCCTTATTACAGTCAACGTTGACCAGCCAACTAAAAAGGGATCTTACATCACAAGTATGAATCATTTCATATTTTTACGGTTTGATTATCAATCCGGCCTTTGCTTGGGCATTATGACCTGTCCGGCGGTAAACCGCCAGGACCCTTGTCTTTTTATGCACACACAGGAGTTGCATATTATGATACCTGAACCAAAATTGACATTGACATGGCGGATCACACAAAGTATCTCTTCCTGCACGATGGCAGCAGATCACAAAAGTTTTTCCTACCCTATTACAAGGCATTCAGAGGCCCAAAATATGGAATTGTTTCACAACGGACAGTTTCTGACATATCAACCAAATTGACGGATTAAGCTTGATCGCCAGGTTGATGTGAAGTAGATGGGTCATCTGGCGTCGGTTTAGCCTCCTCCTCCCCATCCAATGGCTGGAAGTCATTGGTGGTCAAGTCAATTCAGGTTAAAGCCTGAAAGACAGCCTCTTCACTTATAAGCTCAGCCGGATCAACGTCAGGGGCGTAAGTGTGCTTACGGATTTGTGGAATAAGGTTCTGCACTTCAGGAATCACAGCTTCAACCCGTCTATTATTTGCATCATAGAAGGATCGGTGAACCGTCAGGTTAGCCTCGTCTGCCAACCGACTCGCCAGAGGACGCATCTCCCTTGTCACCCGTCTGAGAGCGTCGTTGTCAAACACTTTGCCGTTTTCTTATGCACTGGGGAAGCCCTTGGCTATGTCAGCCGGATCAAGATCAGCTATCCATGCCTTGGCTCGAGTCAGTGCCAATAAAGTACCAGCCCGGGCAGCGGATCGCTTCAAGTCTTCAATTTGTGCTGGCGTCATAGATAGTCAGTCCAGCGTATCCTTGATCAGTGTTGGCGCTGCATTGTCATAAGAAGTAGCGCAGATCACCCGTTGAACGCCGGTATACAGCTGTTCTACCAGTGTATACGCGGCCTTGAGTTTCTTCCGCATATCAGAACCCAGATGAGCAATGCGACTACCTATATCGGTTTAAGAAGATCATGTTAAACCAGAGAAATTTCACAGCGAAATATTCATAAAGCCTTGGAAAAACAGTGCTTACCAAATATTGCAGACGTCATGGCATTGACTTGGTGCTTTAAACCAGTAAGCTCTTCCGTCATCGGTTTAAGAGCTGATTCAGTGTTTTCCGCCCGCTTCAGCAATCCAGCCTTCTCGGTATCCCAGTTGGCCTGCTTAGACTTAAACCATTCTTTGAGCTGCTCCATGGTAGTTAAGGCAGTTTTCAACTCATCCTTGGCCTTGGTGGTTTCTGCTTGTTGGGATTTCAGATTTTCTTGCAGGTCAGCAATTTGTGAGACTTGTTGATTTATCTCACTCTGCAACAGTAAGAAGAGCATGTCAATATCTTTGTTAAAGTCCCAAGCATATAACCAGTTATACACTTGGCACTTAGGGGCTAATGCGGATCATTTTTATTATTGAAGTCCCAAGGATTAATACAAGTTTTAATCATGGCACTTGGGGGCTAATGTGTGTTTGATCAGATATACATAAGGAAATTTCATAAAGTGCAGTGTGGAATATACAAAGTCACGGTTTGACTTTTTAAAGTCAAACCGGCCCTTGGGGGCTACAATACAGTGAAGGTACAGAGGAAAGATCAAGTTGTTTACCTCGTAGCGCTCCTTCATCAGGTTTACTAAACCGGCTTCATAATCACGGCTGGTGTAAAGCCGGTTCAAGAAGCCGGAGTGAAGGTCTTGAGTAGAGAGATCGACATAAGCTGACAAATCAGTCTTCCCCTTCCCCTTGCTCATAGCAGCAAATTCATCCTTGGCAGTGTGCTTTGATAGAGCAACCGAATTACCAGGGGTGGTATATGTAGTGCCAGTAACGACAACGTCATCATCTTTGGCCAGACTGGAGGAATCAATATTCTTAACAGGACTTGGCGCCTTGGTAGCAGGGCTTGGCGGTTTGGTAACTGGGCTTGGCGGATCAGCAGTTGAGCCCCGCTGTTCTACTGTTGGGCTTGGAGGAGCAGGAGGATGTGAAGTGTCAACTTCTACGTTCGGTTCAACCTCTGGCGGGTTAGCATCACCATCTTGGTTCTGCCCAGCAGAGCTGTCTATGGCAACTTTAGGGTCTTTGCCATGATGTTCTTGATTCTTCTCCGCGTCAACATCAACAGTAGGGTCACTGGTCTTGGCTTTCTTACTAATCGAGCCTTGTCACTACAACATCAAAGGTTAGAATATGGTAAACCGACAAATAAAAGGAACAAGTTAAGGAGTAATATACTTACCCAGCGGCGACTTTGAGAGGAGGCAGCTGAGTGGTTGAAGAACCGCCAGACGAGTTGGAAGAAGCCTGGTAATTCGGTTCAGACGGATTGAGAGGGAAGCAGAAGAAACCTTTCAAAGGGTAACGTTTTTCAGGAGAACAAGTCACCTCTGGACGACGTTTCCGGGTTGGCGTGTCAGCTAAACCGGATGAAGTGATTTGTTGACCGCTATGCCTGGTTGTGCAACGTTCTTCAACTTGCTCTGTCTTCAAAGAAAATTTTGGATCCAAAGGAGCAAGGGGGTGAGATTGTTTTACTTTCCGAACTGTGCGATGGATTCTTTGAACCGGTACAAGATCTGAATCGAAAGAAAGAAGGATTACCTCAACATGTTCTGCATGGCTGGCCTCAGCATCATCCTGGGAATAGTCATTGTCAATAAGATGTACGAAAAAGGAACCAAGTGAGTCAAGTTCTACCTCAGTATCTGATTCCTCATCCTCTGGCGGGCCAGAAGACTCGGTGGTTTTCCTCTTGCCAGCTTTCTTGGTGGCCTTGGTTTTTACACGAGGAGCCCGGGCCGGTTTAGTCCATTTCCAAACGGAGCTATTAGCCTGAAATTAAGACAAGGAAAGGTTAGTACACAGCCAATACAGTAGCAAATCAGTAAAGTATTTAGATGAACTTTACCGCTGGCTGTTTATTGGAGACGCAAAACGGAGCCAAACCGGTTTGGCTGCATGCAGAGATCGGTTCATCAAGCATTTTCTTCACCGATTCAGTGATTTCAAGATCGGTCATTACTATTTCATGATATCGTTGAGGGTCTTTGACATCACCAGTGTACTCATGCATCAATCCGGGGCGGCGGCTTAAAGGTAAAATACCCCAAGAAACCCAGCAGCGGACAAGATCAATGCCAGTTAAACCGTTGGCCATCAGAGCCCTAAGCTTGGCGAGTTGAGGTGAAAAATTCTTCCGTTCTACGGCGGTCAAGCGTGAAGGTAATGGGTGGCCATTGCTAAGCCGGTGAGGGCGATAACCCGGCAAAGGATTTTCTCCATCAGGGGCAGTGTTCCGGCAGTAAAACCAGGCCTGATTCCAATCTTTAGGATGGCTATGATGTTTTGCATGAGGGAAGTCAGCTTCTTTCCATTTCTGAATTGAAACGCCGCCAAGTTCTGTGTTGGGGCCATCTGAGAATTCCGTATGGCGGTTCAGATGAAAAAAGTCCCGGAACAGCTCCACGGTTGGCTCTTCTTGAAGATAAACTTCGCAGAAAACTTGAAAGTTGCATATATTGGACACAGAGTTTGGACCAATATCTTGCGGATGGAGTTGGAAGCTTGCGAGGACATCCTGGAATTTTTTTGATCCGGGCGGACTGAATCCCCGGTCTAGGTGTTGCATAAAAACAATCACCTCTCCTTCTTGAGGTTCAGGCGGACATTCCGATTCCAGAACTCGCCAGTGGAGAGCCCTTTTTGAGGCTAAAGCACCAGTGGTAACATAGCCATTGATATGTGTCTCCGTGATCCGGGACACAACCCAATTGCATGCAACGAATTGTTTCGTCATTCCGGAAGGAGGGAACTGAAAGAAAAAACAAGTGCCGGTTTTACAACTTACGGTTTAAGGGGTACAATTCAGTGTTAAACCGGAGAAAAATACTGTGCAAGGTTCAGTTGGCGGTTTAAGAGAGGGCTAATGACATATGGTGGATTGACTATCAAATATTAAACCGCCCACTGGCAGAAGGGCCAGGATTCAAAATTTCTGCTAAGTGTTGACACAAACAGGTTTCACACAATGATCAAATTTATTTGGATCTACCACACATCCGTAAAGCAATTTTTTCTGTGATCTCTAAAGGTGCTAAGCAGAACAGGGAAGGTTGTGTACTCTACAGAAGAAAAAGGACGATCTGCTAGCATTAAAAATGGGTGCGGAGTAACTACCGCATGAGATCTACACTGTTATTGGATCAAAGCTACCACGACAGAAGGAAGGACGAAGAAGAAGAATGAACAACTGTACAGAGGAGCTCGCAAACCCTAAAAACAGATCTAAAGATGAAGGAAAGAAGAAGTTTACCACTGCAGATTTGCTTCGGAGTAGGGTGACGAGTTTCTGGTCCGTTTCAGGTTGATGCAGCGGCCTTTGTCGGTGCAGTTCTCGAGGGTCGCGGACGGCGGTGGAGCTTCAGAGCTTGGGCGTCGCGAGGAGGAAGAAGGCACAGAAGGGGAAAAGAGAGAAGGGCCCTCGGGACTTATTTATAGAGGAAAGAGTAAAACGGCAGGCGCGAGAATCAAGGAGCCTGAAACGGCAGAATGAGTGCGCCTGTTGCCTCGATTTTCGAGATAACCATTAAGTGATGGGAATCTTTTTAATCTTTTTATACAGAGATGATGTCATGATGGACCGTTGCTGTGTTCAGAAGATGATGTCACGGCGGTTTACAAAAGTTACAGGAGAAGACAATATGGCGGTTTATGAAAATACAAGAAGATGCCTACAAGATATCTTTCAAGTATTGAAGATTGACATGAACAAATTCAAATCAATCTGGGGCCTAATGTTGAGGATATAGCTACTGAGTGTAAATCGGCCAGGAGGGGCCGGTTCACCCTCGACTATGTTGAAGCCCATGAAGATCCAGAAGATGGCGCTTTACTGAAGGAAGCCTAGAAGCCCGAAGCCCAAAGGCGGATTAGGGCCCATAGTGGTAAACCGCCATGACTATGTAAACTTGTAATATAAGTTAGGAAAGGAGAGACTGTGCTGGACACTTTGTATGAGTCGGCCTCGGGGCTCTATAGACCGGCCGGGCGTCAACCTGTGTATATAAAGGGACGATCCGGCGGCGGTTCAGGGACAAAAGACAACAACTCGAGACTCAGGCAAGCGTATTTCGCTCCCTGATCATCGAAACACAATCAATCCCATCACAATTAGACGTAGGCTTTTACCTTCATCGAAGGGGCCGAACTAGTATAAACTCCCGTGTCCCTTGTCTGATTTAACCCCTTCAAGGTAACCCGTTGCGATGGCTCCACGACTAAGTCCTTTCATGAGGACATCTGACGTGTTAATTCCACGACAGAGCCGGAGGTACTGCTCCGATGTGATGGAGGGTTTCGTCGTTGGAGCAGCTCCGGTGAGTTGTATGACACCGAGGCTGAAGCAGGACAAGAGAGACAATGAGCAACGTTAACCTGAGTGGAATTCTAATAGCATCTCCAATACATGATGTAAAATACATAACCACAAAGTGCTAGATGTAAAATACAACAGCCGCTCATCTATGAACTTAACTATCGAAACTGAACTTAACTGTCGAAACTGAACTTAACTGTCGAAACTGAATTTTGCTGTCGAAACTGAATTTTGCTTTCGAAACTGAACGCACTAGCAAGGTGAGGCTACATGTCGGTCGACTGACTTTTTCATCTCTGGTCAGTCGATTTTGCAGCCGTTGGATATGAAATCAAGGGCCTGCGGTTCATCTTCAACCTCCAACCCCCCTGAGCCGCCAGCCACCACCGGCCAAACAGCAGCCCCCCGCCGCACGTGGCCGGCGGTGCGCCGCCTCGCCCGCCCCAAAAACACTCCCCACCGCCGGTCCGCCGCCGCCCCGGCCATCCCTCTAGGCCCCCCCGTGCCGAGCGTTTTCTCCGGTGATCCCCACGCACCGCCCCGCCAATGCCGGCGACCACCTTCCCCATCCTCAACCCTAAGATATATAGTGGGGTACCTCTCCCGCGAGCCCCCCTCCCCGCTGTGGCTGGTTCTTCCTTCACCCCGGCGAGCCCACCCCTTGGAAATTGATTGACCCAAAAGTCGATTCAGTCGACTGAAGTGTAGCCAAATCGGAGCAGCATCACAAGCAAGAGCAAGAGCGAGAGCAGCAGCGCGAGCAAGAGCAATAACAAGAGCAGACCAGGTAGGGGACCGAGAGCAAGAGCAGAGCAGCAGCGCGAGCGAGAGCTAAAGCAGCAGCAGCTCCTACTAATGTGGACGTCATCGCCGAGGGAGCGACGCCGTGGAGGAAGTGGCCGGCGACGCCGCCGTGGATGGAGCCGCGCCGTGTCGGCTCGGGACTGAGCGCCGGCAGCATTGTGAGATCGAATCAAGAAGAAAATGCGGCAATTAGTGTACAACCTCTTTGGTGGCGCCGATTAGGTCGCAGCTTCATCCGAGGAAACGGTGATTATGATGCTCTTTTGGTGGTGCAGGTGAAGACGGCGGTGTGGGAATGGAGGTGGCGCAAAAGACGAGGGGAACATCGGGGCAGCTCCTTGGAGGTGGAGGACAGGGTGGCTGAACCGGCGTGACGATGAGATCGACGACGGATCCTTATCCGGTACGGTGGATGAGGGACGTCGAGGTGTTGCTGTGGACGACGTCATCGGGGAAGAGGCTCCGGCTGGGTGGCGGACGGAGCAGGGTGTGGGGTTTCGTCGCGGGTTTTCGCGGTCTCGGTGTACGAATGGGTGAGCGGATGGGATGGCAGTGGGGAACCATGGCTTAGAGACGCGCTTGTCCGAAATGTGGGGTAAGTTACGAAAGTACCCCCCACCGATTTGAGGCGGTTCTTTTGGTTCAGGGGTACCATGGGCATTTCGTGTGTCGGGATTTCACATGAGGTGGGAGTTTTCGCGCGCGTTTTAATTTTGGAATAGCAAGGCGCGGGTTGAGATGGAGGGAGTTGTCGGAGCACAACGAGACAAAGATATATCTTAAATAATTCGGGCTAACAAGGTGCGGGTTGAAGAGGTGGGAGTTTCGTAGCACGATAGACAGAGACGCTAGCTTCAATTTTCAGCATAACAAGGCGCGGCTTGAAATTTCGGAAGAACAAGCTTAACGTGTACCCAAAAAAAGACAATTTGCACCTCAACATGCACAACACACACACAAACACAATTTAGACTAGAGTAAGGTACACGTGCATTGCACGCATGAGATTTGGCAACCAAATTATGAATAAATACCACATTATAGCATGCAAGCTTTGAGTCATATATGCATGATGTAGATGTTCGTTTAATTCTGATAGTTCATTTCATTCAAAATCATCTAGTTTTTATAAGAAAGCTAATCTATTTTAAGATTCATGGAATTGTGCGTTGTAAGACATAAAGTAAAAACAAATAATGGCAAATCATGTAGAAAAACATTTGGGCAATTATGATACGGAAGATTCTAGAACAAATAAGAAGTGCTTGTGTTTTGATGTTTGTGCATTATGCTTAAGTTCAACGATGGAGTCTTCTAGATTATACATGTGGCGAAATCTGATGGAATCTAGATGATATCCAACGGCCAATAGTGCTCAAATTTGCCATATTTGGACCATCGGATTCGCCTCATCCAATGACCATCTTTCAAAGTTAAAGTTACCCGCACAAAATATAAAAATATATATAATATAATATATATATAGGGGTATAGAAAGCAACCCATCATCTCCAATTACATGCACGGATGCGACATGGGCAAATGATGTCTGCCATCGGTATCTCAAATTCAAACCAGTCTGACCTTGTTCAATGTGCATACATTACAACATGCTCGTTTCCAAACCACACCGCGCAGATCTCCATTATATTCATGCATGCATGGGCTTCAAACATCAGGATCTCTTATTCAAATATTTGAATTCAACTTTACATTAATTATGACCTCATCTATTCTTTTACACCCACACAGTAGTCTTCTCTTTATAATTGTACCACTAACTTTCTCTCGTGCATGCATGCACACACACTACTAGTCAGCATTATCTATCGCACGCATGCAATCTTTTTCTTTAGGTCGGTCTCCCATGAAGGCACACACCCACACACATCCCCCTCTCCATCATACTGGGCATTCTTTATCTCTCACGCGTGCATGCGCAACGATCATTGTTCCTCTATGTATGTGTGTATATAGCTAGGTCTTTCACAGTTTTCCACACAAACCGATCAATCGATATATCTAGTGAGGTCTCACCCTCTTTCCCACGTCCACATCGATCAATCTATACCTCTCCCACGTCCACATCGATCAATCTATACCTCTCTATATAGGACTAACATAAATAGCTAATACACCCACATTAATTATATATCCAACGTCCCCCTCTCATCATCCATGCCTTTCGCTTCATCTCTCAGATGCGTGCACAATGGCAAAGACAGGGGGCAGTAAGGGCCCTGCACCCCCCCTAACATCACTATATATCGAGGCTAATATGAATGTGATCATTAGACAATTGCTGCTAAAAAAGGTTTAATTTCATGAATTGACCCTCCTCGTAAAGGATTAGCAATGCTTGGCTCCCTAGCTCATTTATTTTTCATGGCTCCGCCACTGCGTGCAATAGCGCACGTGTTCGCCCCCTCTCTCTAAATATTGATCTCGCACTTGTGCATTCCTTCATAGTCTCACTCCACTCGGCCCCTCGCACCATCTTCTAGCCCCCACCGGATTTTGCCACATGTACAATCTAGCAGACTCCATGGTTGAACTTAAGCATAATGCACAAACCTCAAAAGAACAGTGGCTCTCTTTTGTTCTAGAATCTTCCGTATCATAACTGCCCAAACTTTTTTCTAGTTGAATTGCCATTATTTGTTTTTACTTTATGCTTTACAACGCACAATTCCATGAATCATAAAATAGATTAAGGGCTTCTTTGATTCAAAGGATTCTCAAAGGAATTTTGGAGGATTCTAATCATTAGGAATTTTTTCTATCTTGGTTGTTTGATTCGTAGGATTGTAAACCATAGGAATTTTTCCATATGATTCATTTGCACTAGATTTCATAGGAAACATCCCATCCACTCAAACCTCTTTGAAAGAATTCTGCGTTTTTTCTATGCACAATCAAACACTCGTACAATCCTGTAGGATTCAAGATGACATTCCACTATATCCCATGTTTTTCCTATTCACGCGTTCTTAGATTTTTTATAAAAACTAATTTGAATTTGAATGAGATGAACTATAAGAATTAAACGAAGGGCTACATCACGCATATATGACTAAGAGCTTACATGCTATAGTGTGGTATTTATTCATAATTTGGTTGCAAAATCTGATGCGTGCAATGCACGTGTAAATTACTAGTACTTCGAGTATGTGCAAAACACGTAAATTAGAATACCAATAGCATGCTACACAGTGTCTCTCTTACAGTTCATGAAGCCACGTGGCACATGTGGAGGCGTTGTCGCGACCTCCTTGCATGGATTGATCACAGTGACGTGCTGCTGGTTCCAGAAGAATGTACTCGTCCTCCCTTAGCCATACTGGCGGTACATGCACGAAGTGAAGATGTGCACGCATGCTATGCATGCACTCATTCCCTCGCACACACACGCGGGTACACGGGCGGACGGAATTTTGTACGAAGATCCATCCCATGTGATAATTTGACGCGTGTAAAGTCGTTCACTTCATTGATGGTCAATTAATACAGCGCATGAAAATTGAGTGGACGTGAGGGCGGAAGAAAGACATTATTACTCCACTGCGTGCATGCGAGTAGTTAAATCATGGGTTGCTAGTAGTACTTCCATTGGTCTCCTTCGTATTTTGTGCCAATTTTTAACAGTAACATAATATTTACGCATTTGAGCAGTGTAGTACTTGAAATTTATGTTCCGCTAAACTCATCGGGAGCTGTTTCGGGCCTCGAAACCAAAACCATCAATTAATCTTTACCTTGTTCCCATCACATTCGAAAGCCTGCTCACACCTACTAGTACTACGTACCAAACCTGAACATGTTTCCACTATGCAGGTATTAGGGCTACTAGTGCTAGTACTTAGGTTATAAAAGGGGAACTACCTAACCGAAAATTACTCTACCTTTCCTCCTCATAAGTGCTTCTTCTTCGTCTGTCGTTCCCATGGCCGGCGAGCAGAGCTCTAGGTCGAGAACTACTCATAACAAGGAAGCGGCAACCAAGGCTATGAAAAAAAGAGAGGGCTCACCGCCACGCAGAGACCTCAAAAGATCTCTCATGGGCAGGCGATGGCTCCCAGGAGCGCCCTAGCCGCGGAGGCGAACATGCCGAGCCAGCAAAGCTCGAGTTGTTATCCCTCGACGGCATGCCCGATCAGCTCAATAAGCACCTCAATAAGCAGAAGGAGTTCATCCAAGGCTTGACGGAGTTGCTGAAGGAGAGCCTCGACGACATGCCCGCTGAGCTCAATCAGCAGGGGGAGTTGACCGCCGGCTTGGTGATGCTGCTGAAGAAGAGCATTGCCTCGGAGAAGAAGGCGACCAGTGAAATCCTGCGACTTCAGGAGGACAAGGCAAAGCTGTGCCACGAGATCAACCTGTTGAAGGAGAAGAACGCCGGCTGGAAGAAGCTGCATGAGAATAGTAGTTCCTCAATAAAGATGCTGCATGCCCTCGTCATGGAACAGAAGGAGGAGTTGGCGAAGCTCCGCATTGAGCACCCGGCTGCTGTCAAGGTACGTAATGCAGTCGTGGAATAGATGATGAAGGCTTGCGTTGAGAAATCCTGCGTCATGGACAGAATGAAGAAGATGGTGGAGGAGACGCGCAAGGAGATTGAGGTCGTGGAGGCGATGAAGAAGCAGTTACGACTCCGCGGCGAATTAGATCATTTGGGGTGATAATCTTCCTTCTTCTTTTGCTGCTGTGTTTCATCTTTTGCTTTGGGTGTTTCACCACACGTGTCACGTTCTCTGCGAGGCATGAATAGAACAATGGTTTTTGTTTTTTGAGGGAATGAATAGAATAATGCTAACAATGAGATGACTAGCAAATTAGATCATTTTTATCGCCATATGGCACTGGGCTGCCGTGTTTCGTGCTCCTCCATCGCAGTACTACTCCAGTGGAAAACTTGAGTATATCGCACGGTTCTTTGCTCCTCCTCGATCAGGTCGTCGGCGCATTTATACGAGCAGTCAAATCACAAGGCCCCGCCTTCTAGCAGTAATGAGCCGTCAAATCACAAAGGCCCTCGCCTCTCGTGAAACTGACCAAGCTAGACTGCCCCGCCCTCTAGCCTTTTAAAAAATGTATACTTTTGTACAACAGTAACATCGATGGATTGCGCCATGGAGCAAAACTTGAAATTAAAAAAAAGGTGGTACATATAGAGAGTGCTCGTCGCCAAATTATGCATATAGTACTATTAAAAGGCTAGTCACAATAATGGTGTCCAGCACAACCCACCCCTCAAATAAAACTAAGCACCCTGGAATTCTTTGACAAAACTAAGCACCCTGAAATTCTTTGACAACTAAACTGCTGGCTATATGATGTTGGCCATATATATTGTACGTATATAATGTGAATAAATGAGTGGTAGTACTATACCAACTAAAAGATGAAATGTAAGAAATACTAGCATGTACTTACTGAAGAGTTAAAGTAACAAGAAGAAACAAAACATAGTTCTGCTGCGGGCTCAGCACAACACACCCCTCAAATTAAATTAAGCACACCTGAAATTAAACTTTGCAACTACTCCGGTAGACACTGCATTAGAACTACCATGAGAAATGACACTGCCACCTTACTCGGAGTCCTCATCCACGTCCTTGACTTCGTCCTTGTCCCTCTTCCTCTTGGCCGATACTTCTTTGCTTGAACTGCCAACTTGGTTGTTGCTCTTCATCCAACCCTTGTAAATATTGAAACAAAGGTAGCCAACCATTGCATCGTATTGGATGTGGTCTATATCTAGTACATTCCGCTGCCATGCATGATGATGAAACATGTATGGAGGTTTCTCCAGTTTACCGTACGAAGGATGAACCATGGCTCCTGCCAGGGTCAGCATTGAAGGCTGACGAGAGGACACCAGCCGATTCTTTTGGAGGTCGAAGGTGTTACCTACAACGAGGACTATCCAACGCAGGACTTCTTTGTCATTACCAAAGTCTACAATAACGAATTCTACTAGGTTGCTCTCGAGGAAGTCCTTAAAATCCTGGCACTCAACATCGGCATGGCATATGTGGTAGACCAAGCATAAGTCATGCACGCAAATTTGGATCACGTCGGGCTTCTTCCTATCTTCGTCCTTTAGATCCTTCTCTCGTCCCATGACTGTGGTGTACTCAACATCTAGCCCGGCGACCCACTCATAATCTGAGTCTTCGAACATGCATCTGAAGCGAGAAAGGCATCCTTTCACCGTCGCGGAAGAACGGGTGTAGATGACGTCGAACTCATCGCCGGTGATGGTTCTAACCTTGTACTCACCGCCGATCGGGGAGATTTGGGACGCCATGGATTTGGGAGGAGGGTTAGGATTAGTGGAATTGCCGTAATGTGAATGGACGGGACGACTAGGAGTGAACCGCCGTAGTATTAAAAGACGTACGGGGATGAGTAGGAGCGAACTCCCAGCGTGTGAACGGCAGGGTAGTGGCTTTCCATTCTCCCATGATACGGGCTTCCGAGAGCCCTAGGATCGGAGATCGAGCGGTTGCATGGCGTGATTCTAGACCAATGGGTGAATATCCTATCTTGGAGGGTTATTTTCTACAAATTTTCAGCAACTTAGCATGCGACTATTTGATCTCAGATCCAAGGGCTTCCAGCAGCCCGTATTATGGTCGCGCCTACCACGACCGTCGCGTCGCTCGCGCGGTCGCTCCCTTGGAGATTTAACACGGTGCGTTAGGCTATCTGATGTTGGCATGTCATACATAGTCATCACTTAGTCACTCATACTACAACAAGGTTGGCTATAAGGTTGGCTATAAGTGTATTTATTTTACTCCTCTCTATCTCTTTCTTCGTACTTCCTCCGTCCCATAATATAAGAACGTTTTTGACAGTAGTGTAGTGCCAAAAACGTTCTTATATTGTGGGACACAGGGAGTACTAGTATTTATTACATTTGCCAAGGAGTGACCTCTTCCAATGAAATGGTGTTGCTAAGTTTGCTTCATTTAATTCGCTATAGACTCAAAATTGTCTTTTCACGTAGGTACACGCGCTTAGCACCGTTTCTTCCTTGGGTCACCAAACTAGTGTCTCTCTTCTTGATTAACTTGCCACATCAGACTTTATGCCTATGTGGCAAGCTTAAGCACCTGTAGGAGCAAGTAAAGTGCCCGTCCGTTGCACGGAAGAGTGAAATGCATTGATCGTGGTGTTATTTATTTTGACAAAGGATGTGGGGGTCATCTCATGTGCAACCGGGTCGACGTGTCAAGCACCAAATAAAAGTGCAGAACAGCAGGGGGGACGCACCCCACTCGTACCGGCCCAGTGTTAGTAATGAGCAATGAGACGTCAAATCACAATGCCACACCTTCCCAGACGGACAAAGCAACCATTATTTCACATTTCGGTTCGACATCATCTCAAAGAACGTACTAGTATTGCTTCTGCCTCAAGAGGGACATGCGCGTCGCCTTGGTACATCATGACACGTGGGACCGCATGACAGGCCATGCTCCCCCGCCGATCGCTTGGTAAGATCACCTCATTTTTACTATACTTCCTCCGGATCGGTTTACTACATGGCATGCACGTCGTTCTAGGTTGAGAATTTAACTGGCTATATATATGTGATGAACAGTACGCTAGCCTTTTAAAAAATGTATACTTTTGTACAGTAGTACTCCACTATCGATGGATTGCGCCATGGAGCAAAAAATGAAATTTAAAAAAAGGTGGTACATATAGAGAGCGTTCGTCGCCAAATTATGCATATAGTACTATTAAAAAAGCTAGTCCATGCTTAATTGGGGTGCTAAATTCTGTTAAAGAAATACTAGTACTAGTATGTACATACTGAAGAGTTAAAGTAACGAGAAGAAACATAACATAGTTCTGCTGGGGGCTCAGCACAACACACCCCTCAAATTAAAGTAAGCACACCTGAAATTAAACTATGCAACTAATTCGGTAGACACTGCATTAGAAGTTTAGAACCGCCATGAGCAACGACACTTCCACCTTAGTCGGAGTCCTCGTCCACGTCCTCGACTTCGTCCTTGTCCCTCTTCCTTTTGGCCGATACTTCTTTGCTTGAACCGCCAACTTGGCTGTTGCTTATTGAAACAAAGGTAGCCATCCATCGCAGCGTACTGGATGTGGTCTATATCTAGTACATTCTGCTGCCATCCATGACGATGAAACATGTAATGAGGTTTCTCCAGTTTGCGGTACGAAGGATGAACCATGGCTCCTGCCAGGGTCAACATTGAGGGCTGACGAGAGGGCACCAGCCGATTCTTCTGGAGGTCGAAGGGGTTGCCTACAACAAGGCCTATCCGACGCAGGACTTCTTTGTCATTCTTAAATTCTGAAGTAACGAATTTGACTGTTTTTTCCTCGAGGAAGTTCCTAAAATCCTGGCACTCAACGTCGGCATGGCATATGTGGTAGACCAAGCAAACGTTATGTACGCAAACCTAGATCAGGGCGGGCTTCTTCCTCTCTTCGTCCTTTAGATCCTTCTCTCGTCCCACGACTGTAGTGTACTCAACATCTAGCCCAGTGACCCACTCATCATGTGAGTTTTCGAACATGCGTCTGAAGCGAGAAAGGCATCCTTTCACCGTCGCGGAAGTACGGGTGTAGATGATGTCAAACTCATCACCGGTGATGGTTCTAACCTTGTACTCACTACCGATCATGGAGATTTGGGACGCCATGGATTTGGGAGGAGGGTTAGGATCAGTGGAACTGCCGTAATGTGAATGGACGGGGCGACTAGGAGCGAACCGCCGTAGTATTAAAGGACGTGCGGGAAAGAGTAGGAGCGAACTGCCAGCGTGCGAACGGCGCTTTCCATTCACCCATGATACGGGCTTCCAAGAGCCCTTGGATCTGAGATCAAACGGTTGCATGGCATGATTCTAGACCAATGGGTGAATATCCTATCCTGGAGGGTTATTCTGCAAATTTTTAGCAACTTAGCATGTGACCGTTTGATCTCAGATCCAAGGGCTGCCAGCAGCCCGTATTATGGTCGCGCCTACCACGACCGTCGCGTCGCTCGCGCGGTCGCGCCCTTGGAGATTTAACACGGTGCGTTAGGCTATCTGATGTTGGCATGTCATACATAGTCATCACTTAGTCACTCATACTATAACAAGGTTGGCTATAAGGTTGGCTATAAGTGTATTTATTTTACTCCTCTCTATCTCTTTCTTCGTACTTCCTCCGTCCCATAATATAAGAACGTTTTTGACACTAGTGTAGTGCCAAAAACGTTCTTATATTATGGGACACAGGGAGTACTAGTATTTATTGCATTTGCCAAGGAGTGACCTATTCCAATGAAATGGTGTTGCTAAGTTTGCTTCATTTAATTAGCTATAGACTCAAAATTGTCTTTTCACGTAGGTACACGCGCTTAGCACCGTTTCTTTCTTGGGTCACCAAACTAGTCTCTCTCTTCTTGATTAACTTGCCACATCAGACTTTATGCCTATGTGGCAAGCTTAAGCACCTGTAGGAGCAAGTAAAGTGCCCGTCCGTTGCACGGAAGAGTGAAATGCATTGATCGGGGTGTTATTTATTTTGACAAAGGATGTGGGGGTCATCTTATGTGCAACCGGGTCGACGTGTCAAGCACCAAATAACAGTGCAGAACAGCAGGGGGACGCACCCCACTCGTACCGGCCCAGTGTTAGTAATGAGCAATGAGACGTCAAATCACAATGCCACACCTTCCCAGACGGACACAGCAACCATTGTTTCACATTTCGGTTCGACATCATCTCAAACCATGTACTAGTATTGCTCCTGCCTCAAGAGGGACACGCGCATCGCCTTGGTACATCATGACACGTGGGACCGCATGACAGGCCATGCTCCCCCGCCGATCGGTTGGTAAAATCACCTCATTTTTACTATACTTCCTCCAGATCGGTTTACTACATGGCATGCACGTCGTTCTAGGTTGAGAATTTAACTGGCTATTTATATATATATATGTGATGAACAGTACGCTAGCCTTTTAAAAAATGTATACTTTTGTACAGTAGTACTCCACTATCGATGGATTGCGCCATGGAGAAAAAATTGAAATTTAAAAAAAGGTGGTACATATAGAGAGCGTTCGTCGCCAAATTATGCATATAGTACTATTAAAAAAGCTAGTCCATGCTTAATTGGGGTGCTAAATTCTGTTAAAGAAATACTAGTACTAGTATGTACATACTAAAGAGTTAAAGTAACGAGAAGAAACATAACATAGTTCTGTTGGGGGCTCAGCACAACACACCCCTCAAATTAAACTAAGCACACCTGAAATTAAACTATGCAACTGATTCGGTAGACACTGCATTCGAAGTTTAGAACCGCCATGAGCAACGACACTTCCACCTTACTTCGAGTCCTCGTCCACGTCCTCGACTTCGTCCTTGTCCCTCTTCCTCTTGGCTGATACTTCTTTGCTTGAACCGCCAACTTGCCTGTTGCTCTTCATCCAACCCTTGTAGATATTGAAACAAAGGTTGCCATCCATTGCAGCGTACTGGATGTGGTTTATATCTAGTACATTCCGCTGCCATCCATGACGATGAAACATGTAATGAGGTTTCTCCAGTTTGCGGTACGAAGGATGAACCATGGCTCCTGCCAGGGTCAGCATTGAGGGCAGACGAGAGGGCACCAGCCGATTCTTCTGGAGGGCGAAGGGGTTGCCTACAACGAGGCCTATCCGACGCAGGACTTCTTTGTCATTATTAAATTCTGAAGTAACGAATTTGACTATTTTGTCCTCGAGGAAGTTCCTAAAATCCTGGCACTCAACGTCGGCATGGCATATGTGGTATACCAAGCAAACGTTATGTACGCAAACCTAGATCACGGCGGGCTTCTTCCTCTCTTCGTCCTTTAGATCCTTCTCTCGTCCCATGATTGTGGTGTACTCAACAGCTAGCCTAGTGACCCACTCATCATGTGAGTTTTCGAACATGCGTCTGAAGCGAGAAAGGCATCCTTTCACCGTCGCGGAAGTACGGGTGTAGATGACGTCAAACTCATTGCCGGTGATGGTTCTAACCTTGTACTCACTACTGATCATGGAGATTTGGGATGCCATGGATTTGGGAGGAGGGTTAGGATCAGTGGAACTGCCGTAATGTGAATGGACGGGACGACTAGGAGCGAACCGCCGTAGTATTAAAGGACGTGCGGGAAAGAGTAGGAGCGAACTGCCAGCGTGCGAACGGTAGGGTAGTGGCTTTCCATTCTCCCATGATACGGGCTTCCAAGAGCCCTTGGATCTGAGATCGAACGGTTGCATGGCGTGATTCTAGGCCAATGGGTCAATATCCTATCCTGGAGGGTTATTCTGCAAATTTTCAGCAACTTAGCATGCGACTGTTTGATCTCAGATCCATGGGCTGCCAGCAGCCCGTATCATGGTCGCGCCTACCACGACCGTCGCGTCGCTCGCGCGGTCGCGCCCTTGGAGATTTAACATGGTGCGTTAGGCTATCTGATGTTGGCATGTCATACATAGTCATCACTTAGTCACTCATACTACAACAAGGTTGGCTATAAGTGTTTTTTACTCCTCACTATCTCTTTCTTCGTACTCCCTCCATCCCAAAATATTAGAACATTTTTGACACTAGCTAGTGTAGTGTCAAAAATGTTCTTATATAATGGGACACAAGGAGTACTTGTATTTATTGCATTTACCAAGGAGTGCCCTCTTCTAATGAAATGGTGTTGCTAAGTTTTCTTCATTTAATTAGCTATAGACTCAAAATTGTCTTTTCACCTAGGTACACGCGCTTAGCACCGTTTCTTCCTTGGGTCACCAAACTAGTCTCTCTCTTCTTGATTAACTTTCCACATCAGATTTTATGCCTATGTGGCAACTGTAGGAGCAAGTAAGTACAATAGTGCGCTTTACATGGCATTTTTGCATATGTGGAGGAAAGAGAGGCAAGGAAAAAGTGGAGAAGTGGGCTCTCATGCAAGAGCCAGCCTCTACTACTACATGGTGGAGCATTGGGAGAGGCACCTATATGGAGGTGGTCAGGAATCGGGAGACTCACGCTGGTCGTAGCGCCGCAGTTAAAATGATAATGGCAAGTCAAATCATGGGGCCCCACCTGTCCAGCAGTAACTCGCTGTCAAATCACACAGCCCTACATTTGCAGCAGCCTACTCCCTCGTCTTCTCGCGTCTCTATCGAACCGACTAGGTGGAACTATCCCGCCGCCTACCGGGCAGGAAAAGCCCCGCCCTCGACTTTTAAATAGTATACATTATACTAATTTTGTATCCATGGATTGCGCCCGCGCCATGGAGCAAAGCGTCTAGAAAACAGCGGTACACATGTATGGAGTATACAACACGCCCTCGCATTCGCATCACACCCCAGACGGTCGGTCGGTCTGGCACGCTGCTCTCTGAATGGAATGCGCGTCGTATTGCGTTCGCACACACATGTGGGACGGCAATTGAGAACCGACCATAGGCACACTCCCCGGCCCCGCAAGTTGGGTGACTTAATAGAAGAGGGAGTCGAGCGATAGTACTAGAGAAGTGTTGTACTACGTTGGTGCCTGGACGATCCCTGCAAGACACGGAAGATCAGTTCGTCCATGCATGTGACCAGACTCTAGCAGACACGCCTGGATTGGCTATCGTCTACATTCGTGCAGGCTGTGTTGTACATGGCTGTAGTTGTGGTGAGAAATCTAAAAAAAGGTTTCTTGTCATCTCACAAAATTATGTGTCATGTGCTTCAGATCACTGCGAGGGTTAAACAGCGACAACTGAGTTGGGCTAGTCATCTAGGTCAAGCCAGCTATGTTAATTAGGACATCTATCGACGGACCCCTTTTCTACGAGTTTATCTTTAATTTGAGCTTTGTCCTCGTCTAGTTTGTCCGTCGGGATTCATGTTGTCTCCTTTGGGCAGTGAGGTTATGATTTCTTGCCATGTGGCATTTTTTCGTGTTATATGTTATAATCTGGCGCTTCAGATCAAAACGACGACAACTGCGCCTCTAAGCCACGTGCATGAAGACTTCTCGACAGTCATTGAAGAGGTCAAGCCGGCTCCGGTAGACAAAAGAAAACTAAGTACTACTCCACTATATAGGCAGGAGCCTCCGCGGTTGCTTGCTAGTGTTGCTCTCTTCGCACTGTCTCGGCCTCTCCATATCTAAACCGACAGCGGTGGCCACACACTCTCTCTCTCCCTCTCTGCTCACCGCTGGTCACAGATCCAGCCGGATCCTCTCCGCCGGGGAAGGTGAGAAGGTGCAATGTTCACGCGGTCGTCCTTGGCGACGGCTCTTACCCACTGCTGGGCGCGTCCCGATCAGCCTGCCTTGCCGTTCTCTCCCAAGCACCGCTCGCGAGGGAGGGCCTCCGATCCCTTCTTCATCGCTGCTGTAGTGTTGGCAGATCCGGTCTCCCGCCGCCCACCTAGCGACATCCCGGTGACCATCAGGTATAACTTCCTTCGAAACCGGCCTTGCTCTACTTCGCGAGCTCCTGACGTCGCTGCATTTGGAACTTTTACTATTTCTCAGGCCCCCTCATAGATAGGATCGATCGGCTGTTCGAAAACCACCTAATTTTTTTACGTTTAAGAGGTAAAACTAGTTCATGCACTCGAATCTAGTACTACTTGGTTCAAACATGGAAGAAAGGGGGTGGGGGGTGGGGGAGGATTTGTTACCTGAATCTAGGACTTGGTCGAAAGAGGAAATAATGGGGGCAAAAAGTAGCAGAGACTGGCTATCCAACTGGTCTCTAGGTCTAATAGGGAAATAAAGGGAAACGCGGTACAAACTCAATATAAAACCGATCTATTGGTTGAAAAAGGAAAGAAAGTGGGGACTGGGGGACAAGTCAATAGAGTAAGTCCAGCACTAGATTTGCTAGCCTCACAAAGTATAAGGTGCCTATACCGAACAAAAATGGGACCAACCCAGATATCCTGTTCTGATGTTTGTTGCCCCGAGCCACTCTTATGTAACGCCACTGGTAAAATGTAGCAGTCGCACTGTTAAAAGTAAGGACACGTTAAACCAATGTTGTTTTCAATGTAATGCCTCTAGTAATATGAATCAATGGCACTTCTTTACATGTCCTGCTAAAATTTCCCATTAAGATAAGTTGGTTCTTTTCGTTAGAAATGCAACTGTCCTGGTCCGCCTACTCACCCGTGCCCAAAGTAATGTCGTATTTAACGGTTGTCATAGTTAATCCTAATGCCCACACTAATATGTAGCAATGCCACTGCTTTAGAAATTGCTACTGTCCTTGTAGGATTGCCATTCAGATAAGGAACATGCTTCTTTTCATTTAATGCATGTTTCATCACTTGTTAGTCACCCTCGTTTCCACCTCTTTTGTGCAAACAGAGATATACATTTCACGCTCGATCTTAGTTGAACTGCACAAATGATATCCAAATTATAGTTGAGCATTCCAGGAGCTTCACAACCAACCTTGATGTTGCTCAATTTTATTGCAACTAATGAAGAAGAAGCTCCGTGGGTTTCGTTTTCTGATGGAAATGGAACCGGGGCTGGAGCCCTTTTCTTAAAAATTTTTGAACGAGAAGCTGCTAGCTCACGGGACATTGCTTCATTTTAGGTGAACTGCACCAAAAGGTCCCATGAATTGAATCATCCATGTTGGTGACTGAAAGAGCCAGCTTCAGCATCCCAGTCTAAGCACCCCCGGCCTCCATCCTTGCGATGCACAACACACCTCGTTTGCCACCTGCTCGACCCTAGTGTCACTGATAAAATGAAGTAATAATACAGTTAAAATAGAGTGAGTGTCATCTCTATCATTTCATTTCCAATGTAGATAAAGAAAGTGCTTCTCTTTGTTAAAGTATGTTTCATCAACTAGTCCCATTGTTAATGTTTAAGCGTTTCTGCAAACTGGGGTGCTTAATTTTAGTTGATATGTACAAAAATAGAGATTTGAATGTCTCAAGGCGCCTCCTTGTACTACTGCTGTACACTGATGTTCATCACTGGCAGAAGGTGTATCTGGGGGACTTGGGATGATGTCCAGTATGAGGCGTACCGTATGAGGCGTCGCAGGGCCCATCTCGCCCTCGCAACATGGCATACTATGATACTATCGCAATATTTTCTTCTATTTATTTTTTGTGTTTCATCAACTAGTGCTACTATAATGTAATCATGCTTTTTCATTATCTGTGCAAACAGGGTTATTCAGCTGCATTTTGGTGGAACTGCACAAATGTACGTATGGAACCGGCATATATGCAGGTTGCGAGGTGTGCCAAGTAAAAATTACCGACACCAACCATGCTGCATGCACGCATTAGCATCCACCACAACCAGTGGGATGTGTGGTGCTCTCCGTGGACGGATCTTTCTCGGCAGCAAATCCTCTAACCAAATACTAGTAGCTTATATTGGCAGTTTTCTAGGGAGTACTCTTTTCTGAAAGAAGCACCAATCTATTTTTCTTTATTTGTACACTGTGTCACAACTTTGACCCAAAGGTCCAGAGTTATTTTAGGGTGATTGGCATAGTACTCGGAGACTGATTGCAAGCATGATTTTCATTAGCTGTCACACTGATTGTAAGCATGTGCAGGTGGAAGATTAGGTTAGTGCGAAGCTTACCTTAAACCCTACCGCCGCCATTGAAATGAGGCGAGCGTCGAGGGAACCATGGAGAACGTCGGGGAAGCGATGTCATGCCATCCGGCCTCCTCTTGTGGTGGGAGAACGAATACTCCTGTGGCTCCGGCTGGCTCTGCACCCTCACGAATGGCACACCATACTCGATCGATTCGTTATCCTCTGGGTGCTCGACCTTCGACCTATACGCCCACCACCTCCGCCTGACTATCGCCTCGGGCGAATCTGTCTGCTCCATCACCCATAGGAGATACTCGATGAACTCGGAGGACTACGGCGTGACTGCCGCCGAGGAGTACATGTACATCGCCGCCCTCATCGCCGCTGTCTCGCTCTTTTGCATACATTGCCACATGCCCCGCACCGTCCTCGAAATCTCCCACTCATTGTCAAACCAACTAAGGATCTCCTTCAACCTGGCTAACTTTGCCTGGTCGCCGCCGGCGATCTGCCTGGTTCGCTACTGCATCCTCTCCATAGATGTCGTTCTGAGTGGTCCGGTGCTAGCTTTGGAAGATGGGAGGAGAGACGGTGGTCTTGCAATAGAGAAGAGGTTGAGGAAAGGAGGTGGTTTTGGAATGGAGATGATGGAGAGGAGAGGAGGTGGTTTTGCAAGGGAGAGAAGATCAGAAGAGGGAGAGGTGAGGCGGTGGTTTTGGAATGGAGATGATGGAGAGGAGAGGAGGTGGTTTTGGAATGGAGATGATGGAGAGGAGAGGAGGTGGTTTTGCAATGGAGAAGATCAGAAGAGGGAGAGGCGAGACAGTGGTTTTGGAATGGAGAAGATGGAGAGGAGAGGAGGTGGTTTTGCAATGGAGAAGAGGGAGACGAGCGTGCGGCAGCAATTTAGGATTGGGCGAGAGGGCCGGCGCGCTGTGACTGGATCAAAATCAAAATCAATTTACCCTTCAATTAAGAAAGCGACCCCACATTAACTAGTCTCCCTTTTATTCTGGCTTGTAATTGACCATGATTTTCGCACATAAAATATATGTTATACATTGCAAAAATAATATAATTTGAAAGTACATTCAGATACGAACCAAACGATACAATTTTTGGTGACATGCATTCACATTTTGCTTGTCACATACAATACGTGGTCAAACTTTGACCCAAAATACGCAAAACAACAAAAAATACTTCCAAGACCAGCTCCGCTCTTCCGCTCTTCTCCTCTTAAACCACCGCCGCTCCTCTCATGTTCCAATCTAAATCCAGCGCCGCTCCTCCCCTCTTCCATTTCAAAACCACTGCCCCTCCTCTCCTGTTCTAGTCAGCGTCGCTCCTCTCCCGTTCTAATCCAAAACCAGCACCGCTCCTCTCCTCTTCCATTCAAAAACCACCGCCGGCGAGTGAAGGTGCTATGGAGAAGTAGATCGATGGAGGAGTACAACCGATACGTGAGGATCACAGACGGCGACCCTGTGAAGCTAGGTAGGATGTTGGAGATACAGTCTTGGTTTGACAACAAGGACCAACTAGCAGCGACGGCGACATCCATGGGCAAATATCTGCAACAGAGTGAAAAGGCGGCGATACTCCCGGAGGGAGTCGCGCCGGAGTACATAGAGCTGCTCCTCTGGGCCATGGAGTAAACAGATTCACCGAATCCGATCGTGAGGGAGCGGTGGTGGGAGTATCGATCCCAGATGGAGCATCCACCAGAGATTGAAGGATCGAGCATCTACAGGGTGCCATTTGTGAGGGTGTCCTGCCAGAGCGAGCTGGTGGAGTCTTCGTCGACCGAACCAACTGCAAAAGGAGAAAAGCAGTTGGCCCGACGACGCTTCCCCGCCATCGTATCCCTCGCTGTTCACATCGTCTCACAGGGTGGCTGTCTGCCGCCGAGGAATAGGAGGGGGCTGCCCCCCTAGCCCAATAGTCGGGCATGTTGTGAATTGTCAGGAGGAGCTTAGGGATGTCAGCATTTGCAGGTTGTGAACCGTGTTTTGTGTTGTGTATTTTGAGAGTACTTTCAGATATGAATGTCTTTTGAATTTCAGATTTGCAGTATTGAGCATATGAAGAATTTTATGAATTCTAGAGATCTATTTTTAGCACTTAAAAAAATGTAGTTTCATAGGAGTATAAAAGTGCAGACGAGAAGAAACTGCAAGTTTCAGTTTCAGATAAGAAACTGCAAGTTCAGTTTAAGATAAGAAACTGCAACTTTCAGAGGCAGAGCATTTATATTAACACGGCCTTTTCAAACAGGGTTAACATCATGTTGGATGTTTTATTCGTGGTCGAAAATGGAACTACCAGCCAGTTAAGATCATGCTGATCAACATTCATGCATAGCACATCTTCATATGATGCACAGTCAAAATGCCCACACAATGTTGAGTGTGCGAAACACATAGAAAATGAGGGACGAAGTTTTGCCAAGTGTTGGACGTGGTTTTGGGCTGCCCCATCTAGGCTTTCATTTTTAACATGCGCAGCCCATGACCTCGGATGGGAGGGCCTGTTTGTATTTTCTTAGGGCCGTCATGTATCGACCGGCCTATGGACCTCCCATCCGAGGTTTTATTTTTGGCAGCCCAATTTATGTATTTTTTTGAAGAAAACGCAGAGGTCTGTTCTATTCTTCTATATAAGAATAGGAACGCCAGGTACAACTTATGTTTCCCTTCTAACTATATTATATATATTTAAATTATTTTATATGTTATTATATATTATTTTTATTGTCATCATATATTTAACAGATACTTACATATGTAAGAAAACAATATCCCACATCTTATTAACTTATAAAAATAATTTCTTAACAAATAAAATCCTAGATTGTTTTGGCACGAAAATCCTAGTGATTGTGTACAAAAGCTTGGTAAGATTTAAGGACGAATGTAATAATATCACTTATTATTTAAATATATTTATAACAAAATGCTCAGCCCTTTTTTATTTTTTGATACATTGCTGGCCCAACCCAACATTATAATTAGAATCAGCCCAGCAAAATCGTGTATCTAGATAAAGTGCAAATGGCCTGTAATTTTTTAAGAAATAAAATAAATGGGCCACATGAAAGCTACATTAATTGTTCACCCAGCCCAGCTAATGGCTTTAATTCAAAAAAAAGATCAAATTGACTATAAATTCTACCGCGCAAAAAAAAGACTGTAAATTCTGAAAAAAATCGGTTGAATACGTGCCACATTTTTGGAGGCTGAAATGTGGGCCAATAGGTCGAAGCCAACGCAAGTCGTTGTCAATTTAGTCAACAAATGATTTTGACATGTTAGCTGTTGGATTTACATCCAACGGCCGGCATCCATCTTCAATCTCTCGTCTTCTTCCTCCAGCGCCGCCGGGACCACCTCCCGCCTCCTGCTGCTAGTAGCTCTGCTTAGCACACTTGGCCATGCCATCCCTCCACCCCTCCACACCTCCTGTTCTTCTCCACCGACTGCCGAACCACACCGCACTAGAACCAGTTAACCCTCGTACACCTCTCCGTCTGCGACTCTACTCCCGCGTCTTCCCATCTCCGGCTCGTTGCTGTCCGGGGCCTCGCCGTCGTCCACCACCTTGGATGCGCTCAGCGTGGCGTGGTCAACATGGTCAACGAACGACACCATCGGAAGTAGACTGTGCGTGGAGAGGCTGACAGCTGGGTCCACGGCCACACACAAGGAAATGCCTCCTTATTACGCGCAAAATAATGATTCCTCCACCTAACATCTGGGACCCACTGGAAGGGCCTCTGTATTTCACGAAAAAACGTGCCCCCACTGACTTGTCGGACCCACCAGCTATTTTCGCACGCAAGGAAGTGCCTCCTTATTACGCACAATAAAATGAATACTCCCCCTGCCAGCTGGAACCCAGCATACTGGGAGGCTGACTTGTGGGCCTATCAAGTTGACGGGGACGGAGGGCTTTGTCAACTTAGTCAATATGAACGATACTAGCTCCTGTTACCATACGATGTTCATCCAACGGTTGTAGTGCTTCTTCAACCTCTGGTCTTCTTGCTCCAGTCGCCCAAACCAGCTCCGGTCATGCCGCGTGCTCCTGCCTCCCATGGCCAGCTGTGATGCCGCGGAGGCCTCACCGCCCCTACTACTCCCACCGCTGGCCAGGCCATCCCTCTACTCACCCACACCCCTATTATTCTGCGGCGACAGCAGGCTCACACCGCAGCCGAACCAGTGAACCCTCGTACTCCTCTTCGCGTGGGCATCCACTGCCGCGTCTTCCCCGGCTCCGAGTCATCCCCTTCCTAGGCCTCGCCGTCGTCCACCGCCATGGTGCTCTCGGCACGGCGTGGTCAACATGGTCAAGGAACGACTTCCATCGGACGTGGACTGTACGTGGAGAGGCTGACAGCTGGGTCCACGGCCGCAGCAAGGAAGTGCCTCCTTATTACGCGGAAAATAATGATTCCTCCACCTGACAGCGGGGAGCCACCGGACGGGCCACCGTATTTCGCGAAAAAAAGTTTCCCCCTGACTACTGGGACCCACCAGCTACATCTTCGCACGCAAGGAAGTGCGTCCGGGCAAAAAAAAATGATTCGCCCCCTGACTGCTGGGACCCACCAGCTACATCTTCGCACGCAAGGAAGTGCGTCCGGGCAAAAAAAAACTATTCGCCCCCCTGACTGCTGGGACCCACCAGCTACATCTTCGCACGCAAAGGAAGTGCACCCGGGCAAAAAAAAACGATTCGCCCCTCTGACTGCTGGGACCCACCAGCTACATTTTCGCACGCAAGGAACTACCTGACAGTCGGGACCCAGCTGGTCGAAGCGTACGTAGCGATGTCATTCTGGTCGTGAACGTGTACGTACATATATACTGGTCGATGTAGAGGCGCGCACGTGTGGTAGTAGAGGCACGTACGTGTCGTAGTAGAGGCGCACACGTAGCATGTACACGTACGTACAGCGGCCAGGGTGCAAGAAAGAAAATACGGCCACGTATGTGTACATACGGGCGGGGTCTCGAACGCCTAGTCGCGCATACACACGGCGAGGGCTCATGTTCATGGGGAGGCAATGGAATGCGTCGTGTTCATGGGGAGGAAATGGAATGCGTCGTGTTCATGGGGAGGCAACGGAATGCATCGTGTTCATGGGGAGGCAACGGAATGCGTCGTGTTCATCGGGAGGCAACCGAACGCATGGGAGCCAATCGGCTTTGACGGAACAGGCGATGGAAACGAGGCCTGGCATAGCGCAAAACGGAGGAAACAGACCTCCTACGGTCGAAGCGGGGGTCCTGTTGATCGGGAGGGGTCTGGCGTACCGCAAAACGGAGGAAACGGACCTCCTACGGTCGAAACGGGGGTCCTGTTGATCGAGAGGGGTGTGGCGTACCGCAAAACGGAGGAAATGGACCTCCTACGGTCGAAACAGGGGTCCTGTTGATCGGGAGGGGTGTGGCGTACCGCAAAACGGAGGAAACAGACTTGTGTTGGAGCGCTATGGTCGAAACGGGGGGAGGGGTGTGGCGCTACTCCACCGGCTACTGTTCAACCACCCCTCCACGGGCACCCCTCCACCGTCTACTGTTCATCCAGCCCTCCACA
>NC_041381.1:315252949-315279226 GCF_002162155.2 Triticum dicoccoides | reverse complement strand
TGTTCATCCAATCGATCGGCTTCAGTTAGCAGTAGTAGCGAAGGAATTGCTCCATCAGGTTCAGTTAACAGCCATCAATCGATCGCTCGGGTTGAGTAACGCGTAGCCTGTAGTGCAATCGCTCGGGTTCAGTTAGAGCCCAACGCCTCGCTCGGGTTCAGTTAGAGCCAACGCCTCGCACCTGTACGAGAGAAATGCACATCGCTCGGCCCCCGACCTCCCACCGTAACCGGCAACTCCCCAAAATTTTCCTCCCCCTCGCTTCTACCACGGTTTTTTCCGTCATGGACGGCCCAAAGAATGTCATGCAGCTATGTCTCTAGCCCACCCAGGACGAAAAGCCCATTTTCTATCATGATTTTTTGTCATAGAAGTAGGAGCCCACCACATCTATGATGATACCGGGTTTTGTCACAATTATCTTCATAGAAGTGTCATATGTATGATAGAAAAAAATTTCGTTCGGCCCAAAATGTCACGGATGTGTCTTTTTTTTCTAGTGATAGTACTCTTCCGATGGAAGTCGGTCGTTGACCACATTGACCATGCCGCACCGAGAGCAACAGGCGATGGAGGACGGCGACGCCTAAGAAGGGGACGACGCGGAGCCGGGGAAGACGCAATAGTGGAAGCCCGCGCGGAGAGGAGTACGAGGGTTCACTGGTTCAGCTACGGTGTGAGGCTGCCATCGCCGCAGAATAATAGGGGGTGTGGGTGAGTGGAGGGATGGCCTGGCCACGGTGGGAGTAGTATGGGGGCGGTGAGGCCTCCGCGGCAGCATAGCCGGCCACGGGAGGCAGGAGCACGCGGCACGACCGGCACTGCTTTGGGCGGCTGGACCAAGAAGACCAGAGGTTGAAGAAGCACTACGGCCGTTGGATGGACATCGTACGGTCACTGAAGCTAGAATCGTTTATATTGACTAAGTTGACAAAGCCCTTGGTACGCTCCAACTTAGTAGGCCCACAGGTCAGCCTCCAAAACGGTGCGCCCCAGATGTCAGGGGGAGGAATCAATTTTTGGGTGACCGAAGCTAAGAATATCTGAGATTGAAGAAGAAGCACGACATCCGTTGGATAGACATCCAACGACCACTGCTGCTAGAACCGTGTGTTGACTATAATAAGTTGACAAAGCCTTGCATACGCGTCAACTTCTTTTTTTAGGGGACACGTCACTTAGTAGGCCCACAAGTGTGTGGCAAAGAACTTATAGCCCATTTGCATTTTGTCAGAATGTACAACCCATTTTTGAATTCTAATGGAATTTACAACAACCCATTTACAGTTTGTTAAAAGTACAACCCATTTTCTAGCTAGGACAACGATTAATAATTTCAACCAACCGTTGAAGAAAGAATTCAATAAAATTTCCCACATTTTGATGGGATCCGAAATATTTTTATCCCAAAATTTCTAGTCAGATTAAATATAAATTTGTATTACGTAAAAATCCAACAAAACATTGCGCGCGCAACAATGAAAATTTATAAGATTTTCAAAATCCATAAATAATATTTTATAAACTAATTTCGTGTTTGGTGCATTTTTTTATAGTTACTGCCTAGTTTTTATAATTACATCCCATTTATTATTTTTAAAGCCCATTTTCCTGTTAAGCCTAATGATCCCTCCTAGGAAAGATTTGCAGCCCAGCGGGGCGGAGAATAACAAGTTGACCTTGCCTGGGTATTCCTCAAAAAGATGTATAGCTGGGCTAGCCATTTTCATCTTGAAAAAATTAGTATCTGGGCTGGATATCTGGCCTGGGCTAGACGGGCCACAGCCTGCCTAGTTAATACCCTGCTCTCCTTTGAACAACAACGAAATCATCGCCAAGAAAAACTCTGCAGTGCTCACACCTCAAAAACACAAATACTGCTCGAGCTTCTTGGTCCCAGCTGTCGGCCGCACCTTGTGCAATTCTCTCATTTATATTGACTACATAGGTTGACAATGGTGTGGGACCGTGATGTCAGGAAACCAAGAGAAAGCAAAAAAAATATAGTTGTACATAATAAGGATGCACTTGCGTATGTACGGCTATGGCCCTAGCGGGTCCCTAGTGTCATCTAGTCAAAATAAAGTCATCTCCTGAATCCTCATGTTCGTTGACCATGTTAACAAAGCTCGGTGCCATGGCGAGCGCAACAACTCGAAGGACAACGGAGAGGGCCTCGCGGGCCCTACTGAGGTCTGATACAGCGCCCACTGCTCATTCAGGAAGCCAGGATCATCGGACACCCCTGAGCACCTTCGAGAAACTGAGACGGCATGAAACGGTAAGGCCGCTCTTGGGAGCTCTGGTTTATTTCAAACCTATATTAACATACAAGTGTAATTTACTCGTCATCGGAAACAACGTGTAAAATACAGGCGTAATGAAACTAAGGGCCCGAGGTCTGTAAGTAAAACCGGCGGGTTACGCGTGTAATTTGAGAGACCGGTGTATATTTTACGAGCACTGCTATATGGACGACATTACCAGACGAAACATGCACAATGTGCGTATCATGCCATCCATGGGCAAGGCTGAAACAGCAGCTAACGGCTGGATTAGCAAATCGTCCAGGTGTCGTTCAGCATTTTTATCGTGTGTGAATTACTTCCGATATTTTACTAGTCGAAATCGACCAACCAAGCGCCTTCGCCCGAGACCATTTGCTTTAATTTACAAGCGTCAGTTTGACAAGCGGTTTTGGTTGGAAAACGACGATCCAATCACGGCCTAATATCATGAGTTGGTCGGAAGATCATATGGTTTCACATCTAACCTACCCGACATGTTGTATAGGCTATGAATGAAACATCAGACGATGAACTTCTTACACACAGAAACAACAGAAGAGGATGATCTTCTTAACAAGCAAATCGTTGGCATTAGATCGACATGCAAAATAATACGATGCATTATTCTCAGGAGGCACGGTGAACAGCTCGTGATGCCGCATGCCACAACATTCCAAGATCAACTTTGCAATGAAACACAAGGCTTGGCATTAGATAGACAATATTCAGAACAAACTCTTAACACAGGAATATCTCAACAGAGTAACTATTTACTTCTAAACTGAACACAAGGATAGGAAAAAACACTCGACGCTGCTCACAGCAAGGGCGTCCCACTCAAAAATATCAAATGCATGTCTTCTGGCTAACATCAATGAGCAAATTTTGACAAGGTTTTCCAATTCCAATATATTAAACTAACTTCTTCTTGCTAACATCAATGATTAAACTTTGACAAGATTTTCCCATTCAAAATATGTAATGCCTATGATCGTGTCCTGTCGTAGCTTCTTGTACTTTGTTGGGCACTTTTTGCCCAGGGCACTCCATGTGTTGTTAAATTGCCAATGGTCTCTGCAGACTAGTCATGTCATCGGTGTCCAATAATACTCTGTAAAGCTCCTCGGCCATTCCTTTTGTAATATACCGCAAACAGTGACTGCTTCTTTCTGCAAAGTGGAACGACCAACTGGACCCAGTAACACAGCAGTTTGCCTTGGACACATTGGCTCCTTTTGTGCAGTTCAACTAAAATCGAAGTCGGAATAAAACCGAGCTTTAATTTTGATATCCCTGTAAGCAACAATAGGTATAAGGGAAATAATTACTGAGAAATAACGGTTGATGACTTGTCTTAATGGGAAACAAAGAAGGAGAGTAGCAATTGTCCATCAGTGTGATTCATTCATATTGACTGAGACATTATCTTAACAATGCCTTGTTTCAACATGTATAAAGAACGACAAAGCAGAAAAGTACCATTCCTAAAACAATGCAACTGATTCATTTTTAAAGAGACATTATCTTAACAATACATTGGTTAAACATGTAGAAAGAACTACAAAGCAAGATAGTACCATTCCTAACAAGTGTTGCAGTTTTGAACTAAGATTCGGTAGTTAATTAATTCTGAGAGTGGCATTGCTTAATTTTACCGGGGGCATTAGATTAACGAAAAACATAAACAGTTCCAGGGGAGAGTGGGTGCAACAACAATATGTGCTTCCATCTACTTATAAAGGGGGTGATGCAGAGTTTGTTGTAACAAAGCAACAAGCATCATGTCTGGGTTGGTCCCATTTTTGTTCACTACTTAATGGGAAAAGACAGCAATACAATAGCTTCAATTCAACATTTATTTAAAACAGTACCAATACAAGTAGCACAACATCTCAAAGCACACTGCGCAATCGTGTGGATGAAGGCCTGTACTAACCTTTCATGAGAACACCAGGATAAAATACAAATCTGCCAACACGAATAGGAAATCCAATCTCGTTTTGTGAAGTTGCACTGAAATCAAGCAAAGTGTTTCGCGTAGCGAAGCAAAATGTCGCAATAGCAACAAGTTGAATAGATATCCCTGTTTAAACAGAGGCAAAAAAGGAATCAATTACTGGCTAATAAAGGAGGATGAAACATGCGGCCACAAAAATGGTAATCCCGCCAATCCCTAAAAAGTGTTGCAGTTTTGAAATAAGATTCAGTAGTTAATTCTGAGAGTGGCATCAATTACTGGCTTATAAAGGGGGTGATGCTGAATTTGTTGTAACAAAGCAACAAGCATCATATCTGCGTTGGTCCCATTTTTTTCACTACTTAATGGGAAAAGACAGCAATACAATAGCTTCAATTCAACATTTATTTAAAACAGTACCAAAAAAGTAGCACAACATCTCAAAGCACACTACACATCATGTGGTTGAGACTAAGATTTGAAACAACTCGCCACGAAGAGTGGAAACAAATCTCGATCTCCTTTTGTGCAGTTCCACCAAAATTAAGCAAAGTCACCGGTGTGACATTCAAGTTGAACTGCACAAAATACTCTTAAAACATAAGTGTTTCGAGTAGCGAAGCAAAATGTCGCAATAGCAACAAGTTGAATCGATAACCCTGTTTTAACATAGGCAAAGAAGGAAACAATTACTTGCCGATGAAGGAGGATGAAACAAACGGTGACAGAAAGAAGCATCTAACTTATCTTGGATGGAAAACAAAGTAGGATAGTAGCATTTCTAAAATGGTTGCATTCATATTAATAGAGACATTCTCTTGAAACAACATTCTTTATAAAATGTAATTTACTTTTAACAGTGGCATTGCTTCAATTTTCTGGCAGCATTCTTAGATTAACAACATCAAAATAGATGTATGGGACATGCTAGCACCATGTGCGTCCACACGTATAAATGGGTGATGCAGAGTATGTAGCCAAGCAGCATATCTGTGTTGGTCCTATATTTGTTCTCTTTGAACTTTTTTCCTATGTGAGGGCAGCAAATCTAGTCCTGCACAAACTACCCGACCCCCCCAGTTTCTTTCCCTTTTCAACAAAGAGATCGGTTCCTTACAAATGTGTGTACTGGGTTACCCCTTTTTCCCTTTTCAACCAACAAAGCGGGTGGATAGCCAGTCTATACTACTTTTCCTCCCTCCTTTCCTCATTGAACCACGTCCTAGATTCATGCTCCACCCCACCGCACCTTTCTTTCCTCTTTGAACCAAGACCTAGATTAGACTACAGATCGAAAAAGATCTACATGCAGCTAGAGCAACGACGGTTTCAAAGAAACTTATACCTTAGGGTCGTCGGGATGTGGCAAGGCGTGCGGCGGGAGGCCGGATCTGCCCACACTACGTACAGCAGCAAGGAAGAAGGGGTCAGTGGCCCTCCCGCACAGGTGCTGGGTGAAAGAGAACAGCGCAGCCGGCAGTGGATTGCCTCCCTCGCCTAAGGCGATAGAGTTAACGCTGCACCTCCTCCCCTTCCCGGTGCGACGGGATACGGACGCCTCCTTCACCAGCTATGAGGGGGGAGAGAGAGACAAGAGGCCAACCCAGTCTTGTTTAGATCTGGTGAAGAGAGGGTGAGAGACAGTGAATATAGCAAACCCTAGCAAATGAACGTTGAGCCTCCAGCGTGTAACATATATGTAATGCGGCGAGCGTGTGGTGAGTGCAAACCCTAGCGAACAAGCGCTGAGGCTCCCACTTATATATATACTAATGTAGTACGGACTGAGCTCCGGTGCCTTCAGTGCATCTGCTTTTGGCTGTATGATATGTGAGCCAGCCACATTTTGGGCCCACCTATCATAAACCCAAAGGCAGGTGCACTAAGTCAATGAAGTTGCGTCCATATAGTACTCTCGTGTGTATACGACTAATATATAGTGGAGTGGTTTTCTTATTCTCTCCATAACAATCGTTTTAAATTGTGTAAGTATGAAACGAAACTCTTTATTTAATGTACAGTGAAGAAAACTAGTACTACTTCCGATGAACTAACGATCCACGCCCACGCGTCCTGGTCGCACTTCCTGTCCTTCATGTGTGGTACACTACCCTCCCTTAAGTTAACAACCACACATGCGCCAAATTATCGGAAATGTGTGAGAGTGTGTATAAATAAAGAATTTTAATTTCAATTATCGGAAAGGTTTGAGAGTATTACAAAGTTTGACTTCAGTCAAATCTAATATGCGGAGTAAATAAAAATGGAGGGCTACTACGTCCATCCGGGTTTTTAGTCCACATCATTTTTTAAATCAAAGTTAATAGCTGGACAAATAAAATTACAGGGGAGCTGGAGACAAAGTTGTGAGAAGGCTTAGAAATCAATACAAAACTTATGCTCTTAGTACCAACGTCGATCCTTCTTCGAGGAAACATTTGGTTCATAGCCAATTGTGTGATAAAATTGCACCAACGTGAAAGACGACTGCGACTGCGTCTCCAACGCAACCAAGATGAACTGACGAAGGATATCATCTTTGTGCGTAACAAGCAAAGAGCACCGATGGAAGACAGCTTGTTTTTCATTGAAAATCGATCAGCTTCACCAGCCGACGCAACCATGAGGCGCAACCATGAGCATCGATAGGTCATCATGGTGATGCATCATCCATTTGGCATCAAGTTTGGGTGAGGCACCTATGAAGTTCGACAAATCCTCACTGTGGTCTGTTTCTTCTCAGTAATAATCAAGCTCGAGGAAGGAAGAACCACGTGGCAGAGGACAGTGAGGCAGAACAACAATGGCCATCCAATTTTGTGCAGTTCCACTAAAATTGAGGAAGACATGCCCGGGTATGGAGACACGCATCGCTGTTTCCAAAAATATAAAGAAGGGTTAGCAACGACATCTCAATTGTCAATAAGAATTAATGAAAAGTACACCAACAAACAGAAGCATCATAATTATATCTTGATGGTAACTAAACCAGGATACCCGAGAAAAAAAGCATTTCTTCATTTAACCAGTGATAGTACTACCACCATATGGACAATGAACGCACAACCACCATGTACTTTTTGTTGAAACAACATGTATACCTCCACCGAGGCATAAATCAGGACAACTTTTCGAGTGGCATTTCCTCTATAATAGTACTAGTAGGTGAAGTTGGACCAGCCGACGAACCCTAGCTACTATGCATGGGGAGCTGGGGAGTAGTCGCATAGAAGAAAACCCTGTAATGCCCCGAGACCCACGCTTCAGTTGCCCTTCCATTTATTTTAGTTGTTGACGTGTGTTCATTATGTTTGTTGCATTATCATAATTATTTTGCATATTTCATTCCTCTACGTTGATGCCATGACCATGTTGAGTGACTTGTCTTATTTTGCTTCTTGCACCATGCTCATCTCACTTGATTGCATTGTACCCTTGTCATTTTGCAGTTCATCATGCTCATCATGTGGGTTGCATTCTTTCATGTTGTGTGTTGCTCTAGTTGATGTGTGTGAGCATCATTCCTTGTCATCTCTCTCTCAAACCATGCCCATGCGTCATCACCTCTCCCTTCCTTCTCCTTTCTTTTTATTTTGCAAGTACCATTTTCCCCTTCTCCATTAATGTTCATCTTTTGCCTATAAATCTTATACCATGCCTAAACCCTCTCTGCCAATTTTCAGCCCTTTTGGACTTGATTTGGGTGGAATTAAAATTGCCTCAAGTTTGAATTTAGTTCAAACTTGCGATAATTTTCTTTCTCTAAAATTTCCCAAAACAATTATTTCAATTATTGCATAATTACAGCGTCATGGGGATATTCTTATATCTCTCATACACCCCTCTTTTATTCTTGTGCTTTTCTGTCGTCTTTTCTATCTTAAGAAAAGAGAAGAAGAGAAGCAGCAGTGGCAACAGCGCAGCCCACCAGCACTCACTCCCCGCAGCCCACCTGGGCCTTGCTTTCCCCGGCCCAGCCGAGCCGAACGGCAACCTGCTCCGCTACAGCGCCGTCTCCCTCCTCTGCCTTCAGGAGCGCCAACACCGTGAGCTCTGCTTCATGGACGTCGAGGCCAGCATGTCCCGCTCCCCTATAAAGCTGCCCCGGGCCTCACCCTAGGGTTTCTCTCCTTCCCTCTCTTCCCTCTGCGCTGCTGCCTCTCCACAAATCCCCACTCGCGCCCTGCCCCACTGCTTCCAGGAGCCATGGCCGGGGAGGCCACGAGTTTCCCTCCGGCATAGGAGCATAGCCGGCCTCCCCTTCGTCGACCCCGAGCACCGCAACGCCTCCCCGAGTCCGTTCTGACGCCGATCCGAGCACGAGGACGCCTTCCCCGACATCCTCTTCATCCTCTACTTCGTCTTCTTCACGGACAGCAAGTCCACCGGAGTTCCTCGCCTCCTCTCCGTTGATATTCCTCGTCCCCGGCCGCCTCCTCATGTCAAAGGTATACTAGGTATACCCAACTCCAACCCTGCTCTTTTCCATCGTGATTCGATCGCCGGAGTCGTCGCGTAGTTGCAGTAGTCGCCGTGTATCCTCGCGCTTCGCCCCGCTCTGGATCCTCTCTCGCACACGCCGCCTCGTCGTGCCACCCCCTGCTCGACCCTCTCTGTTCGCGCTCGCACACGCAATACCGAAGCGCTGCACGCGCAGCAGCCGCGGAACACCACCCGTGCGGCTTCGGTCCTCGTCTTCTCCATGTCCGAGACGGACTCCTGCTCGTGCCTGGACACCCGCACACATGCAGTCTGCGACCCACGCTCCTGCAGCTACTCTTCTTGCACACCCTCAGGGACTTGTCCAGCCCCTGCCTAGCCGCTGCTCGCCGCGCCTCACCGCACGCCCGCACACGACGTCATTCTTCCAGCCGGAAACCACGGCCAGCCAGGCTTAGCCTCGCACAAGCACCCACACATGTGCACATCCCACCCTTTTCCGCACCCCCGTCGTAGGCCTGTGGTCGCAACGGTCACCGTCTTGCTCGCCGGTGTCGTCACCCAGTTCTTCTGTGATCCATGAAGAAGGCTCCTGCCTTTTGTTTATTCAGAAGAGATGATCTCCCTGATTAGTCATAAAGAGAGCAGTTAGCGCAGTGGCTAGTAGCGATGCATCCATCCAAAAGGACCGGGGTTCAAGCCGAGCGCCCCCCTTTTCTTTTTGTGTTGTTTCTGCTAATTCGCTCACACGCACAACTGTTTCATCTTGGACCGAGCCCTCCTTGTGCCTTAAACACTCATCCGTTGTAGTGGTCAGCCCTTCAGTTTTGGTCCTGGTCGCGATGCCAGTTATCTTGCGTCGATCTCCATATGCATCACGAACACATAGCTAGCCCAATGGCTAGCGCAGCCAGTGTCCATCCGAGGGGTCTGGGGTTCGAATCCCACGCGCCCCTCTTTTGCTCTGTTCTTTTAATTTCTTTTGCACACGGCCACAGCTGCTTGGGCTAAATCCTCCTGGGCCACTGCCAATTTCTCAGATTCGGGCCCGTGCATTTTTTTCCACCCTATGTATTTTAGCATTTTTCAGTGCATGCATATTTACCGAAATGCCATCATTTTAAAATGCTCATAACTATATATCCATGCATCCAAATGAAACATGTCATATATGCATCTTCCTCAGTTTTTCATGTTCTTCAACAATATGCAACTTTCATCCCTGTTAAAGATGTTTAAAATTGTTGTTTGACTAAATGTGCATAAATGACATGCTAAAATGATTTATTTCATAACTAAATAACCATAGCTCGGTTTTAAATAAACTTTATATGTAAATGGGGTGGAAAAATGCATAGTTTAATATGGTCCACTTTATTTTCCTGTTTAACAATTTTAAAATATGGTTTAGGGCAGAACAGTACCAAACTTGAAATATGGACATGAGGATTTTTCGGAATTGTTGTTTGTGGTTCCGGCCTCATTTAAACTTGCCTAGATAGGTAGTTTTATTATGCTTCACCTCTTGCCATGTTAACCAACATTTAATATTGTTAAGTAGTTTAAACGAGAGAGAACTAAATAATTGTTGTGAAGTTTCGCCAATATGCAACTCGTTGCATGTTGAGCTCCACTTAACTTGTAGTTTTGGTTGTGAACTTTGCCATGCCATGCATATTTAAACCGGACATGCATCATGGTTGATTGTGCATCATGCCTTGTTTATGTGATGGTTGTTTACCATGTTGTTTGCTTCTTTCCGGATGTGCTTCTCCTCGTTAGTTCCTGTTTTGTTGCGATTGTGAGGATTCGTTCATCTACGCTTGGTTCGTCTTCGTGGCTTCATCTTCTTCATGGACTCGTTCTTCTTCCTAGCGGGATTTCAGGTAAGATGACCGTCACCTTGGATCTCATTACTATCATTGCTTTGCTAGTTTCTTCGTTCTATCTCTATGCTGCGCTACCTATCACTTGTTCTTCAAGCCTCCCAATTTGCCATGTCAGCCTCTAACCTTTTCACCCTTCCTAGCAAACCGTTGCTTGGCTATGTTACCGCCTTTGCTCAGCACTTCTTATAGCGTTGTTAGTTGCAGGTGAAGTTGAAGATTGCTCCATGATGGACATGATTATGTTGGGATATCACAATATCTCTTATTTAATTAATGCACCTATATACTTGGTAAAGGGTGGAAGGCTCGGCCTTATGCCTGGTGTTTTGTTCCACTCTTGCCGCCCTAGTTTCCGTCATATCGGTATTATGTTCCCGGATTTTGCGTTCCTTACGCGGTTGGGTGATTTATGGGACCCCCTTGATAGTTCGCTTTGAATAAAACTCCTCCAGCAAGGCCCAACCTTGGTTTTACCATTTGCCTCACCACCACCTATACCTTTCCCTTGGGTCGGCCAACCCGAGGGTCATCTTTATTTTAGCCCCCCGGGCCAATGCTTGTCTAAGTGTTGGTCCAAACTAGAGCACCGAGCGAGACCATCCCTTGGCAACTTGGGTTACGTCGGTACCTGTACGCTTCGCTTATCTAGTGTGTCCTAAGAACGAGATATGTGCGACTCCTATCGGGATTGTCGACACATCGGGTGGCTTTGCTGGTCTTGTTTTACCATTGTCGAAATGTCTTGTAAACCGGGATTCCGAGACAGATCGGGTCTTCCTGGGAGAAGGAATATCCTTTGTTGACCGTGAGAGCTTATAATGGGCTAACTTGGGACACCCCTGCAGGGTATAAACTTTCGAGAGCCGTGCCCGCGGTTATGTGGCAGATGGGAATTTGGTAATGTCCGGTTATAGATAACTTGACACCAGATTCAAATTAAAACGCATCAACCGTGTTTGTAGCCGTGATGGTCTCTTTTCGGCAGAGTCCGGGAAGTGAACACGGTTTTGAGTTATGTTTGACGTAAGTAGGAGTTCAGGATCACCTCTTGATCATTGCTAGCTTCACGACCGTTCCGTTTGCTCTCTTCTCGCTCTTATTTGCGTATGTTAGCCACCATATATGCTTAGTCGCTGCTGCAACCTCACCACTTTACCCCTTCCTTTCCCATTAAGCTTTGCTAGTCTTGATACCCATGGTAATGGGATTGCTGAGTCTTCGTGGCTCACAGATTACTACAACAACAGTTGCAGGTACAGGTTACGCGATGATCACGACGCGAGAGCAATGTTTGCTTGTTTTGGAGTTCTTCTTCTACTTCTTCTTCGATCAGGGGATAGGTTCCAGGTCGGCAGCCTGGGCTTGCAGGGTGGATGTCGTTTGAGTTTCTGTTTGTGTTTCATCCGTAGTCGGATGGTGCTCTTATGTAAGATGATGTTGTATTCGTGTGGCATTGTATGTCTTTTGTATGTATCCCCATCTATTATGTAATGTTGATGTAATGATATCCACCTTGCAAAAGCGTCTTCAAGATGCGCTTCTATCCTTGGTGGGACCTTCGAGTTCCTTAGGATAGGGTTGCATCTTGGGCGTGACAAGTTGGTATCAGAGCCTCGACCGACCTTAGGAGCCCCCTTGATTTATCGGGTAGTTTGGCCATTGTCGAGTCTAGAAGAAAACTTTTTCGGAGTCTAGTTATATCGGAGAGTAGGAATTCTTTTTACTCCTCAGCCCCTTCGTCGCTCTGGTGAGGAATCTTGACGTAGGTGTTTTGAATTTCTCCTCTTCCCCTTCAAATTTTTTCTTTAGGATCATGCGTTAGTTTTGTTCGTTGTCCATCCTCTTTTCAATTCGGCGCACTTCTCTTTGAGTGGTTTCGATCCTCGTCATCTTTTGCAAGATCAGTCGTCAGTTCTTTCTTTTTCGAAGTTGTTTCCCCATCCGAAGTTGTCCTTGTTTTTCCCACCCGCCCAGCCCTTTTCTTCTCGAAGCCGGAGCCTGTAATCGAGTATCCATCCTACTCGTGCGAAGTCTTTGCTTTTTTCCTCAATGATTTCAACCGGGGTTTTCTCTTCAAGATATTCGTCGGTCCCCCCTTCCAAGTTGCCTTTGTTTTCCCGCCCACCCTCCCTCTTCTTCCCAGAGTCTGAGTCTCTTTCGACCATCAATTTCATTCGTGCGGAGCCTCTTCAATCTTCCTCAATTATTTCAACCGGTAAATTCTCGTCTCATTTGACAGTCATCATCTCTAATTCTTCTCCGGTGGATTCAATTCTAAATTTTCGGTAGTGATTATATTCTTTTCCTCAGCTCAAGTGTTTTCGCTGCTCATTCGTCTCTCGCCAGTTTATCCTTCCGGAGTGTTCAAGACATCTCAGGAGATTCTTCTGTGTTCCAATTAATTCGAGATTATCACCTTATTCAAATATTTCAATTGTTCTGGTGCATCATCTATCTCTTCAACAATCTTTTCCAATGGTGTTTTTCTCTTTAGCGGGCCCTAACCCACAGGTCTTTCCCAGGATCTTACCTGACTCTTCTGATTTTCCGGAGCTATTCTTAAATTCTTTTTGAAGTATGACGTAAGTATGAATTTCATCAGTCAAATGCTTTTCCAAGATTGATTTCAAATCTTTTTCATTGGTTGCTCAACCTCTTCGCTTTTCATTCTCCCGGAGTATTTCAACAATTTTTGGTAGTGTTTCTCGTCGTCATTCTCAACATTTGAAGACCGAAGAAGAGTTTTTCCTCTTAAATCTTGTCCGTTCTCTCGAAGTTTCGTGGTTCTAGCTTCATGTTATCCTCGTGAATTATTCCATTTGTCGGATATTCTTTTCTTAACCATCCGGAGTATGTCAGAAGTTGTTTTTCCATTTCTTTTCACCGGAGGCCATCGTTCCAGAAGAATTCTTCGTCCTCACATTTCAGCTACCGTTATCCAATTATCCCGGTGCTTCGTTCAAGTGTTCTTTAATGAGCTCATGATCTCTTTGTTCTTTTGTATCTAAATCCCCTCAAGCATATTTGTTCTTCTAATTCTTCCTGGTGATTCATTCTCTTTCATGAGCCATTTTCGAATTCTTACGGTGGTTCGTTCAAGATTCTTTTTCTTTGACTATCATATTAATTCATTCGTTCTTTTCAATCCTACCGGTGGTTCATCAAGACCTTCTCAAGTTTGCGATATGTCACTTCCCAATCCTTTTTCAAGAAGAATAAGTAGTATGCAAAAATCCATTGCTTGTCATCTATTTAATTTGATGAAGGATAAGCATACAATAAATCTTATTCATATTTCCTCAAAGTGATTAATCCCTTCCTTCGGAGTTTGTTCTTGATGAATAAATTCTAGTTGCCAGTGTTTTCATCTTTTCTTTTCCGTAGTTCAAATTTCCTCGGCCATTTCATCGGAACCCCCATCTAAATCATCGTAAGCTTTAATCTTCTTTTTCATCCGTCATTCCTATCTCATCGTCTTTTGTCACCGGAGTTCTTCATGGTGGTTCTTCATGATTAATTTCATTCTTCAAGAGTTCATCAAGATCTTGTTGGTGGAGTTCAAGTATCTTCTTCTTCTTGCTTCTCGAGGTGCAAGTAATTCTCTGTATTATTTTGAAGTGGAGTTTTGCATTTCTTCGTTCTCCTCGGCTATTCAATCTTTTCCGCTTGTGGTCGGCTATCACCTCATAATTTTGAGATGTTTCTCATACGTCCACAACAAGAAGCTTATTCTTTTATTCTTGATTTTCTCAACAACTCCGTTCAATCTTTCCTTCTAAGAAGGCTATCTAATTCATTCGTGGTGGACGTTGTCGTGCTCGTATCCATTCATTCCGTTCCTCTATTCTTCCGGAGGCCTTGCTTTGTTTATCTCGCCAAGTGTCATTCCATCTTGTGAAATTCATGTCTCCAGCCCTTCCATTTTCAGCCGGAGTGCTGCCCAAATTCTTTCGTGCTATTCTTTTTCTACATTGCCTAACCGGAGTGGTTTCGGAATCTATCTTTCTCTTGAGCTTTTCATTCTCTTCATATTCGCCTTTTCTCCTTCTACCCGAGTGCTCTCATCTTTGTTCATCTTCTCTCTTGTGTTCTTACTTCACCTCTTCCTCTTTCTCTTCCGTCTCGTTCCTAAGATCTCGGGACGAGATCTCTTGTCAGTGGAGGAGAGTTGTAACGCCCCGAGACCCATGCTTCAGTTGCCCTTCCATTTCTTTTAGTTGTTGACGTGCGTTCATTATGTTTGTTGCATTATCATAATTATTTTGCATATTTCATTCCTCTACATTGATGCCATGACCATGTTGAGTAACTTGTCTTATTTTGCTTCTTGCACCATGCTCATCTCACTTGATTGCATTGTACCCTTGTCATTTTGCATTTCATCATGCTCATCATGTGGGTTGCATTCTTTCATGTTGTGTGTTGCTCTAGTTGATGTGTGTGAGCATCATTCCTTGTCATCTCTCTCTCAAACCATGCCCATGCGTCATCACCTCTCCCTTCCTTCTCCTTTCTTTTTATTTTGCAAGTACCATTTTTTCCTTCTCCATTAATGTTCATCTTTTGCCTATAAATCTTATACCATGCCTAAACCCTCTCTGCCAATTTTCAGCCCTTTTGGACTTGATTTGGGCGGAATCAAAATTGCCTCAAGTTTGAATTTAGTTAAAACTTGCGATAATTTTCTTTCACTAAAAATGCCCAAAACAATTATTTCAATTAGTGCATAATTCCAGCGTCGTGGGGATATTCTTATATCTCTCATACACCCCTCTTTTATTCCTGTGCTTTTTTGTCTTCTTTTCTGTCTGAAGAAAAGAGAAGAAGAGAAGCAGCAGTGGCAACAGCGCATCCCACCAGCACTCACTCCCCGCAGCCCACCTGGCCTTTCTTTCCCCAACCCAGCCGAGCCGAACGGCAACCTGCTCCGCTACAGCACCGTCTCCCTCCTCTGCCTTCAGGAGCACCAATGCCGTGAGCTCTGCTTCACGGACGTCGAGGCCAGCATGTCCCGCTCCCCTATAAAGCCGCCCCGGGCCTCACCCTAGGGTTTCTCTCCTTCCCTCTCTTCCCTCTGCACCGCCGCCTCTCCACAAATCCCCACTCGCGCCCTGCCCCGCTGCTTCCAGGAGCCATGGCCGGCGAGGCCATGAGCTTCCCTCCGGCATAGGAGCGTAGCCGGCCTCCCCTTCATCGACCCCGAGCACCGCAGCGCCTCCCCGAGTCCGTTCTAACGCCGATCCGAGCACGAGGACGCCTTCCCCGACGTCCTCTTCATCCTCTACTTAGTCCACCGGAGTTCCTCGCCTCCTCTCCGTTGATATTCTGCGTCCCCGGCCGCATCCTCATGTCAAAGGTATACTAGGTATACCCAACTCCAACCCTACTCTTTTCCATCGCGATTCGATCGCCGGAGTCGTCGCTAGATCCGTGCCATCTTCGTGTTCTCGGTGCTCCTACGAGTTCTGAATTTTGTTGCATAGTTGCAGTAGTCGTCGTGGTTCCTCGCGCTTCGCCCTGCTCAGGATCCTCTCTCGCACATGCCGCCTCGTCGTGCCACTCCCTGCTCGACCCTCTCTGTTCGCGCTCGCACACGCAAGACCGAAGCGCTGCATGCGCAGCAGCCGCGGAACACCACCCGCGCGGCTTCGGTCGTCGTCTTCTCCATGTCCGAGACGGACTCCTGCTCGTGCCTGGACACCCGCACACATGCAGTCTGCGACCCACGCTCCCACAGCTGCTCCACTTGCACACCCTCAGGGACTTGTCCAGCCCCTGCCTAGCCGCTGCTCGCCGCGCCTCGTCGCACGCCCGCACACGACGTCATTCTTCCAGCCGGAAACCATGGCCAGCCAGGCTTGGCCTCGCACAAGCACCCATACATGCGCACATCCCACCCTTTTCCGCACCCCCGCCGTAGGCCTGTGGTCGCGACGGTCGCCGTCTTGCTTGCCGGTGTCGTCACCCAGTTCTTCTGTGATCCATGAAGAAGGCTCCTGCCTTTTGTTTATTCAGAAGAGATGATCACCCTGATTAGTCATAAACAGAGCAGTTAGCACAGTGGCTAGTCGCGATGCATCCATCCAAAAGGACCTGGGTTCAAGCCCAGCGCCCCCTTTTCTTTTTGTCTTGTTTCTGCTAATTCGCTCACACGCACAACTGTTTCATCTTGGACCGAGCCCTCCTTGTGCCTTAAACACTCATCCGTTGTAGTGGTCACCCCTTCAGTTTTGGTCCTGCTCGCGATGCCAGTTATCTTGCGTCGATCTCCATATGCATCACGAACACATAGCTAGCCCAATGGCTAGCGCAGCCAGTGTCCATCCGAGGGGTCTGGGGTTCGAATCCTAGGCGCCCCTCTTTTGCTCTGTTCTTTTAATTTCTTTTGCACACACCCACAGCTGCTTGGGCTAAATCCTCCTGGGCCACTGCCAATTTCTCAGATTCGGGCCCATGCATTTTTTTGCATTTTAGCATTTTTTTAGTGCATGCATATTTACCGAAATGCCATCATTTTAAAATGCTCATAACTAAATATCCATGCATCCAAATGAAACATGTCATATATGCATCTTGCTCAGTTTTTCATGTTCTTTAACAATATGCAACTTTCATCCCTGTTAAAGATGTTTAAAATTGTTGTTTGAGTAAATGTGCATAAATGACATGCTAAAATGATTTATTTCATAGCTAAATAACCGTAGCTTGGTTTTAAATAAACTTTATATGTAAATGGGGTGGAAAAATGCATAGTTTAATATGGTCCACTTTATTTTCCTGTTTAACAATTTTAAAATATGGTTTAGGACAGAACCGTATGGACATGAGGATTTTCCGGAATTGTTGTTGGTGGTTCCGGCCTCATTTAAACTTGCCTAGATAGGTAGTTTTATTATGCTTCACCTCTTGCCATGTTAACCAACATTTTATATTTTTGAGTAGTTTAAACGAGAGAGAACTAAATAATTGTTGTGAAGTGTTGTCAATATGCAACTCGTTACATGTTGAGCTCCACTTAACTTGTAGGTTTGTTTGTGCACTTTGCCATGCCATGCATATTTAAACCAGACATGCATCATGCTTGATTGTGCATCATGCCTTGTTTATGTGATGGTTGTTTACCATGTTGTTTGCTTCTTTCCGGATGTGCTTCTCCTCGTTAGTTCCTGTTTCATTGCGATCGTGAGGATTCGTTCGTCTATGCTTGGTTCGTATTCGTGGCTTCATCTTCTTCATGGACTCATTCTTTTTCCTAGCGGGATTTCAGGCAAGATGACCGTCACCTTGGATCTCATTACTATCATTGCTTTGCTAGTTGCTTCGTTCTATCGCTATGCTGCGCTACCTATCACTTGTTCTTCAAGCCTCCCAATTTGCCATGTTAGCCTCCAACCTTTTCACCCTTCCTAGCAAAACGTTGCTTGGCTATGTTACCGCTTTTGCTTAGCCCTTCTTATAGCGTTGTTAGTTGCAGGTGAAGTTGAAGATTGCTCCATGATGGACAGGATTATGTTGGGATATCACAATATCTCTTATTTAATTAATGCACCTATATACTTGGTAAAGGGTGGAAGGCTCGGCCTTATGCCTAATGTTTTGTTCCACTCTTGCCGCCCTAGTTTCCGTCTTATCGGTATTATGTTCCCGGATTTTGCGTTCCTTACGCGGTTGGGTGATTTATGGGACCCCCTTGACAGTTTGTTTTGAAGCAAGGCCCAACCTTGGTTTTACCATTTGCCTCACCACCACCTATACCTTTCCCTTGGGTCGGCCAACCCGAGGGTCATCTTTATTTTAGCCCCCCGGGCCAATGCTTGTCTAAGTGTTGGTCCAAACTAGAGCACCATGCGGGACCATCCCTTGGCAACTTGGGTTACGTCGGTACCTGTACGCTTTGCTTATGCGATGTGTCCTGAGAACGAGATACGTGCGACTCCTATCGGTATTGTCGACACATCCGACGACTTTGCTGGTCTTGTTTTACCATTGTCGAAATGTCTTGTAAACCGGGATTCCGAGACTGATCGGGTCTTCCTGGGAGAAGGAATATCCTTCGTTGACCATGAGAGCTTATAATGGGGTAAGTTGGGACACCCCTGGAGGGTATAAACTTTCGAGAGCCGTGCCCGCGGTTATGTGGCAGATGGGAATTTGTTAATGTCCGGTTGTAGATAACTTGACACCAGATTCGAATTAAAACGCATCAACCGTGTGTGTAGCTGTGATCATCTCTTTTCGGCGGAGTCCGGGAAGTGAACACGGTTTTGAGTTTTGTTTGACGTAAGTAGGAGTTCAGGATCACCTCTTGATCATTGCTAGCTTCACGACCGTTCCGTTTTCTCTCTTCTCGCTCTTATTTGCGTATGTTAGCCACCATATATGCTTAGTCGCTGCTGCAACCTCACCACTTTACCCCTTCCTTTCCCATTAAGCTTTGCTAGTCTTGATACCCATGGTAATGGGATTGCTGAGTCCTCGTGGCTCACAGATTACTACAACAACAGTTGCAGGTACAGGTTACGCGATGATCACGACGCGAGAGCGATGTTTGTTTGTTTTGGAGTTCTTCTTGTGCTTCTTCTTCGATCAGGGGATAGGTTCCAGGTCGGCAGTTTGGGCTAGCAGGGTGGATGTCGTTTGAGTTTCTGTTTGTGTTTCATCCGTAGTCAAATGGTGCTCTTATGTAAGATGATGTTGTATTCGTGTGGCATTGTATGCCTTTTGTATGTATCCCCATCTATTATGTAATGTTGATGTAATGATATCCACCTTGTAAAAGCGTCTTCAAGATGCGCTTCTATCCTTGGTGGGACCTTCGAGTTCCTTTAGGATAGGGTCGCATCTTGGGCGTGACAAACCCACACGCAGTGACCTGGGGAGCTGGACCAGTACAAGAAGTTAGACCTCAGGTGGGCGAGATGTCGTTTAGGCGGGCGGGCGGGATCTGCCCACACGACGGTAGCGAACAAGGGCGCGGAGGATCTTTGTCCGCGCCAGCGCCGGCTCCGAGAGGACGGTGCGCATCGGCTCCCTCCGTCGCCGACGGCGACAACGTCAATGCTGCACCTGCTCACCTCCCGCAGCGGACGAGATTCGGCCGGATCTATGACCACCGGTGAGGAGAGAGATGGAGTGGACACTGTCATCTTCTTTTGATATGGAGAGGGTGAGAGAGCGAGACGCGAGAAACTCTATCAAACAAGAGGCTATAATGGAGTAAAAAATCTCTCCGTAGCAGTGGTTTTAAATAGAATACGCGCGTTCCCGGAAAAAAGAAACAAAAACTGGCGGACAATTTTTTAAGGGTCTGTCTAGGACACATCTAGATGTGACATAGTTATGTCACGTATAAGTTGATGTCCACTCTATTTGTGGTCTATTTTTTTTGTCCTAGTTTTTTTTGTTTCTTGTTGCTACATTATATACTTTTGGGAGCTTAGATGTGATATCCTTAAATAACATCTAGATGTGAATTAGACAAACTGATTTTCTAACGTACCAAGAAAGAAAACTCGATCAAAAACACGCCCCCACTTCTAGGTCGCGAGAGTCGTCGCGCACACACACATAGACATAGACATGCATATCCGTGTTTATGTAAAATTCCATTTCCATCTCCATCTCCAATCATATTTGTCCAACTGGCACATTATTTACGTTGTTAATTATATACGCAACAATATTAACGTACAACATCTCTTGTTTGCGCACGTCCGTACCGCTGCCACGGCCGGTCCTGACCAACCCGAACCCTCTTCATCACCTACACGTGCTTCCCACCCGAAATGGTCAGTGCCGCATTCATGCCCGGCCAGAGCGGACACGACCTCTCACTAGCGCCGACATTGAAGCGGCACGACGGCCGAGAGAGCGTCGCCCGCGCCGGTTTTGGGTGCACGCGGCTGCTCCGCGTTCAAAGGTTGCAATAGCCGGCTACAACATGCATGTAAAAAGTTATTGGGAGTCTGTGCTACAGCTAGCTGTCCTCCCCCAATTCATCAATCTCTTCCATTAGTGCTAGTAGTACTCCATGGCGCGATCCATCGACAAGCAGGCGGGAAAGTTATCGTATACTCGGTTTGCGGTGAGTGGCATGCCGAGCGACCGTGTGGGGTCGAGCCGTGGAGGAGCGTGAGACACGAACACGACAGACGTGAGTTAAACGTTGGTTTTGCTCGATGGCGCGATCCAACAAAACGAAACGTTGGTTTCTCTCCATTTCCATTTTTTCTCCAGAAAAACGGAAACTTTCCACTCCATTTTCATTCCTATTCCAAGGTTGCCCCGTTACAACATTCCATCAAATACAAAGGAAAACTAACACACATGCTGATGCATCTCAATGCTTCACAAATCATAGCCAATATTTACTTCACAACTAAAGAAAAAAGTTGTGAGAGCGTGTACGAAAGAAAAACTACTGATGGGGTCACTACGACTTAAACCCTAAACCCTAAACATGATTTAATTCCCTGGCCCGGTAGAACCTGTCGAAGGAAAGACGGCTGGCACCCTCGGATCATACGATGCTTTTGTGCAGTTCCACTAAAATTGACCTGAGCATCTCTGATGGCAAAGATATTAAAGAAGTGTGATTAGAATAATAGTACTGGCACTAGTTCATGAGACATAAACTCATCACAAGTAGAAGCCGGTAGAAGTAGAGAAAGATCGACATGAGATGGAGCTACGGCAGTGGAGCAAGCCGGCTCCAAAAGGAAGATGGACTACCTGGGACGTTAGGCTGTAGCTAGAAGGGCGGTTGGGACGTGGCATCGGCCCATACCGCGGTGACCCCCGATTGGTATGCACCGACTGTGGGTTTTCTCCCTCGCCGATGTCGACCGCGTCTACGCAGAACATTGTTCCCTTCCTCCAGCTGCGGTATCAGGCCCGTCATTCTATGCTTGTGAAGAGAGCAACCTTAGCAAGCAGGCTTGTAGCTTAGGCTCCTGCGAGTGTATATATAGTGGTTTTCTTTTTCTCTCCATGTCAACCATTTTATATTGCGTACATGTCATTCAAGAGTGAAATGATGGTTGCTTCTTCCGACTAACTTACTGTGTGATTTGACTGCTCCTTAGTAGCCCCTACACGTACTCCCCCTACGTGTATGCAACAGTCACACGTACACATGGATGCAAAAACGCGCGCGACGCCCTAATGCATGCATGTCTGAGCACACGACGGAACACACACGGTCACACTAAGTGCTCAACCTACACGTGCATGCACACACATACTCAGCCAGGGTGAGCTAGTGACCGTATAAACACCGGAAAATATATATATTGAGCGCAATGAGCGTATTATGAAGTCCACTGACCGTATTTTTACAAATATACAGTGACAGACAGTGTATTTATCTCGTTTGAAATTAAGCCATATTAACCGGAGAGGAGGCAGTATGGACTAGCATTACTTTGGTCTTGTTTGGATACTCTAACTCGGTTAGAGGTTAGAGTTAGATTCTAATCCTGAACTAACCGTGAACTAACTCTAGCCAAAGAGGTGTTTATATGACAGGGTTAGATGGAGCGCGGATACGGCGAGGCGCCTTCACGGGCATTGCGAGAGGGAGGGACGAAGAGGACGAGAAGCTTTGAGGAAGTGGCGAGGGATTTGCTGCGGCGAGAGCGAGAGAAAAATGTGTTTTTTAGTGCTTGAGAGAAGAACTAACCCAAATAAGCACCTCTTGGGTGGGTTAGATTTTTTGTATGGGTTAGATGGTTCTAACCCAAACTAACCCTCCTGTTTGGATACTTTTGGGTTAGTTGAGTACAAACTAACCCAAACTAACTCTAACCATGGACCCAAACAGGGCCTTTGCTGTGTCCCGTCAACTTGCCGAACGAGGAGAAGGTTGCAGGACGGGAGAAGCTTGCGCGCGGTGGCTCGCAGGACAAGGAGAAACTTTTGACTAATGCAAGCTCTCCCTCACTCAGGCGGTGGACGTGCAATAGTTAATTCAGTGTCAGATTTCCAGAAGCATACACTATACTACTAGTGCTACTATTGTTCAACTTCGCGAATAGGCGAATAGCCAAGCGCAAAGTTTACTAGTACTAGTACTACTACTATAGTCTATAAAGGTACGTACTATACTAGTACTAGGAACCGGATGGAGGAGCGTCTGCACTCTTATTATAATTTTAAAATGTGATAAAGTAATCTTCAACACATTTGGTTCTCTTCAAGGGTTCTCGCATGTAATAATGGAAGTTGACTGCATGGAACACTCGCCACAATTCTCGCTTAATTCTGGCTCATATTCTGTTACAAATAGTAGCGCTCGGTAATATTTCCTCTTTTTTTGTTATTCAGCATGTAAACAGGTCAACAAACCTTGCGGCGCATCTTCGTGCAAACCGTGCTTGCTGCACTTTGAATGTGGCCGAGAGCTGGCTTGATGAAACACCTCGCTTCCTACTTCTTTTTTTGCGGGGTACCTCGCTTCCTAGTGACCAGCGTCTTGGCTGATCATCCTAAGAATGCTTATATATGAATAAAGCTCTCTCATTTACCCACAAAAAAAGATTAATCCATATTAACCGGAAAGGAGGGAGTATGGACTAGCACTACTTTTTGGTGCGTCCCGTCAACTCGCAGAACAAGGAGAAGCTTGCTGGATAAGGTGAAGCTCGCTTACGCCTTTTGACTAATGCAACCTACCCTCGGTGGACATGCATCAGTCCATTCGGTGTTAGATTGTCAGAGGCATACACTGTAGTACCCAACATGCGGAGTACCATCATTGTTCGACTTCACGAAGAGGCGAAGAGCCAAGCGTAGTAGTACGAGTAGTACTACTACTAGAACCGCATGGTAGAGCGTCTGTACTCTTATTTTTTTATCTCTGATAAAGTACACGTTTATTCCGGAGAAGGGCAAAAAACGATAGCCCAACATGTAATGAATGATATCGATCAACCAACCATGCTCGAATATATCTTGGCCTCCATACGAGCCCGTCTGTGTGTTCTCGCTCCTCATCTCTCTCAAGGAACGGCGGGTTGGCTCTTTGTCGTCAATTGAGATCGGTTTGCTCAGACTCCTGTCCCACATGTCAGTGATATGCCAAGAGGATGTGTGTTGACCAACTGGCCATACGCGTACTTGATTTTGCACATTCATACTACTCCTCCCTCCGTCACAGTTTACAGGGCGCGCTTCATTATGATGCATTTCTCTCAATGCATTTCCACCACCAGAGAGACTTTAGACGCGTTTGGTTTAATGCTCAATTAATTAGGGCATGGTAACCGCAATCAAGTCCACAATTTTCTCTCCATGTACTCTGTACTACTACGGAGTGGAGTAAGTGCATGCATGTGTGTACCCAGGGTGGAAGCATAGCATGCATGTGTGTACGCATTATTCCCTCTAGTAATAGACGCCGGGCAATAACTACCAATGCTATTTTTCAGGCCGATCGCTAGTCGCCTTGGTCCCACAGATCTTTTTTTTCTGAAGCGCGTTGTATAAACAATGACGGATGGAGTAGTATGAGCGGATTCAAAGAAGAGCGTATTGATGGTTGCTTCTTCAGAGCAACTTACAGTGGGAAAGGTGGGGCTTACGATTTGACTGCTCATTACTCACTATTAATGTGGCGCAACGACCGGGCTGAGTCTCCCATGCGGTTGTGCACTACCCCCTCGGTTCTTAAATATACTCCGGAGTATATTTGTCTTTCTAGAGATTTCAACGAGTGACTACACAAATATTTGTCTTTTTAGAGATTTCAAATGGACTGGCACATACAGATGTATATACATATTTTAGAGTGTAGATTCACTCATTTTGCTCCGTACATAGTCACTTGTTGAAATATCTAGAAAGACGAATAGAATATTTAGGAACGGAGGGAGTACACATATGAAGCAAAATGAGTGAATCTACACTCTAAAATATGCCCGTTTGAAATTTGTAAAAAGACAAATATTTAGGAACGAAGGAGTATAATTTTGTGCATGGCACATGGACCCAGATGATGAAGAGGCTTCTCGCAATGCTATCAACCTTCCATCATTTATTTACATAATTGACATACTATACAAATAATTTTCCAGCAAGACATGAAATTGTACAATGGTGTGAGCTTTCAGCTTTTGTTTCGCGTGTCTTGCCATCGATGCTCTTTCGGAAACAATAAAAAACTAACTTCCTTGCTAATGCATGTCAATTATTAGCAGATCAGAGCTAATAATTACATCACAACTGAAGACAGAGTTGTGAGAAGGTGTTAAATTAAAATTGATCCATGCTTTCATTGGCAGCAACGTCCCCCCAGGTCTATCTAAATCAACAAGGTATGTTGGGAAAAAAAGTAGCTGTCTGGAGCATGCAACATTCCGATCATTTTGTGCAGTTCCACTAAAATAGAGCTGAGCGTCCCTGTTCCAAAGATATTAAGTGTGATTATGATTATAGAGGACTGCTGATGAAACAATAAACACATAAATAGAAGCCGGTCACCTTTGCAGTCTCTCTTAAGACTAACTAGTTGGAGAAGATTAGGCTCGGAGTTGGATGAGGAGGATAGAGCAAAAACAATCTCCCTTTGTGCAGTCACACTGAAATGTAGAGACGTTGCCCATGTGACATTTTAGTACAATTGTACAAAACACTCTTAAGAAAAAAGTGATTTGTGCAGTTCACCAAAAGGTCGCAATAGCAACGAGGTGAAATGGACAACCCTGTTTGCAAAAAAGAGGTTGAAAGGAAACAATTACTGGCCAATAACAGTTGATGACACATGTGACGACAATAAAGAAGCATATTCCTTGCCCTAAGGGAAGATAACAACACGGTTGTGTTTGTCTAAAATGTTGTGAGGACAAGAATGCAATATGGAAAGTACGCTGGACGAGCTACGTTTTGGGCAAAGAACTATGGAAGAACCACATGCAGCGACGTGGGAAGACGGGCAATGGAGCAAGGCCGGAGAGGATACCTGGAGGTCGTCGGGATGTAACTAGGTGAGCGGCGGCGGGCGGAATCTGCGAGCAGGTGGCGTAGGCCCTGCCGCGCCGGAGCTTGGTCAGAGGGAACAGCGTGTACCACAGATCGGGACGTGCTGCCTCGGCGCCATTGAATGGAGAAAAGATGCACTTCCTCCCTTTCCCCCGGCGGACGGGATGCGGCCGGATCAGTGGCCAACGGTGAGAGAGAGAGAGAGAGAGAGAGAGGCCACCGGACTCCCTTTCCCCCCGGCGGACGGGATGCGACCGGATCAGTGACCAACGGTGAGAGAGAGAGAGGCCACCGCAGCCTTGTGTGAGATACTCTGAAGAGCGACAAACCATGCACACAAGGCTCCATTGTATATAGTGAGCGGACTACCTTTTTCTCCGTAAAAATCGTTTTATATTCTGTGTACGTGCCATTGAGCGCTATAACTTTATTTAAAAATAACGCGGCAACGCGTCAAGTCGAACTTTGTTTCGTGCAGGTGTGGTACACGACCTCCCTAGGTAAACAACCGCTACAGGCATTCAAATTAGCACGTGGGCTGCCATTTCGTAAAGAAATGAGCTCCATCGTGTACCCGCGCAGATGTGGCTGGGCACGAAGCGTGAGTACGTGCATGGTGCACCTATTCTCTTCTTGTATACGTACACCACCTACGTGGGGTTGTGTGAGAGAGATACAAACCTAGAGAGATATAGTGTGTGGGTTCTTGAGAGTTTTTTTGGGGGCG
>NC_041381.1:315249743-315252750 GCF_002162155.2 Triticum dicoccoides | reverse complement strand
GGGGGGGTCAATCAAAAAATGTAACATATGTAATGTGTGTGAAATAGAGTCCTGGATATAACATATATATAGAGGGGGCGATCCACGAGAAGAGAGTGGAGGTATCATTGGCTTGAGGTGTCCATAGATTCGAAAAGAAGGATGATGTGTGTGTGTGTGCGCGCGATCGATAAAGAGTGCCATCGAATTTGTGTGTGCCCACGTCAAAGATATAGAGTGGCTGGCCTACTGGAACGTGAGAGGGGACATGTGCAGTTTGTCTCTGTGGCATGGATACCTACCTGCAGCGCTCGACTATCGGTGTGTGGTGGGGGAAGAGGGGGGCCCAATTAACTATAGAGGTACAATGGCTGGTATATGTGTGGAGGAGGAGAGAGGCCTACCTCATGTATTAAGGATATCGATCTGCCTCATGTATTAAGGGAGATCGATCGGCATCCATGCATATGTGCAGGAGAGGAATAAGGTTGGGAGAGAGACAGAGCTAGAGTGTTGGAGGGGGTGGTAGTGGAGTTGCTTCTAACAGATGGTGGGTTAGGCTTGCTAGACAAACGGAGGGCACGCCCGCAATATCAATAAGAGAGGAGATGGCTGCTTGTTGTCTGTGCACGTGCGTGTGAGAGACGGGTCAGGAGGCAGGCACGAATGATGAGGGGGGACGATGTGGCTGTGCTAAGCAGACATAACTACATAGGAAGATCAATCGCCCTTTGTTAGAGAAAGGAGAGACATAACTTGTGAGGTACGTCGATCGATGGGGCGGGAGGGTAGTTAAAGTCGATCTAGGTATATGTTGGGAGATCGATCGATATACATGCATGTGTGTGTGAGAAGCAAATGAGGCACGAGGATAAGGATAGAGATAGAGGGATACATGTAGGAGGTAGTACGAGAGGCATACTATATCGAGCGGGGAGGACTGTGCGAGTACGAGAACGATTAAAAGAGTGGTGGGAGTGAGGCATGAACGGTGAGAAGAGAAGAGGGGAAGCTTGTGTTTGTGCTAGGCACACCTGGCTAGAGAGGCATATCGATCGATGTGTGCCGTAAAGAAGGAGCTGGGGGGCCTACACACACCGTGGGTGAACGACCTAAAGTGAAAATACGAATTTGCGCGATGGAGCTAGGGAATGCTGAGGGAGGGTGAGAGGGATGCGGGCGTGTGCATGCACAAGAGAAAGTTAGCGCTTGCTACAAAGATAAGAGGGTTTTGTGGGTGTAAAAGACGAATAGAGATCATATATACTTCATTATAAAAAGCGAATTCGGATATTTGAAGAATTTATCATAGTGTTTTAAACCGATGCATGTGTGAATATATATAACGGTGATACACATGGTGTGTTTATGAACATGTTATACTACATTTAATATATTTTATCTCTATGCTTATAAAAAACGGAGTTGTTGATGATGATGTGCCTGCCATCCTGCATTATAGGCCGTCCGATTTATATGTGGCGGATAGCAAGGAAACTATGATGGTTGAAGTTGGCAACAATCATGATTGTAGATTCTTATTGAAATAGAGAAACAAATTCAAATTTAGTTCAAATTGTAGCGGTAGTATAGACATTTGGAATGCACTAAAATGTTGGTATGAGTAGGTTACATGCATTATACAGCAAGCGAAAAAATTTAATCGGACATAACATGGATTCATACTCCCTCCTTCCATCTATATAGGGCGTAATGAGATTTTTAAGACCGCCTTTGACTATTGACAAGATTAATAGTACATGACATGCACAATGAGAAAATTATATCATTGAAAGAACCTTTCACAGACGAAGTTAACGGTGTGCTTTGTGTAAGTTGCATGTCATATATCATTGCTCTAATATTTGGTTAAAGTTAGCATCGAAAAACGCATTAGGCCCTATATAGATGGAAGGAGGGATTAGCTTTGAATAGCATTTGTATAGTAAAACGGGGCAAGACTCTCTTTGTGTGGTGTGAATAGTTTTATTTTTTTCGTTTTCTATTTGGTTGAGGGAAGTGCGAATTGATTTGGTACGTACACGTACAATATTACTACACGTTAGGCTTGTCCCTAAAATTCAACCCGCGTCTTGTTATATCCCAAAAATTCAGATATCGTGCTCCCAAAACCGGCGCCATCACAACTCGCGCCTCGTTATCCCGAAATTATAACACGCGCGAAAACTCCCTCCAACTTCCAAATCCGGACACGCAAAATCCCGCTTCTAACCCTGAGCCAAAAGGGCCGCTAGTTCAAATCGGTGGGGGGTACTTTTGTAACACACCCTACATTTTGGACAAGCGCGTCCCTAAGTCATGCTTCACCCCCTCCCATCGCCCCCTTTTCGCCATTTGCAATCCCAGGCCGCCATAACCTCTCCGCTCCAGCCGCGAAACCCCACCCTCCTCCGTCCGCCACGTCACTGCTGCCCAGCCGGAGCCTCTTCCCCGATGACGTCGTCCACCGCAACAGCTCGACGTCCCTCGTCCACCTCCCCGGATGAGGATCTGTCGTCCATCTCGTCGTCCCGCCGATTCAGCCTCCCCGTCCTCCACCTCCAGGGAGCTGCTCCGACGATCGCCTCGTCTATCGTGGCTGCTCCATCCCCACATCGCCGCCTCAACCTGCTCCACTGAAACCGCAGCATCCTCACCGACTCCTCGGACGAAGCCGAGGCCTACTCGGTGCCACCAAAGAGGTTGTACACTCATCGCATCGCACCTTCTTCTTAAATCGACCTCCCGGCGCCGACGGTGCTCCATCCCGCACCCCCATGGAGCGGCTACCTTGAAGCCGGCTCCGCGGCGACATCTCCATGGCGGCTCTCCCCCAGTGCGAGGCCCCTTCGGCGGCGGCGTCCATACCAGCCGGATCTGCTGCTGCTGCTCCAGATCTCGCTCGCTCGCTCACGCTGCTGCTGCTGCTCCGGCTTTCGCTCGATCGCTCGCTCGCCCAGCTGCTGCTCTCCCCCTCGCTCGTGCTGCTGCTCTGCTCCGATTAAGCCACACTTCAGTCGACTGAATC
>NC_041381.1:315227086-315249477 GCF_002162155.2 Triticum dicoccoides | reverse complement strand
GCGGGGACGGGGGCTCGTCGGAGAGGTACCCCACTATCTATCTTAGGGTTCAGGGTGGGGGGCGGGGGGCCTAGAGGGCTGGCGGGGGCAGCGGTGGCGAGTTGTTTTCGGGCGGCGAGGCGGCGCTGGGGCCAGCGGTTCGGCCGGTGGTGGCAGGCGGCTCAGGGGGGTTCAGGTTGAAGATGAACTGTAGGCCCTCCCTAAACTACATGTCAAGTGCCTCTCTGCTACCATTGCGTTCAGTTTCGACAGTAGCATTCAGATTCCAAAGTAAATTTCAGTTTCGGCAGTTAAGTTCAAAGTCAACAGTTTTTACCTCATCTGTTGTAGTCAGGTGGTTTTTGGTGATGTTAATTTTACATCCATTTTACATCATCTATTGGAGATGCTATTAGAATCCCACTTGAGATTGATGATGTCTGTCTTGTGCTGCTTCAGCATTGATGTCTTACGGCTCACCGGAGCTGCTCCAACAACAGAACGATCCATCACAACAGAGCAGTGCCCTGGACGCCGTCTACAGATTCCTCAGATCTTCCTCCACACCTCAGACAGCCACCTCTGCCTCAACTGCTTCAGCGACCAACCCAATGATGCTCAGGTCGACACGGCTACGGCAAAGAGGTTGTACACTTGTTGCATCACTTATTACTATACATTCACGTCGATCCATTAGGGCTATTTTGGTTCAACGGAAAAACGTCGATCCACTGGTTTTTACCATCACTCTAAATTTCTGCATGCTCTCCTTACATAATCTCACCATATTTTTTTCGTATGCATGTCAGATATTGTACACAGTCATGCTGAACATGTAGAGAAAAAGAGAAGAGTTTTGCGCGGCAATACAATGTCATGCAGACATCGCTCCATGGTGGGTTCAATGGCAAACCCTCCCCACCCCTCTCCATATTGTAATCCAGAGGAAGATATCTGTTTTGAGGCGGATTCAGACGCCGCTGACCACTCCTATTTACCCCCAAGGTGTTTGCTCTACCTTGGCATGATGATGTTAGTCATATCATGCATATGTTGCCTTGCAGTGCCTACTTTTTACATCATATATGTCATTTTCTTAGTTTCGACATGTTCTGTAATGCCACCTGTTTAGTTTCTATATCATATATGGGAATTATGCAGTCTCATGTCTTTTAGCCAGCCATAATATATGTGAAATGTGCAATGCCATCCTGTTTAACCAGGCATCATATATTTGAATGATATCTTGCCCATCCTTTTCTTCATTACATTTCCATTTGTCGACAATGTTTGTACATTAAACTACTCTTCCTGTGAATCAGCCATTTGGGTGGGAGATGGAAAACTCTGGAGTGAAAACAAGGCCTTCAGAGCAGACAATGCTACCTGTCGAAGCAGATCTCTTGTTAGGTCCCGATAGCTCGTCAGAGATGGATTCAGAGACAGATGACCAGTCCTATTCCCCCACTGAGGTGTATGCTCTAACTTGGCACGGTTATACTTCTCATATCATGCATACGGTGTCTTGCATTGCATAGTTTAGACATCATATACACAATATTCAACACCATGTTCTTAGTTCAGACATCATATTGAATGTCCTCTATTTAGCATATAAATCACACATGTGAATTAAATGATGCGATCCTGATTACTTAGATAACATGTAGGTGAATTATGTCATGCGATCCTGGTTAGTTATTCATCATATCTTTGAATTATGTTATGCTATGCTATCCAGTTTAGATAGACATCATATATGTGAAATTATGTCATGCTATCCGTTTTAGTTAAACAATATACATGTCAACTATTTCATGCCCTCTTTTTTCCACACTATCTATTGCATCTGTCTCTCATACAATGTCTGTACATTCAACTATGTTTCCAGTTTATCAGCCATTTCAATTGGAGCGGGTGATGCCAGTATCTAGCGGAATAAAAACACGGCCTTCAAATAAAACAGTGCTACCTCTTGGTGGAGATAGCACCCCGGTTGTACATGCACAAGAACCAGCCCTACCACACATAATCCAAACTCTCGCAGATTGTACCCCTACTGCGATGGACCGAGAACCAGCTTCACCCAATCTAACCCCAACCCCAGCCGATAGTAACCCAGTTCCTGTTGACACAACACCATCTCCACCACAGAGCTCCCAAACAAGAGCAGTTAGTAAGGCAGCTCCAGTGCCCAAAGGGCCAGTACTATCACGGCGAACCCCAACTTCACCAGTTAGTACGCCTATTCCTGTGGAGGAAGCACAACCAGCCAGTCGTAGTTTAGCATCTATCACATTTGATGTTGTTAAATCGTATGTGCGTATCTTCCCATCTTGGAAATATTATACTGAAGATGATGGAAAATGCCAGTTGCAGGTGTTTGACCAGGAGTTATGTGTAAGTAATGTTATTCATCGCAATTACTTTGCTTCGTCCCATACATCCTACCTCCATGATGGTTATAATACAACAAATTTTCCCATTTTTCTCTATAGAGAAGGACGGATTTGGAAACTCAGGATGAGGTAACCTATGCTAATACCTCTGCTATCTTCAAGAATGCTTGGTGGCAGTATCGGAATTACCTGAAGAAAACGTACTTCATCGGCAAAGAAACTCATCAAATTCCCTTACGTTCTCCTCAGACACATTTACTGGACGATGGCTGGGAATGCCTTGTTTTGTACTGGTCCTGAACCAAGAATGTGGTAAGGTCTATGAGCTCATTTTCTATTTTTAAGTATTTTATTCTTGTGTCTTCCTGTACTCTGTTCATGTAGAACAAGTGCCTAAACCTGAAGAACAACTGTTCTAATTTAAGATTCCATTGCTATCATAGTTCAAAAAAGCGTTAGGCGTTAATTGTGCGTTTTGCCACCGCCTTGCGCTTTACTGACCAAAGCGCATGTTTATGCGCAGTTATGCACAGATTATGCGTAGTTATGCGCAATGCGTTTTGCCAACGCCTAGAGCCTAGGCGCGCTTAAGCGCTCGCTTAGGCGCGCCTTTTTTAACTATGATTGCTTTGCTCTTGTATCACTGTATTTACTCATACAAACTTATTTTTAAATTGAAGGATCCAATCGAAAACTCCAATGGCACAGCAGGTATGTTCACACATGTTTCTTTAACAGGTTTGCTCTTATCAATAGCTCTGTTGATTTCAATTTCAATTTTGTATAGAGTTGACTTTCATATCATGCACATTACTAGCATCACAACAGAGCCAATAGTGTTGTTGTACATGTAGACCCATGGTAACCATCTGAAATCTTGTTGTGTCGTGTAGTTTCCCACGCTTTGTATTCTTTCACTGCTGCTTTGTCTTGAACTGATATGATTTGAACCGTGTCTCTATTTTGATTTGGCAAGACAATGCAGTGACCATAGGACATAGATATATGTTTGTTTGATGCTTTTATTATGTACTAGTACTTGGCAATAGAAGACTTGGTAGTCTAATCCTGTCCACCTTACTAATGAACTGGTTCACCAAAATGAGTTTCATATACTAGTACATGCTAAACTTGTTCTGTGTCTGCTTGTTTCTTCTTTTAAAATGCTGACAGAATATTGGGGAAGAGTGCCTTATTAAGAAATGGTAAAGGAAGTAATGCAGATAAGGTTCAGGATGGTGACACATCCTCGTTGGTCTCCAACAAAGCTGATAAAACAGCTAAGGAAGACTATCTTGAAGACAGCGAGACAACCCCAAAGTCCTGTCTTGGTTTAGTGTTCGAGTTACTGGACACTACCGCTTGCACAAGCTATTCAAACTCATTGTCTGAATCAGTTTGGTTTCTTGAGTCTCAACTACAAGCTAAAAGACATCAATCAGCTGTGCTGCGATAGGAAGCGGAAGGACTGCGGAAGTCCCTGGAGCATTCAGATGCATACTTTCTGGTGCAACAACAAGCGTTGGAGGATTTTAGCGCCAAACAGGACAAAGCTAATCAGCTTGCTAAGCTTATTGCCAGCATGGTGGATACCCAGGATAACGTTTCTTGAGCTCTTCTGAAATTGTTTCAGTTATGCTCTTGTTTTGCTGCCGCGTTTATTTACACTGGTGGCCAATTTTGACGGCCAGTGTATGTAATATGCTGCTTTGTTCCCTATATTTGCACTGGTGGCGAACTTTGATGCCCAGTGGATGTAATATGTGTAATAGCGGTAATAGGCTAGCCTTAATTGCTTGCTTATTTACTTCCTTATTGTCTTGTTTAGTTGTTTGCTTGTAGTCATTGCAGTTCTTTTTCTGTGTTTTTCTAGTGGCCACAATAGCCTATTTTTGGTAACTAGGCCAAAATAATCATGGCAACACACAGACTATTGTAACCATGGGCCTCCTGCAGGCCGTATGATCCATGGGCCTTCGTCCGACCGTAGGACCATTGGCCTTCTATACGGGTCATAGGATCCATCGGCCTTCTATACGGGCCTTAGGGTCCATGGGCCTTCTACGGGCCGTAGGGTCCATGGGCCTTCTACGGGCCGTACGATCCATGGGCCTTCTAAGGGCAGTACTATCCATGGGCTCATACGGGCCGTAGGATCCATGGGCCTTCTACGGGGCGTATCATCATTTCGCCAATCATGGGCCGTACTATTCGTGGACCATAACGGGCCGTTATTAGGCTGTATTTGATAACTCTATGAAAACAGCCCAACGGGTTTTTTTGACATGAAAACGGCCCAACGTATTAACGGTTCGCAAACGGGCCGACTCTAACGACGGGCTGAATTTGGCCCACAAGCAGAAAATGACAGTAACGGGCCGTATGTAATCGAATGCTGCAAATGAGCCCAAGAATCAATGGGCCCTGAGAAGGCCGAAAGATAACTTGGGCTGGAAACGGCGCAACGGAATAACGGGCCGTTAATTGGTATAAAGTGATACACTGTTCATTACGGGCAAGTTTCACCACGGGCCGTTAATGGGCCAAGAGTTACAAAGGTCCTCATATCGGCCAAAAGAAGTCATGGGCCACACATGGGCCGGAAGTTAAAACGGGCTGAATCATATTGGACGGCCCAGATGACGCTACTAGTCCTAATTCGGATAGGGCGTAACGGGCCCTGGGTTAGCGGGCCGTAAATAGGCTATATGCGAACATGCCGTTAATAGGATTTTCGTGGGTCGGGCCGCCACCTTTTGACCAAGTCAAACGGGCCGGCCTTTTCACAGGAATGGGCCTCTGTTGGGCCGTGCCACGTGTCGCCGTATCATAGGCGACTTAGGACCAATGAACGGATGACATCTGTCCCAACGGTGAGCCGACACGTGTTTCCTCCAGCCAATGATGATTTTACACGTGGAAAATCCCCATTGGTCGGGGCTGTTAACGGGTTATCGGATCCAAAACCCGACCCGATAGCTTAACGGCGTTCCATTATGGTGGATGCCACGTGTCGGTCACCCTTGACGAAAGCACTTGTGTGACGCGCAATTTATCGTCATGGAAGTGGACACTTCTGTGATGATAATTTTGGTAATGTCATGGAACACTTCTACGACAGCATAGGTATGACTATCTTGATTCTGTCATAAATTTGTCATGGATGTACATGCATGACAAAAATTGCGACCTACTGTGACAAACACGTATCATCACAGAAGTGTATTTTTTTGTAGTGTTGGTCCCAATGAGTTTGGGTACCATTTTGTTTGTGTTGTTGTTCTAGGAATAATTGGAGATGCATTGGATACTCGGCTCATTCAAAAGGAAGGTGTTGTCACCATGTGCTTATTGGAGTCAAGCTAGGACGATCAATGAACTACTTTCTACCTTCAATTGGTTTCTACTACATCCTTCCAATGCTATCTCGGTAACAAGTATCATCATCTACTACATGCACACATTTATTGCATCAACCGTGTGTAGGTTGTATCATGGCATGTTATTCATTCTTTCTTGTGATATTTGTTTCCTTTCTCAAAGCATCCCAACAATGATCTCTTGTTGCTAGCTGTGATGTCTTTGATGGTTGTGTGGTAGGAATTCATTTATATACAATAAGACCATATCTAGCCATGTGCTATGCTTCCAAGCAAATATTTTATTGGTATATCTATGACTTCCTTTTGGATATCTTGTTCCTTCGTGTTGTAACTATTCCGGGTGTACATCCTTCTTTGTAGATATATATCATCATGATTTCATCTATCTAGAATCTTATACACTTGAGAGAAGTTGCATATCTAGATGATATCCTTTCTTTCACGTCCACCTTGTCTTTCTTTTGTCTTTTTCTTTGGTGGCTCCATGAAAGCTTTTGCCTTGAGTGTGTGTCTTATCTCGTTGCATCTTGATGCACTCTTGTGTGGTGAAGATTATTTTCCTCATGCTTATCTCTATGAGGCTTTTTCCATCTTGGTATCCCTCGTCTTGATGAGGCTTTCATCTTCTATCTTCACCATGGGTTGTCACAAGTGTTGGTTATTATTTTTACATTTTTAGTGTGCTTGTGAACCCTTTTGCTTGGTGTGTGTGGGGAGGACATGGCATGCACCGTGTATCTCATTTACCCAAGACTATGTTGATGCTTTATGCTCATCCTTATATTAGTCTTCTCAAGTGCTTTGTCATGACTCACACACATCATTTTGGTTCAGCCTATTCTTAAGTTGCCTCTTTTACATGTTGCTCAACCATGTGCTTGTTTCAAGTGCTAGGATTTGTTTCCTATATGCTCACTCACTGGTTGTGAGTTTCTATTGATTTTGGGGGAGCTATGATCCTATTTTGTGCACGTCGTATCCAATACAAATACTCTTATTTGTGCACAAATCATGGGGAGCTTCTCTAGTTTCTTTAGAACACTCCTTTGCTCATATCATAATATCATTTATTCTTGTGGCTCATAGGATCCTTGGTCTAGTTGGTTCAGTTGATTTCCTTTGATTGCTTTCTTCAATTCGTATATTTTGACTGCTTCATTGCTTGTGTCTCTCTTTGTTATGTCTTTGTGGCATATCATTCTTTAGCAATCTTTGTGCCTCAATATAGTTTGTGTTCCTCCAAGTATTTACCTTTGGGTATGTGTATTGCATTCCACTCTCTTGTTGAGAAATACACAATTTATGGAGGATCACAATTTATATTGGCCTTCTTAGATTTTTGCCCATTTTGGCAATCGATGCCAATGTGGGGAGAAGTTTCAGAGAGTTTTGTGGAGAAGTTTAGAGAGTTATCTCCTCTTGCTTTGGTTTTGTTCCTTAGCATTTGCATCTCATCCGCATGCACTATTGGTTGTTGCATTGCATGGTGATGCATAATTCCTTATATAAACTCTCTTGAAAGTGATTGTCATTAGTTACCAAAATGGGGGAGATTGAAAGAACATGCGGTGCCCCCATGGTTAGTTTTGGTAATTGATGACAATCTCTACGGACTAATGGTTGTCTTGAGTTATATTTGAAGGATTTGTCCATAGGCTTCTCTTGAAGTCCATGTGTTGGTTTCAAGGAGTTTATGAGTTGACCAAGGTGCTATTAAGGAATTATCCAAAGATTGGTCATGTGAGTGTTGATCCTATTGCAAGCATGTCTTGAAGAAGAAGATTGTGTGATCATTCATGTTTACCTTCAAGACATCATCCAAATGAAGAGAGTTGGAAAGATTCAAGGTTGATCAAGACTAACTCAAGAGTGAATCCAGTTGATCAACTCACAAAGCGTAGAAGATGTACCAAGAGGGATCAAGTGATCCCATGGTATGGTAAGCATTGTCCATTGCACTTTGTGTACTAACCCATGGTCTATGTGAGAGTTCTATGTGGGGTTAGGTATGTGTCCATGGGCCTGTGTCAAGAGGAAGGGATCATACAACCCATGGAAAGGATGATATCAAGTGGTGATTGTCATCAAGATTGCCGTGTGCAACTTCAAGTGGAGCATCATGAAGAGATCAAGTGCTTGAATCTTGCCATCCATTGTGGTGTCAATGGACTTGTGAAGATGTGCAGAAGAGTGGCTCACCCATAGTGGACTATGGGGGAGCAATCATCTAGTCTTCATCGAGCCAACGCAATCAAGAAAGGTGCTCCAACTTGAGGGAGTCAAGATCGTCATCATCTAGCTCAAGTGGACCATGTGCAAGGCAAAGGTTTTCCCTTGATAGGTTTTCTATTTTACCAGTCTCGTGGTGGTAGTTGGGAGACCGGGTTATAGGATTGTTTGCCGTACTACTACATCTCGAGCTTGCGTAGGTTTTCCTCGAAGAGGAGAGGGTGATGCAGCAAAGTGTAGCGTAAGTATTTCCCTCCGTTTTGAGAACCAAGGTATCAATCCAGTAGGAAGCTCCTCAAAAGTCCAACGCACCTACACAAATAAACTGAGAACTCGCAACCAACACAATAAAGGGGTTGTCAATCCCTTCACGACCACTTGCGAAAGTGAGATCTAATAAAGATAGTATGATAAGATAGATACATTTTTGGTATTTTATGATATAGATGCAAAAAGGTAAAAATGCAAATAAAAGTAGATTGGAAGCAAATATGATAAGAGATAGACCCAGGGCCATAGGTTTGACTAGAGGCTTCTCTCAAGATAGCATAAGTATTACGGTGGGTGAACAAATTACTGTCGAGCAATTGATAGAAATGCGCATAGTTATGAGATTGTCTAGGCATGATCATGTATATAGGCATCACATCCATAACAAGTAGACCGACTCCTGCCTGCATCTACTACTATTACTCCACACATCGACCGACTCCTGCCTGCATCTAGAGTATTAAGTTCATAAGAACAGAGTAACGCATTAAGCAAGATGACATGATGTAGAGGGATAAACTCATGCAATATGATGTAAACCCCATCTTGTTATCCTCGATGGCAACAATACAATACGTGCCTTGCAACCCTTTCTGTCACTGGGTAAGGACACCGCAAGATTGAACCCAAAGCTAAGCACTTCTCCCATGGCAAGAAAGACCAATCTAGTAGGCCAAACCAAACTGATAATTCGAAGAGACTTACAAAGATAACTCAACCATACATAAAAGAATTCAGAGAAGATTCAAATATTATTCATAGATAAACTTGATCATAAACCCACAATTCATCGGATCTCGACAAACACACCGCAAAAAGAGTTTACATCGAATAGATCTCCACAAGAGAGGGGGAGAACATTGTATTGAGATCCAAAAACTGAGAAGAAACCATCTAGCTAATAACTATGGACCCGTAGGTCTGTGGTAACCTACTCACAACTCATTGGAGGGGCAAAGATGTTGATGTAGAAGCCCTCCATGGTCGATTCCCCCTCCGGCAGAGTGCCGGCGAAGGCTCCAAGATGGGATCTCGCGGATACAGAAGGTTACGGTGGTGGAAATTGTGTTTCATGGTGCCCCTGGATGTTTTCGGGGCACGTAGGTTTATATAGGAGGAAGAAGTACGTCGGTGGCTGCCCGAGGGGCCCATGAGACAAGGGGCGCGCCCTACAGGGGGGCCCTATCTCGTGGGGCCCTGGGAAGCTTCTTGACTTGCACTCCAAGCTCTCCGGATCACGTTCGTTCCAAAAATCACGCTCCCAAAGGTTTCATTCCATTTGGACTCTGTTTGATATTCCTTTTCTTCGAAATACTGAAATAGGCAAAAAAACAGCAATATGGGCTGGGCCTCCGGTTAGTAGGTTAGTCCCAAAAATGATATAAATGTCTAAAATAAAGCCCATAAACATCCAAAAGGGGTAATATAATAGCGTGGAACAATCAAAAATTATAGATACGTTGGAGACGTATCAAGCATCCCCAAGCTTAATTCCTGCTCGTCCTCGAGTAGGTAAATGATAAAAAAATTGATGTGGAATGCTACCTAGCATAATTCATAATGTAATTTTCTTTATTGTGGCATGAATGTTCAGATCCAAATGAATACAAAATAAAAGTTCATATTGACATAAGAAGTAGTAATACTTCAAGCATACTAATCAAAGTAATCATGTCTTCTCAAAATAACATGGCTAAAGAAAGTTATCCCTACAAAATCATATAGTCTGGCTATGCTCTATCTTCATCACACAAAGTATTTAATCATGCACAACCCCGATGACAAGCCAAGCAATTGTTTCATACTTCAATAATTTCAAAAAAATCAACTTTCACGCAATATATGAGCGTGAGCCATGGACATAACACTATATGTGGAATAGAATGGTGGTTGTGGAGAAGACAAAAAGGAGAAGATAGTCTCACATCAACTAGGCGTATCAACGGGCTATGGAGATTCCCATTAATAGATATCAATGTGAGTGAGTAGGGATTGCCATGCAACGGATGCACTAGAGCTAGAAATATATGAAAGCTCAACAAAATAAACTAAGTGGGGTGCATCCAACTTGCTTGCTCACGAAGACCTAGGGCACTTTTGAGGAAGCCCATCATTGGAATATACAAGCCAAGTTCTATAATGAAAAATTCCCACTAGTATATAAAAGTGAAAACATATGAGACTCTCTAACATGAAGATCATGGTGCTATTTTGAAGCACAAGTGTGGAAAAAGAGATAGTAGCATTGTCCTTTCTCTCTTTTTCTCTCATTTTTTTCTTGTCTTCTTTTTTTTCTTTTCTTTGGCATTCTCTTTTTTTATTTTCTTTATTTTTGGCCTTTCTCTTTTTTTTTCTTTTTTTTCTTTTTGTAAAGTCCGAAGTCTCATCCCGACTTGTGGGGGAATCATAGTCTTCATCATCCTTTCCTCACTACGACAATGCTCTAATAATGAAGAACATCACACTTTTATGGATTTACAACTCAAAGCTAGAACAAGATATGACTCTATATGAATGCCTCCGACGGTGTACCGGGATATGCAATGAATCAAGAGCGACATGTATGAAAATTATGAAGGTGACCTTGCCACAAATACAATGTCAACTACATGATCATGCAAAAAGCAATATGACAAAAGTAATGCGTGTCATATGAACGGAACGGTGGAAAGTTGCATGGCAATATATCTCAGAATGGTTATGGAAATGCCATAATAGGTAGGTATGATGGCTGTTTTGAGGAAGGAGTATGGTGGGTATATGGTACCGGTGAAAGTTGCACGGTACAAGAGACGCTAGCAATGGTGGAAGGGTGAAGGAGTGCGTAGAATCCATGGACTCAACATTAATCAAAAAAACTCATATACTTGTTGCAAAAATTTAGAAGTCATCAAAAATCAAAGCACTAGGCGCATGCTCCTAGGGGGATAGATTGGTAGGAAAAGACCATCGCTCGTCCCCGACCGCCACTCATAAGGAAGACAATCAATAAATAAAATTATGCTCCAACTTTATCACAAAGCGGTTCACCATACGTGCATGTTACGGGAATCACAAACTTCAACACAAGCATTCTTTAAATTCATAATCACCCAACTAGCATGACTTTAATATTACAATCTCCATATCTCAAAACAATTATCAAGGATCAAGTTGATCATAGCATCCAATTCACTTTCTATGATAGTTTTTATTATACCCAACTTGGATGCTCATCATTCTAGGACCAACTTTTAAGATCATAGCAAATACCATGTTGTTCTAAAAGACTCTCAAAATAATATAAGTGAAGCATGAGAGACTAGCAATTTCTTCAAAATTAAGACACCACCGTGCTCTAAAAGATATAAGTGAAGCACTAGAGCAAAAACTATCAAGCTCAAAAGATATAAGTGAAGCACATAGAGTATTCTAGCAAATTCTAATCAAATAGGCTTCTCCCAAAAGGTGTTTACAGCAAGGATGATTGTGGTAAACTAAAAATCAAAGACTAATATAATACACGACGCTCCAAGCAAAACACATATCATGTGGTGAATAAAAATATAGCTCCAAGTAAAGTTACCAATGAACAAAGACGAAAGAGGGGATGCCTTCCCGGGGCATCCCCAAGCTTAGGATTTTGGATATTCTTTAATATCTTGGGGTGCCATGGGCATCCCCAAGCTTAGGCTCTTGACACTCCTTATTCCATAGTCCATAAAAGCTTTACCCAAAACTTGAAAACTTCACAACACAAAACTCAACAGGAAATCTTATAAGCTCCCTTAGTGAAAGAAAACAAAACCACCACATAAGGTACTGCAATGAACTCATTATTTATTTAATTTGGTGTTAAACTTACTGTATTCCAACTTCTTTATGGTTCATATACTGAATTACTAGCCATAGATGCATTGAAATAAGCAAACAACACACGAAAAACAGAATCTATCAAAAATAGAACAGTCTGTAGCAATCTGTAACTAACGCAAACTTCTTGAACTCTAAAAATCGTACCAAAATAGGAAGTCCTGGAAAATTTGTTTATTGAAAAGCATAAAAAATAATCAACGCAAAAGCATGTTTCTGTGATTTAAAAAAATTATATTCGTGCGCGCAAAGTTTCTGTTTTTCAGCAGAATCAAATTAACTATCATCGTAGGTTATCCTGTAGGTTCTACTTGGCACAAACACTAATTAAAACATAAAAACACATCTAAACAGAAGGTAGATGCAAGATTTATTAAATAACAGAAAGGAAAAATATTGGGTTGTCTCCCAACAAGCGCTTTTTGTTAAAGCCTTTTTAGCTAGGCATTGAGATTTCAATGATGCTCACATGAAAGACAAGAATTGAAGCACAAAGAGAGCATCATAAAACATGTGAAAAACACACTTAAGTCTAACATACTTCCTATGCATAGGCATCTTGTAATCAAAAAAATTATCAAGGCAAGCAAAAACTAGCATATGCAAGGAAGAACAAAGAGATGATAGCAATCTCAACATGACGAGAGGTAATTTAGTAACATGAAAACTTCTACAACCATAATTTCCTTTCTCATAATAATTACATGTAGGATCATAAGCAAATTCAACAAAATAGCTATCACATAACATATTCTCAACACGATCCACATGCATGTAAAGATGACACTCTTCCAAGATAGTGGGATTAACATTAACTAAAGTCATGACCTTTCTGAACCCACTTTTATCAAAAATATCATAAGATTGAACATACTCCAAATATGTGGTATCTAAAGTTAACACTATTCCAAACCCACTTTCAATATTATTGCAAACACTATTATCAATCTCATATTCATCATGGGGCTTAAATAAATTTTGAAGGTTATAAGAAGAAGAATCACCCCAATCATGATCATTGAAACAAGTAGTAGACATAGCAAAACTAGCCTCCCCAAGCTTAGGGTTTTGCATATTATTAGCACAACTGACATCAAGAGAATTTATAGGAAAATCATTGCAATCATGCTTTTTATTCAAGGAGTTATTGTGAATCTCTTCATAAATTTCTTCATCGTAATGTTCAGATTCACAAAGCTTCATAAAGATTATCTAGCGCACAAAACTCACTAGCAATTGGTTCATCATAATTGGATCTCTTAAAAAGATTAGCAAGCGGATGAGGATCCATAGATCTTAAGTTCTCTGTTTAGCAATAAATAAGCATCTAATCCAACCAAACGAGCAAATGAAAGGGCAAGCAAAAGAGAGAAGAAGATTGGGAAAGAGAGGGCGAATAAAATGACAAGGGTGAAGTGGGGGAGAGGAAAACGAGAGGCAAATGGCAAATAATGTAAATGCGAGGGAGATGGGTTTGTGATGGGTACTTGGTATGTCTTGACTTGAGCGAGGACCTCCCCGGCAACGGCGCCAAAAATCCTTCTTGCTACGTCTTGAGCTTGCGTTGGTTTTCCTCGAAGAGGAGAGGGTGATGCAGCAAAGTGTAGCGTAAGTATTTCCCTCAGTTTTGAGAACCAAGGTATCAATCCAGTAGGAGGCTCCTCAAAAGTCCCATGCACCTACACAAACAAACTGAGAACTCGCAACCAACGCAATAAAGGGGTTGTCAATCCCTTCATGGCCACTTGCGACAGTGAGATCTAATAAAGATAGTATGATAAGATAGATATATTTTTGGTATTTTATGATACAGATGCAAAAAGGTAAAGATGCAAATAAAAGTAGATTGAAAGCAAATATGATAAGAGATAGACCCGAGGGCCATAGGTTTCTTTAGAGGCTTCTCTCAAGATAGCATAAGTATTACGGTGGGTGAACAAATTACTGTCGAGCAATTGATAGAAAAGCGCATAGTTATGAGATTATCTAGGCATGATCATGTATATAGGCATCACGTCCATAACAAGTAGACCGACTCCTGCCTGCATCTACTACTATTACTCCACACATCGACCGACTCCTGCCTGCATCTAGAGTATTAAGTTCATAAGAACAGAGTAACGCATTAAGCAAGATCACATGATGTAGAGGGATAAACTCATGCAATATGATGTAAACCCCATCTTGTTATCCTCTATGGCAACAATACAATACGTGCCTTGCAACCCTTTCAGTCACTGGGTAAGGACACTACAAGATTGAACCCAAAGCTAAGCACTTCTCCCACGGCAATAAAGACCAATCTAGCAGGCCAAACCAAACTGATAATTCGAAGAGACTTGTAAATATAACTCAATCATACATAAAAGAATTCAGAGAAGATTCAAATATTATTCATGGATAAACTTGATCATAAACCCACAATTCATCGGATCTCAACAAACACACCACAAAAAGAGTTTACATCGAATAGATCTCCACAAGAGAGGGGGAGAACATTGTATTGAGATCAAAAAAGAGAGAAGAAGCCATCTATCTAATAACTATGGACCTGTAGGTCTGTGGTAAACTACTCACAACTCATCGGAGGGGCAAAGATGTTGGTGTAGAAGACCTCCGTGGTCGATTCCCCCTCCGGCAGAGTGCCGGCGAAGTCTCCAAGATGGGATCTCGTGGATACAGAAGGTTATGGTGGTGGAAATTGTGTTTCGTGGTGCCCCTGGATGTTTTCGGGGTACGTAGGTATATATAGGAGGAAGAAGTACGTCGGTGGCCCCCCGAGGGGCCCACGAGACAGGGGGCGCGCCCTACAGGGGGGTGGCCTATCTCGTGGGGCTCTCGGAAGCTTCTTGACTTGCACTCCAATATCCCCAGATCTCTTTCATTCCAAAAATCATGCTCCCGAAGGTTTCATTCCATTTGGACTCCGCTTGATATTCCTTTTCTTCGAAATACTGAAATAGGCAAAAAAACAGCAATATGGGCTGGGCCTCCGGTTAGTAGGTTAGTCCCAAAAATGATATAAATGTGTAAAATAAAGCCCATAAACATCCAAAAGGGGTAATATAATAGCATGGAACAATCGAAAATTATAGATACGTTGGAGACGTATCACGCACTATCAAGGGGGGTTCTCAAGTTGGTAGCTTGATCATATCGTTAGTAGAGAGGTCAAACCATTGCATCCTTGCATCATGTTTCTTGGTTCTTGGTTGGTTCTCTTTGTGAGTCTTAGAGCTTATGGTCATCTTGATTACAAGCTTGAGTTAATCGAAAACGGAGTTCGCATGCGTCTTCTATGATGTTTTTGGTGTTGGAGGTTTTACCGGTCTTATCCGAGGAAGGGTTCTCACCATTTTCTTATGGGCCTTTTCTCATTTGCTTCTTCTTGATATTTCTATCAATATTGCGTTAGCCCATGTCGTTATCTTTCCAACAAACTTGGTTTCATTGAATTCGGAGTCCGTTTGCAAAATTTGTGGCTGTTTTGGTAAAGGCTGCAGCGGTACTACCGAGACTAGAGCGGTTGTAAATTTTTACTACTGCTCCAGAGCGGTATTACCACGGCTCCTGAGCGGTAGTACCGCTCCGGACCAAAATCTCGTGTTTTGCTCAGCGGAGGTAGGCACGGAAGTATTTTTTTAGTACTGCTCGCAAGCAGTAGTACCGCTACCATTTGCGGTAGTACCGTGAGGTCGAGCGGTAGTACCGTGAGGACAAGCGGTAGTACCGCTCCGGAGGTTCTACTAGCCTTTTGCCTCCTCGCTGTTATTTTTCAAAGGGGTTCTACCGCCCTACCGGTAGTACCACTCCTTGGAGCAGTAGTACCGCTCTGTGCGGGCTGTGAGCATAACGGTTGGATTTTCCCCACCTTAAAAGAGGGTCTTCTTCCCCATTGAACCTTATCTCTTAAGCTCGTGTTCTTTCCCCATTGTTGACCTTCTTCGAGCTTGCTACCTCTCAATCCCTCCAATGATTCTTGCTAGTTCTTGAGGGAAAAGATAGAGGAGATCTAGATCCACATTTCGACCAATCTCTTTCTCCTCTAAGTGAGGGGAACCCCTTGGATCTAGATCTTGGAGTTCTTCGTGTTCTTCTTCCGTTCTTCCTCTCATTTTCCTCCCTAGCATTAGTTGCTTTGGTGGGATTTGGGAGAGAAGGACTTGGGCACTCCGTGTGCCCTTGTCTTGCATTTGGTGCATCGGTTCTTCACGTGATACGTGGAAGTTACAAGTTGAGAAGCTTATTACTCTTGGGTGCTTGGTACCCTTGAGCTTGTTACTCTTGGGTGTTTGGACACCCTAGAGTTTGTTCCTCTTGGGTGCCTTGGCGCCCTAGACGGTTGGTGTTATTCGGAGCTCAATCATTCTGGTGTAAAGCTCCGGGAAAGCGTCGGGGTCTCCAATTAGGTTGTGGAGATCGCCCCGAGCAATTTGACGGTTACCGGTGACCGCCCCCAAGGGTTGCCAAAGTGTACGGGTTCGGTGACCTCCCCCAAGGGTTGCCATTTGTACGGGTTTGGTGACCGCCCTCAAGGGTACCTTGGTGGAATCACGACATCTTGCATTGTGCAAGGGCGTGAGGAGATTACGGTGGCCCTAGTGGCTTCTTGGGGAGCATTGTGCCTTCACACCGCTCCAAACGGAGATTAGCATCCGCAAGGGTGTGAACTTCAGGATACATCATCGTCTCCGTGTGCCTCAGTTATCTCTTACCCGAGCCCTTTACTTATGCACTTTACTTTGTGATAGCCATATTGTTCTTTGTCATATATCTTGCTATCACATAGTTAATTATCTTGCTTAGCATAAGTTGTTGGTGCACATAGGTGAGCCTAGTTATTGTAGTTTCGTGCTTGACAAATTAACCGTTAGGTTTGTTCCACATTTGTTCAAGCCTCTACCATAATTATTTTAAAACGCCTATTCACCCCCCTCCTCTAGACGACATCCATGATCTTTCACTAGTACTACTAGTAGGAGTACCAGGGGCCAGTTTGTTTAGGCTTGTAGATAGTAGTAATCCCATTACTACTAGCTCCGTCCTGGTTAATTGGTCCCCATTGTAATATGTGTCAAATTTTGATCATAAATTTAACTAAATAAATGTTTGTGCATGTCACATGCACTGATATTTTACTAGTTAAATCTTTGGTCAAAATTTACCGCAAATTACAATGGTGACAAATAAACCAAGACGGAAGTACTAGTAGTAGTTTAGAAGCTCAAATAAATCAGTGAGGCGCCTTAATGTTACTCTCCACTATGACTAGTCTTATGGGAAAAGCTGGGGAAGAGACGGCTTATTTTTTAAGCCGCTAAAAGAACTGGCCCCAGGAGTAGTAGCTAGGGATACTAGGAGTAGTAGCTAGGAATTGAGTGTGCGACATGACCGGGACAAAGTAAATGCAGAGAGATGAAATGCAAAAAAGATGGAGGGATGTGATGGTTTCTTGTCGGTTTATTTTACCAGGCCACTTATTACTGGCAGTGGTTGGGTTTTGTGATATGACGGCTTTACTACCGTGCCATGAGCGGGGTGAGACTCCCATGCAGCGCCACCCTCTACACTTGTACTACATTGGTTGTTGTTGGGGATATAACTATTAGGTATCACCCGCTCAGGAGGGCCGGGTTATACCCATGGCGAGTCAAGATATGAAGGCCAAGACGACACATGAAGATGGCGGTTCAGTTAAGGGCCCAAGCCCAAAGGCGACTCAAGGCCCGTAGAGATAAACTGCCATATGTATGTAAGTTGTGTTGTAAGGCAGGAGTAGACAGAGACCGAGCCGGACAATGTGTATGAGCCGGTCGGGACTCTGAGAGCCGCTGGGCGTCGACCGTTGTATATAAAGCGATTTCAGACCGAGAGCTAGGTCAAGCGATTTCGCTCCCTGGTAAACGAGACATAAGCAATCCCACTCAAAACTGGGTCGTAGGCTTTTACCTTCACTGTAAGGGGACGAACCAGTATAAACCCCGTCTCCTTTGTCCCGATTAACCCCTTTAAGCTTCCTAGTTGCGATGGCTCCACGACTAAGTCCTTTCACTAGGACATTTGACGTGACAATTGCATGACAGTTGGCGCCCACCATGGGGCCAGCACAAGGTGGATTTGAATTCTTGAAGGGCAGCTTTGAAGGGCTCAAGGGATACGCTGTGGGCCGGATCACCAAGAGTCGTCGTGGCAAGCTCTACATCGACGATTCAGGCTGGGGCCCTGACGCCGGCTCAATTGAGTACGGGTACTGGGTCCCCTTCGACGGAATCCACGTCTTCATCGGCAAGATCGGCGAGCCGGGCCCTGAGCCAGACATCTACACTGACCTCGTCGAGATAGCTCAGCATGTGAGACCCTCCTGGGCTCAGCCTGCCATGAAGCGCGCATTCGTGGGATGCATCCACGAAGGGGAACTTTCTGAAGGATCTGTGTCTGGCGGTGAGACGGCCATCTACTCTGATGGTGAGTCGTCCACGGGTGAGACATATTCGTTGTATCAATTTCAAGACGGCGGGCTTGGGGGCTGTACCGATGGCAGTAGTATTGGAGACCTCCTTGAGCCACCGAGCAGAGTTGGGATCTTCATGGCTGGCACGCAACCCGTTCAAAACTCTATGGCTGCGACAGCGATAACCTTTGGGTCAGAGGCAGCCGGGGCAGGAGGCCCTATGCGCCCGCCGGCTCAGGTGCTGATGGATCTCATGGATAAGATGACAACTTTATTAATCGCCGTGGTCAGCCCGGCGGATCAATCTCAACATGACGCGGAAGTGGCACAGTTAAAACAGGATATAGTGCAGGCTAGGGAAGACCTGGCGGCGGATGGCGTCAGGATGACCTCAGAGCGGGCGGCACTGGATGCTCAGGCTCAGTGGATTTAGTCGCAGGCTTTCCAGCTCACCATGGATCAGAACACATCAAATGAGGTCATGAGGAGGAGGTACCAAAAGACTCATTCCCGTCTGCCTCCAGTTTATGATCCTCCAAATCTTTTGCGTACACCTAGTGCAGGGCCCAGTAACCCGCCGGAGGTAAACCGGGTTGCAACGCCCGGGGCTGGGATGCTGGTTCAGCCACGGACGATGGAACCTCCCCGGATGAATACTGCTCTGCCTCATTATGTACCAACACCACCGGGTCACTATTCTAACCCTTTGGAGAACATGATTGCTGCGGTGGCACGATTGGCAACTCTCCCGGTGGAGGGTGACTCTCCGACGGTGGTTGAAACTCGAAGGGTCAGAGAGCTTCTTTAGACGGCTTTGGCACAACAGGAGGCATACTCGTATAGCCGAGACAGGATTCATTTGACCCCTCGTCCAAGCCGGAGCCCGAGTTATAGTAGGCACATGGATTCAGCGGTCGTTTCAAGAAACGCCAGGCGCCGTGACTAGCCGTGTGGGCATGACCCGGCGCGTGATGGAGCTCTTAACTTGGTTGATCAGTACAGAATACGTCAAGAGGCTGAGCGGGCGGCTCAGCAGGCAGGTGAGCAGGCGACTAAGCGGGCGGCTTACCAGTATTTTCCTATTTATCCGACGACTTCTATTGAGGCAGGCGTGACTACTAGGACTGGAGGTGTCCCTTGTCTGGTCCCGGCTTTGCGTAACGAGCGTTTGCCCAAGGATTTCAAGGGACCTCGAAAGGTGCCTAATTACACGGTCGACTTATGGCCCGGGGCATGGATTGAAAGCTATGAGATGCCATGGAGCTATTGGAAGTCAGTGACGCTGCGATGGCCAAATACTTCACCATGATGTTGGATGGGATGGCCTGCACTTGGTTGAAGGGGCTGGCACCTAATTCCATCGGTTCATGGGCAGTGTTAAAAGCCCGGTTTATTCAGAACTTCAAAGATACATGCAAGCAACCCATGGCAATTGTGGATTTGACTAATTGCAAGAAAGAGGAGGGTGAGTCCATGACCCATTGGGTGCGCCGGGTCAAAGCCATAATACATTCGTTTGATAAGATAGATGCCTGATCTGCAGTCTCAATGTTGGAGAAAAATTGCCGTTTTACGCCTCTAAAGATGAAGCTGGGGCGGCTCAAGCGCGATTGTAATGACATGGGCCAGCTGATGGCAGCTCATGTCAAATACGCCGAATCTGATAGTACCAAGGATCCCGAGTCTGATGATGAGAAGACAGGGAAGGGAAAGCAGAATGACAACGCCGAGGGTCCCCAGCATAACCCGGCAAATCAAGGAGGTAATAATAAACGTAAGGCTGATGGTAGCTTGGAGTTTGTGGCTAACACCAATGCGCAGGGCAACAATCAACGACATAAGGGGAGACCACCTCCTCGGTCCGGTGGGTCAAGCTCCACGCTTGAGCAGTTGCTGAATGAGCCCTGTCCAAGGCACGGTACTCCAAAGAAACCGGCCAGTCACCTATGGAAGGACTGTACGATCATGAAGGCTTTCAAGAATTCTAACATGTTCGATGGTAATCATGGGCCGGGCGGCAGCTCAGGTGGCGGCGGCTTTCATGGCCCGGGCGGCGGTTCAAATTCCAATTTTCAAGGCCCTCAAGGCAATTAAGGTTGTTATGGTCAGCAATCTAGCCAGGGAGGTCAGCAGCAGCAGCAGTCTGGATATCAGAGTAATCCAAAGCAAATGAATAGTGGACAGTATCATGTGTTCACCACCAGTTTGTGTAAACGGGACTAGAAGCTTCATAAGAGGGCTGTGAACGCTGTTGAGCCGGCAGTTCCTCGTTATTTGAGATGGTCCGAGCAGCCTATTCTACGGAGTAGGGAAGATCACCCTCCCCGAGTTGACAATTGGGGTCACTTGTCCTTGGTGGTGGCACCTCAGGTTGGTGGATATAAGTTCACTAAGGTGCTCATGGATGGAGGCAGTAGCATCAATATCCTCTATTATGAGACTTTTCGTTGCATGGGGTTGACTGATAAAGTTCTCAAGACTTCCAACACTGTTTTCATGGGGTGGTCCCTGGTAAGTCGGCGTATCCAGTGGGTAAGATTGAACTAGAAGTGGCCTTTGGAGATGAGCATGATTCTAGGGATGAGAAGTTAACTTTTGAGGTGGTCAAAATCAAGAGCCCGTATCACGCCCTGTTTTGACGGCCGGCTTATGCCAAGTTCATGGCATGGTCGTGTTATGTTTATCTGCAGATCAAGATGCCAGGTCATAAGGGAACCATCACAGTGCATGGGAGTCAGAAGATAGCCTTGGAATGTGAGGAAGGCGATGCCGCTTACGCTGAATCTGTTTGTGCAACAGAGGAGTTGAAGTTCTACAAGGACAATGTTGACCCGGCAGACATGACGTCTTTGAAGAAGCCAACCACCGAGCATGAGCCGGTGATGAAGTTTAAGTCGGCCGATGACACTAAGCTTGTTGATTTTGTTCCTGGCGACTCATCCAAGTAGTTCAGTATCAGTGCTAATCTGGATCCCAAATAGGAAAGTGCACTCATCGAGTTCATCCATGAGAACTGGGACATCTTTGCATGGAAACCTTCTGACATGCCGGGTGTACCGAGAGAACTCGCTGAGCACACTCTCAATATTGATCCAAAATTTAAGCCGGTCAACACTACAAAAAAAAGACACATCCGTGACATTTTGGGCAGAACGAATTTTTTTCTGTCATACATATGACACTTCTATGACGATAATTGTGACAAAACCCGGTATCATCATAGGTGTGGTGGGATCCTACTTCTATGATAGAAAATCATGACAGAAAATGGGCTTTTCGTCCTAGGCGGGCCGGAGATGCAGCAGCATGACATTCTTTGGGCCGTCCATGACGGAAAAAACCGTGGTAGAAGCGAGGGGGAGGAAAATTTCGGGGACTTGCCGGTTACGGTGGGAGGTCGGGGGCGGAGCGATGCGCGTTTCTCTCGTACGTACGCGCATGTGTGCGAGGCGTTGGCTCTAACTGAACCCGAGCGAGGCGTTGGGCTCTAACTGAACCCGAGCGATTGCACTGCAGGCTACGCATTACTGAACCCGAGGGATCGATCGATGGCTGTTAACTGAACCCGATGGAGCGATTCCTTCACTATTGCTGCTAACTGAAGCCGATCGATTGGATGAACAGTGAGCGTTGCGGGGGGGTTTGGATGAACAGTGAGCGGTGGCGTTGCCTCTGGATGAACAGAAACCCGTGGTGTGGAGGGCTGGATGAATAGTAGATGGTGGAGGGGTGGCCGTGGAGGGGTGGTTGAACAGGACCCCGTGGTGTGGAGGGCTGGATGAACAGTAGACGGTGGAGGGGTGCCCATGGAGGGGTGGTTGAATAGTA
>NC_041381.1:315209773-315226784 GCF_002162155.2 Triticum dicoccoides | reverse complement strand
TCCGTTTTGCGTTACGCCACACCCGTCCCGATCAACAAGACCCCCGTTCCGACTGTAGGAAGTCCGTTTTGTCCGTTTTGCGGTACGCCACACCCCTCCCGATCAACAGGACCCCCGTTTCGACCGTAGGAAGTCCGTTTCGTCTGTTTTGCGGTACGCCACACCCCTCCCGATCAACAGGACCCCCGTCTCGACCGTACGAGGTCCGTTTCCTCCGTTTTGCGGTATGCCAGGCCCCTCCCGATCAACAGGACCCCGTTTCGAACGTGGCCGGTCGAACACAAGGCCGTTTCCTCCGTTGTGCGGTACGCCAGGCCTCGTTTCCATCGCCTGTTCCGTCCAAGCCCTCCCGATGAACACGACCACGCATTTTGTTCTGACCCAGCCGGTTGGCTCCCACGCGTTCCGTTGCCTCCCGATGAACACGACGCATTCCGTTGCCTCCCCATGAACACGACGACGACGCTGTTTCTCCGTTCCGACCCAGCCATGTACGTATGCACGAGTAGGCGTTCGAGACCCTGCCCGTATGTATGTTCGTGGCCGTATTTTCTTTCTTGCACCCTCGCTGATGTACGTACGTGTACACGCTACGTGCGCGCATCTACTACGACACGTGCGCGCCTCTACTACGACACGTGCACGCCTCTACTACGACACGTGCGCGCCTCTACATCGACCAGTATGTACGTACACGTACACGACCAGAATGACAACGGTACGTACGCTTCGACCAGGTGGGTCCCGACTGTCACGCACTTCCTTGTCTGCGAAGATGTAGCTGGTGGGTCCCAGAAGTCAGGGGGGCGAATCATTTTGGTTTTTTTTTGCCCGGACGCACTTCCTTGCATGCGAAGATGTAGCAGGTGGGTCCAAGCAGTCAGGGGGGCGAATTGTTTTTTTTTTCGGATGCACTTCCTTGCGTGCGAAGATGTAGCTGGTGGGTCCCAGCAGACAGGGGAAAACGTTTTTTTTTGCAAAATATGGTGGCCCGTACAGTGGGTCCCCGCTGTCAGGTGGAGGAATAATTATTTTGCGCACAATAAGGAGGCACTTCCTTGCTGCGGCCGTGGACCCAGCTGTCAACCTCTCCACGTAAAGTCCACGTCCGATGGAAGCCATTCCTTGACCATGTTGACCACGCCGCGCCGAGAGCACCAGGGCGTTGGACGACGGCGAGGCCTAGGAAGGGGACGACGCGGAGCCGGGGAAGACGCGACAGTGGATGCCCACGTGTAGAGGAGTATGAGGGTTCACTCGTTCGGCTGCGGTGTGAGGCTGCCGTCGCTACAGAATAACAGGGGGTGTGGGTGCGTAGAGGGATGGCCTGGCAGCGGTGGGAGTAGTAGGGGGCGGTGAGGCCTCTGCGGCATCACAGCCGGCCACGGGCGGCAGGAGCAGGCGGCATGACCGACGCTGCTTTGGGCGGCTGGAGCAAGAAGACCAGAGGTTGAAGAAGCACTATGGCCATTGGATGGACATCGTACGGTCACTTGAGCTAGAATCGTTCATATATTGACTAAAGTTGACAAAGGCCTCCGTCCCAGTCAACTTAGTAGACCCACAAGTCAGCCTCCCACCAAGGTTGGTCCCAGCTAGCAGGGGGGTATTCATTTTTTTGTGCGTAATAAGGAGGCACTTCCGGTCGGTCCGAGCTGACAACGTGGGAACGTTTTTTTCGCGAAATACGGTGGCCCGACCTATGGGTCCCAGCAGTCAGGGGGAAACGTTTTTTCGCAAAATACTGGTGGCCCGTCCAGTGGGTCCCAGATGTCAGGTGGAGGAATAATTATTTTCTGCGTAATAAGGAGGCACTTCCTTGCGGCTGCCGTGGACCCAGCTGTAAGCCTCTCCACGTACAGTACTCTTCCGATGGAAGTCAGTCATTGACCACATTGACCACGTCACGCCGAGAGCACCACGGCGGTGGACGACGGCGAGGCCTAGGAAGGGGACGACACGGAGCCGGGGAAGACGCGGCAATGGAAGCCCGCACGGAGAGGAGTACGAGGGTTCACCGGTACGGCTGCGGTGTGAGGCTGCCGTCGCCGCAGAATAACAGGGGGTATGGGTGAGTAGAGGGATGCCCTGGCCAGCGGTGGGAGTAGTAGGGGGCGCTGAGGCCTGCGCGGCAGCACATTCGCCACGGGAGGCGGGAGCAGGCGGTCCTGCCGGCGCTGCTTTGGCGGCTGGAGCAAGAAGATCAGAGATTGAAGAAACCCGACGGCCGTTGGATTGACATCCAACGGTTACGTCTGCTAGAATCGTTTGTTGACATAGTATATAATAACTAAAAAATCTTGCATACGCGTCAACTAAACAGGCCCACAAGTCTGGCCACTCCCTCTTTTTTTAATAATTTATATATAGCTCATGGCAACTTCTTATGCAATTTATTGCAGCCGTTTTTTTGGTTGGCCAGGGCCAATTTCGCATATTTCTATGGGTTCCAAACTATTTTTAATACCAAAATGTCGAGCTAGATTTAAAGTACTTTGAAGATATATTTGAATTAGGTTAATGCCCAGTGAAATAGGAATCTAAAAATGTGAAAAAAATCAGAAATTATAAAGTAATTGCCAATTTGTCATCTGTTTTTATATTTACAACCCATTTCATATTACTTTCAAGGCGTGGAAAAATAAGTAGGCCTGGATTGGGTATTCTTCAGAAAAATAAACTGGGCTCATTTGCACAAAGAAAAAATAGCTGGGCTGGTCACATGGTGAACATAAAATATAAGCCTGTGCTAGACGGGCCACAACCCAGTTCAAACCCTGCTCCGTCTCAACAATACCAAACAAAAAATACTGCTCGAGTAGCTACGTCCCAGGTGTCAGCCGATCTTGTGATGTTCTCTTGTCTATTGACTATATATGCTCACAATGTCGTGGGTCCCAGATGTCAGGAAAACACTAGGAGGAAGCATTTTATTTTTCCATACACTGACGTGGTGGGCCCCTACTGTCATCCTCTCCACGTACTTCTGCCGATTCCTGTTGTTTGTTGACCATGTTGACAACGCGAGAGGGCGGTGCCGCGGCGAGCGCACCAAAGCGCGCGGAGGACGTTGGCGTTAACGATTTAGGAGACGGTGGGGCGGCGATGCGTGCGCTGAGGCGCAGCCATCCGTGGGAGGCAGAAGCAGGCGGCCCCGCCGGCGCTGGTTTGGTTTTGGCGGCTGGAGGAAGACAGGACTGAAGAAACACGACATACTGTAAAAGCAGCAGGAGTACTTAACAACCTTAACTGAAACCAGCAGGGGCACTTAACAAACAAAGCTAAAAGACGTATGAGTACTTATACAGGTTCAACCGTACAAAGCACGCCTCGAACAGTGCTACTTTGCCTACAGTTAACCAAGGGTGAGGCCGCTAAGCCCCAGGACAAGGCCCAGGCGCCACCCCGCGCATCCACAACCTTCTGAAAGCGGCTTCATCTCGCAACGTGGTCAATAAACAGGATATTCGCTTTAGAGCCATGGAAAAGCATGAACATAATATTCTGTCCTATTCTCCAAGAAGGACGGGCCTTCATTATCTGAGACCACCCACGAATAAGTATCTTTTCGCCTCCAAGGGGAATTGAGTAGGTCGACATAAACATCATGTTGTGACCAAGCGCAAGTCTGACCCGACCATGATCAGGCATCTGTATAGGAACAATAGAACTCGGCAGTTCCTGTTTCAAGAAGATCACAGCTATAAAACTGTGTATAAGCAATAGTTTATGAACAACATATATAACAGAAAACAGCTCGTACCATAAGTTTCTCGACCCAGCTGGACCTGTTCAACAAGTGCAGCAGTGGCACACATATCCCACGTGGCCTTCCACCATTGAAACGCCCCACAAGGCCCTCAAGACGACCAATAAAGTGTAGGAACATGTGGATGTCGATCCAGTCAACTTCAGTGCCATTAGTAACAACCAAGTTATTACAGAGTAACAAACGAGCAGACTGCTTAACTCTGAAAAAACCCACACGTGCCACCAATTATAAGACAATATTAGTTAGAAGTAGCATCTTCGTGAGAGATTCGTTGCTCCTTCTAAAGTTAAATTGTGATTAGTCAGACAGAATAGGTGTATTAAGAAGTAATCGAGGCAACAAGCAAGAACCATAACATGGATGAACAATTGGAACGACGTCGGGGTGGAAGATCGCAGTGAAGATGAGACTAGGTTCTGCTATTTCCATCAACATTCGTGTGCCAACTTTCAGTCTGTAACACTTGAGAAAGTTTATCCAAGTTCGGCCATAAAAAAAGCAGCGATATTCTAGGTTCATGAACCCAACTCAGAAGCAATATCCATGGATTGTCTTCATTGTGACCATTAAACTAGTGTATTCAGTTATGGCAAGGCCGAGCATCTTGAGTACATGTGTTCTGGCAGAGCAAATAATACACTGCAGGAAAAATAATATGAGAACACAGGATGTTCAAAAAACCCCACCCTCCCGGATAGAGAAGAGGATTCTAGGAACATACTATGCGCGTTTCAAAATGTTGTGGTAGGATGAGAAGGAACAAGTGCTGCGTCTCGCCATGGGAGCAGAAATCTGTAGGGTACTCGCACTTTGGGCACTGCAACTGAAACACACTAGATTCAGTACGAAGAAAGATGCATCAACGGCGGCGGCTGCCATCCTAGGATTACCTGCGACCAAGGGACTTGGATTTATTGGGGATGGATGAAGAATTCGTACCTGGTTCTCCATGAGAAAACCCTATGCAATCGCCGAGCGGGGGTTTTATTTGAACAAGCAGACGAGGGAGAAGGGGATTCAGGCCGAGTGAAATATTGCCGCTTCGTCCATGCAACTTACTGCTAAAGCTGGAAAGGGGGGGTTGTGATTTGACGGCTCATTGGGCATTGCGGCGGCGCTACGACCGGGGTGTGTCTACCATGAAGTTGTGCACTCTAATTTGTGCATATGGCATGTGGACCCCGTTGCCGGTTGCCCCACATATCAGCGAAAGGAAGTAGAAAGACAGGAGTAACTAGTTACACATAAATATATTTTTTGACAGAGAGATACTCCCTCTGTAAAGAAATATACAAATCTTTTATATCACAGGCTCACCTTGCCGAGAAATATACTCCCTCTGCAACGCACGGGCATTATCGGGGTTCAGCTTTTTTTATGGGGGTTCAGCTGAGAATATAATACTCAGATAGGCTCACGGTTCTGGACTTTGGGCCGCAGGCCGACCCTGCATGTTTGGGGGCCCATGTGTTCTACCTCAGCGCTTTTCATATTGCAAGCGATCGGTACTGCACTGGTTTTAGATGCTGTCGCAAGGCGAATACAGACAATTGAATAAAGCACGGCAGCTGTTGGAATGAAATCGAACGACAGTTCCTAACCAGCAATCAGAGTTGCAATTCTATCAACGATATACCATGTGATAAATAATACTGTCGTACTACTTATACAAATAGGACACTTGTTTCACCATGCCAGATTATTACATCAAAATCTCTCGGAGGATAGATCAGTTCGGCAGTTGCGTGCTGCTACTGAAGAATTTCAAAGTTGATTTGGACCAGCTCTCCTTGCCGAGAAAGTTCGATTTTGACATCATCCCCTACCGCAAGATATGATTTAGATTTTAACCTTGACCATCCTTTAGCATCAATCATCATGCGACCATCCTTTGTACTTACGGTATATTGAGTAGGTTCATTCACACCAAGGCTGCGCATGGTAAGAGAAACTTGGCCGCGGTCGCCCGGATTGTTGAACAACTCCCTCGTTGCTCTAGGAATTCTCTGTTTGAAAACAAGAAGACATACCCAAACAGTTAGATCAACACAGTGAATCATGTGAAACAACATGGAAAGAAAAAAGAACGAAGCACTTGGGCGGCCAATGCTTACCAAGAAGGTGGACATGTCGATTTTTGTAAGGACTTTGGTATATGAAGTGCGAACTACAGCCCAGTCTGTTACCGGTGCAACTGCACGGGCCGAACCAAATGCAAGTGCAAGTGTTGGTGCAGGTGCCGAAGCCGCTGCTGCTGCCGGAGATGGTGCTCCTTGTAGAGCTGGTGCCGGTGTCGATACCCGATCCTCCGGTAGATCAGACTTATCCGCTGACGCGGTCGTTGCCCAATCCTCAGCTGGATCAGACTGAGCTGCAGCCGCTGTCAGTGCTAGAGCAACTGTCGGTGCTCGATCTGTGCAAGACAGCGGCGATCGTGTCTGGTCTGCTATGATCAGCTTTCTAACTTGACTAGGATCGTGACCGTGATCTAGTTTTTTTCTTCATTTCTTTTAAATGCGAGAAGGACTAATTGTGGCGTTTTTGTTAAACCAAACTGCAGTTCATCATAGGGATTCAGCTTGTACTCAGACAATAGACTGATCCAATTTTTTCTAGTAATATAAGTGATGGACAGTGCCTTCGTTACTGACACGACATAAGAAGTGAAACCTACAAAAATAGCCATCATAGAGCAAACCAAACGGTTTATTCTGTGATGAATGTCACATGGCAAAACCTGCATCGTAAAATTACAGGAAAAGAAAGAAAACATGACATTAAATCAATAAGATTTAGACAGTAAATCAATAAAATTTACTTGATGTGACACGAGTGAATCCTTAACAGGACATCACTATGTTGAAGTACTAAACAGAAGATTGATCGTCCAACTACGCGTGGCATGCAGGGGCCCTGCCTACTCCCACAAGCAGGACAGTCCAAAGGTCGTGACAAATCGTATGGACCGAACATCCATGGGACTAGAAATCCTGGTGGGTGCGTTAAACCCTGCAATGCATACAGATATTGGAGTGTAACCATAATTGATAAACCGTTCTCACAAAAAATATGATCTGGATACTTCAAAATGTACAAACTGAATTGAGTGGACACACATTAACGTAGACCGTTCTCGGGACTGACCACACACCAAAAGCGGCAGTACTAATAAACAATACAGGGTTCACAAACACAAATCAAGTACTGAACAATAGTACTTACTACAGACAAGCAAAGTTGCACTAACTAAACTCTGCAGACTATTTCTTGCCACCGACCTACGGGATGAACCCCGCATAACTGACTAGGCCATGGACTTCGTGTGAGATGTCTACATGCACCATCACCATCTTGTCAACCTTCGAGAATCTAACAGAGTGGTCTTTCCACTCATAAACATGATGATGAAGACAGGCCGCATCAGATTTGTTGGGAAGCTTTACAAGAACCACACCCTTCGTAATCGAAGGCACATCCAGGAAATTGTTGTGGTCAAGTACAGCCTCGAGAACACGCCTGGCAACAATGCTACAGGAAAACACTAGTTCAGGACACGTGGCGACAAGGACACAGCAACTGGATAGTTCAGCAGTAGAACTCATCAGCAGGTCTTCCAGTTCACACGGCATGACTTTGAGAACTTCATCTCCACCGCGGACCTGGTTCTAATTCAAACAGAAACCATATTTCATTACTACCTCCATTTAGAAATATAAGATGATTTTCGATATTACACTCCATATATGACTACATATACGCACAGAAATGAGTGAACAAAGACACTAGAGCATGTCTTCAAAGGAATGAGAGCAGAGGGATTACATGCAATATCCATAACACAAGTTACTGAGGCAAATATACCCTCTTAAAAGGTAGCATTGATGTTCATAAAGTACTCCCTCCGTCCCAAAATTCTTGTCTTAGATTTGTCTAGATATGAATGTATCAAGTCACATTTTAGTATTAGATACATCCGTATCTAGACAAATCTAAGACAAGAAATTTGGGACAGAGGGAGTAGTTGAAAGTAATCTATAAGAAATCAGTGTCAACCTCTCGCATGTTTTGGTCAAAAGAGGAATTTAGAACCGTCATTTGGCACACTAAAATCACATGCAAGATCACCCAGAAAGTTGTACTACCAGTACTAGTACTGCGTGTTAGATGAAAAAACACGATCAAGACCGAGAAAAAGATCGTCAACAAGAGACATTACCTGGACTTGCTTAATGAGGGATCCCGGAGAGGGGGGCTTGGATAGGGTGATGTCTTTGAGCTTGTCTGTGGTAGTCTCGGCGGGGTGCTTGTGCTTATTCGTACCATGAGCCTCGATGGTTTTGGCCAGAGCCATAGACATCACGTCGGCCGGTGCTCCGGCGTCCATCCAAGAGAGGAAGCTGAGAGAGAAGAGTGAAAGGAGGAACGAGATGAGGGAGAACAAAGCGAGTGGGGGTTTTCTTCAAGAGAGGAAGCTGAGAGAGAAGAGTGAAATGATGGTTGCTTTGTCCGTCCAACTTACTGCTGGAAAGGAGGCAGCTTTGTGATTTGACGGCTCATTGGGCATTACTGCGGCAGTTCGATCGGGGTAGTCTACCGTCACTCTACTATGGAGTAATTTAGTACATGGCTGGTGGACCCAGGTGCTGGCTGTCCCACACGTCGGCGAAAGTGAGTAATTTAGTGCATGGCTGGAGGAGGATCCGCACAGTAGAGCGTGTCCACTGTTTTTCATTCTGAAGAAAAAAATGATTACAATAAGTGTTTCCACTCTTACGATGGAGGAGTGCGAAACACGACAGCCACATGAACATACACAGTGCTCCTACTACTAGGCATGTAAAGTGGTTCATACGTTAGTACTACACAATCTTGTTGCTGTGTTGTGCGCATGTAAACTACTCCTATATGTAACATAGTACCGCTTTTTCGATTGTCCAGTCGAGAATGAATGGTGAGATCAATGTTAACAGAACTAGGTCCACAGCGCACGGAGAGTACGGTGCTACAGTACTCCACAAAACATGAACCATATGAAGCACATCCTATAGTGTTAGACAGGGTGTATGAAGGGTGCACGGGATGGGAGCAAAAGTTCCCTTCTCGACCCACTTTTGGGTGTTTGGCAGTGTGCATGAAGGGTGCATGAGTCCACACTAGTAGGTTGACAAAAATAAACGAAGAGGAAACAACTATATTGAGATGAGAATGCAACTAAACACACCCACACGCTTTGTGCTACAGTGACGGATCTGCATCGTTTGAGTTTGATCCAACGGTCATGTTGCGCTGAGACATGGACATGACCATGTAGAGGGTGCCTAAACACCACCGAAGTCCCTCTGCTTCTCGAGGCGCACGACGTTGGTGATACAGGGTGCAACCGCCCGCAGAGCCCGCTCCCGGTCAATGGGAGCCAGCTCGTCAAAGATGGCGTCCAATGGCACGAATGGATTCCGGTGACAGAGCCCTGAAAGGATTCGCCCGGCAACGGCGACGGCAGCGCGCAACCCCTCCTTGTCCAGTTCAGCCCCCACCATCGCACAGAGACGGCTCAGCTCCTCGGAGATATAGGTGAAGAAGGAGACTAGGTCAGGAAGCCGTAGCTTGTTGAAGTCGACCGGGTGGTCGAACGGGTTTAGCCCGACGGCCGGCATCGTCACGCTGGCACGATAGTAGGCATCGCGCAGCCGCAACACGTGCGTGGCAACTTGGTTCACCAAGTGGCTGAGGCGATCCTGGACCTCATCACGATCGGCCCGCTCGCGCTCCAGCCGGCTCCCCTGACGGCCTATTGTATCTCCCACTTTCTGCAGCAACGCCGCCGACGCCTCAAGCATCTTTGTGGTGGACGCCTGCCGCTTTTGAAGCTCCATGAACTCCCGCACATAACGGAGGAGCATGTCATTCATCTCCTCCTTGAGCTCACGGAGCTCCACGTCCTTGGCCCTGAGCTCTGCATCCTTGGCATGGAGCTCCTGTGTCAGGTGCCTCACCTCGGACTCCGTGATGTGCTGCGCCCCCATGGCACCAGGTAGAAGCAATGGGGAGAGGAAGCAAAGGGGGCGAAACGGCTGAAAGGCAATGCAATCTACGGGAAGGCGGAGGGAGCCAGCCGAGGAGCGGGGAATCTTTTGGTTTTCACCACGTTAAACACCAGTCGACAACTTCTCACATCAGGGAGCAGTGGGTTTTTATAGGCGGAGTCATCATGACTAATTGCTACCACGCCTACTCCCGTCAATCAAAAAATTTAAAATCATGCCGCGCCTGCTCCCGTCAATCAAAAAATTTAAAATCCTGCCGCACCCAAACACCAGAGCAACGCTGCGGTGGATATTTAAATTTACATGCCGGCAAGTAGATAAAAAAAGGGGTGAAAAAACAAATGTGGAGGCGGCCTAGCTAATCGGTCGAACTAGCCCAACTAGCTAGCCACTGTGCTTCACTGATGTACTCGGCGGGAAAGGTGGTCTTTCGTGATTTGACTACTCATTTACTTGCTTCGGCGCTACGACCAAGGAGGACCCAGGAAACGCGCAGTAGGGTATCCTACGTCAGGAAGAATATATGCGTGGACCACCCGGTAGGACCCCGAAACCACGCGGTAGGGTGTGCCACGTCTCGGCACGGAGGAAAAATGTGCGTGTAAAAATATACTGTATCAGACGTAGTACCTATGGTTCGACCTCGGGACCCAGCCACTCGGTCGAAAACACCCCACTAGCCACACAGATTCATCATGCAAACGTGGCACGGTTAGCTCCGTCTCGACCAGCCGCAATGTCTCTTGTTCTAGGCGATTCTTCTATTTCCAAGCTTTTTTTAGTTGTAATAACACCACGGCAAGCTAGCGCCGCTCTTCATGTGTGCCTGTGCAAAGGTTAGACGATGGAGAGAAGAGAGATCGAGATCGCAGACCTGGGACCACCCGTAAGTGAGACAACTGTCATGCACATGTTGACGAGGCACTCCCTCTACTCTACTCAACGCAAGTACTGTATAAAATAAAGTTATGGGACAAAGTCAACAACTGTTCGTTTTTTCAGGCTATCGACTTACGCTTTGTAGTCCAGGTTGCCAGTTCGAATCTCGTCTTTCAGATTTGTTAGTTTTAGGTCCAAATTTGATTAATGACAAGTGGGACCCCCGTGTGTTGTTCTGATATTTCAGTGTAGGATGGTTTTTTTGAACAAACACTTTGCGCGGTTAGACAAGTAACGGCACGAGTTACACGTATTTTGCAAGTTTACGAACAAAAATGACAGCGGCATAGAATATCACATCCACCCCGCAGCTTAGATACTATGGTGATACGAGTTTTTACACCGTTGGAAGTGAGATCCAATGGCTTGGGAGTAGTCTTTGTAATTATGCGCAATTTCCAAACTCTCCAAAGTTTTTTTTGCAAATAAAACAGTCAGGCCTCGTGTGTGCCGCTGCATCTTCGATCCAACGGCTCCCCGGTGCTAATATTAGGTGCTCCCCGTAGCTTAATTACCCGCTACGGTGATATGAGCATCTAGGTCGTATGATCAGTGATCAGATGGCACATGCATAGTACTTGTACTTTCTGCGCATTTCCCAAACTCTATCAGCCGTATATTGCAAAAACATTCAAACCTCCTACTGTGGGCCGTTAGATCTCAGTGAACTCGTATCACCATAGAATCTATGGTGCGAGAGCACCTCATACTCTCCCGTGCGAGAAAACATAAGGTGCTATCGCAGCTTGGATGCTACGGTGATACGAGCTTGGAGGTCGTTTGATCTGAGATCCAATGGCATCTGAGCAGTCTTTGTGCTTGTAAGCAGTGGCCGAACTCTTTTGGGGCTCTTCTGCAAAAAACCATTCGAAGCACCGAGGAGGTGTTGGGTCACAAATCCAACGCCTCCGAAGAGCTTGTATCACCAAAGCATCTAAGGTGTGGTGGCACATGATATTCTTACATACAGGAGAATATGATGTCCTCCTTCATCTTAGATGCTACGGTGAAACGAGCTTCGAGGTTGTTGGATATGGGATCAAAGGGCATCTAAGTAGTTTTTGTACAAATTGTGTGCAATTCTCAAACTCATCAAGCTTTCCTGCAAAAAAATTAAGACACATCATGTGAGCTGCTATATCTCAGATGTACAAGATCCAAGCAACTCGTATTGGCATATAGCACGTAAGGTATGGGGGCACATGATATTCTCCCGGGGAGGAGGGGTGGGGGGTGCACAAACAATCGGTGGTTGGGAGGGTGGGAACAAATATAATCTAAACAACCCTAAACAGAGCTCCACAGTTTTATCTAAGGTCGAGGGGTTGACCCCCGACAATCATAGCTCCGCCTAAACACAACATTTGCATGTACTGTAGTACTAGACTTAATATTCATGTTTCAGTTTCATGTTCATTTTAAATATTGAACTGAGGACCAAGGATGTCTTACATTTTACTCCCTTCGTTCCTAAATATTAGTCTTTTAGAGGCTTCAAATGGACTGGCACATACGGATGTATATAGACATATTTTAGAGTCTAGATTCACTCATTTTGCTCCGTATGTAGTCACTTGTTGAACTCTCTAAAAGACTAATATTTAGGAATAGAAGGAGTATTTTTGAACTCGTGTCATACATGCATGGGTTGGAAAAATAGATGCACTATACTTATTGGATTGTTGTTGTGTTCGTGTGTGTGTGTGTGTGTGTGTGTGTGTGTGTGTGTGGTCATATGCTTGATACATAAAAAGTTTTCTCACCTCCATATTGTTCATCTTTTAAATTTGAATTTGCATTGGAAAACTTACTAGGGATACCATGAAATGTGAAATCCACGTTGAGATCACTATATCACAAATTCACTCTAATTACATGACTCGTCATAAATCAATTACCACGTTGAGATTAGTATTTGCAAGGAAAATACGGGTATTGTAATACACATAGATTCGTTCGGCAATTTAAAAGGTTCCTTTCGTATTCTCAAATGGTAGGACCCACCGGCGTACTAGCCAGACCTTGGCTCGTGTTGATCCTAAAAAAACGGGCTCGTCTCCTTTGGTGGCGTGCGTGGTACGCACATTAGGCAACCCCAACCAGTCGAGCCTCAGCGTTTCAAGTCGAAATATCTGGCGGCCAGAATTCCAGCCCTAGGAAATTCCCCTCATGTCCCCGGTCCATAATGACTACCGATGGACAACGGAGGGATGCTTTAGTAACTAGACAACGTTACCTACCGTGCCGAGCACGATTCAATTCCCTCGGTCGCCGCTCGTCAATATCACCCGTCAACTGCATTGCATAGTACTACTACTACTACACCAGGATGAGCATAGAATTGAGCCCGTTTGTTCATGCCTAGGACTTTTTTTGTTCGTGCCTAGTACTTGAGTTAATATATCAGGCAATGCACTGGTACTGAGGGATTATCCTTTCCATTTTATAGGGCTTATCTCAAAATTTTAGTTTTCCCATTTTATAAGTCTCAATTTGGTTGTTCCCCGTCACATGTTCAGATTTCAAGGTGCAATAAATCATTACATGCAAGTATTAAGAGAAAATTGACCAATGCATGTACTTTATGCATGCATGCATTGCAATTAATGCATTTGTAAACACAATTTTTGAGGAAAACAAGCGCATTAATTGAGTGGTTTTGCAAACTACAACAATTGTTCCACCACTCACCATCTACCTTGGTTGGTGAGATTTTTGAATTGACCCCTATAAACCGGAAAGGAGGTTTAACTAAGCAAAATGTTTGACCAAATCCTTTCTTAAGAAATACAACAGGACAGATGTACGGCTTGAAAATTTATTGCATGATGCAGGTTATGATATTGTTTCGAATCCTGGGTCTTAAATTTTAGAAAATCCAAAAGGGAGCATAAATTCTAGAAACTGAGCATGGTCACGTGATATGGCACAAATATTACTTCGTAAGTTTTTTCTTCAATTCGAGACAAGCTGCTTATGACAAGTTGCACAAATGAAGAGCCAAGGTATTTTGGAACAAAGACCTGTCACCTTTTTTTGAGGGAAAAGACATGTCATGTTAAGGCGAACGCTTTCACTATTGAAACCGTGGGCGTTTACGTGCCGCCACGAGTCCCCGCTTCTCATCGGCAGGTGCCGTCCCAGCAAGCGTGTGAGTTGACGGGAGGCATGCGAGCAGTCCGCTGCGCCGGCTGTCAGGGAGGCATGCAAGCAGACCGCTGTGCAGACTCACCGGGAGGTGAGCCCTTTGACCAGGCTCCACCGCCCACCGTCGTCCCAACTGCTCCCACTTTTAATGTCGTCGGCGCCGCAGTTTAAAATCAACCCCGCACTACCCAGTATCGCTACAATCCTCTCTCTTCCTCTCTGATTCTCCTGTCGTCTACCTCCAACTAGCCTGACCTAAACGTACGCCATGCCGCATCACGATGGTCTGCCCTTAGTGTTCCAGTTTCACGAGGAAGACACCCAGCCGGAGTCTCAAGAACATAAGGCGCTTTGGGATGAGCTTGAACAGGCCTTGCGGGAAGACGCCGCACCTGTCCCCACTCCCATTCCGGCTCCCGTCGCCCCAACTGCGCTAGCGCCCATCCCCGTGGCATTGATGGGCTGGGAGCCGCACATTGTCGCCGAGCTTGATGCCATGGGGTTCCATGAGGTCCCCGCCGACTTTCACGCGCCCGTGCACCTACCAGCGCATGCGCCTACACATGCACTGACGAGCACGCCCGTGCCGGTGCCCGTGCACCTGCCAGTGCATGCGCCTGTGCGTGCACTGACTAGCGCGCCCGTGCTGGTGGCCATGCACACGAACGTCTCCGCCACGCCGTTGACAGCGCCTGTCCCCGCGTGGGTGCCAGTGCCCCCCCTCAGCGGCATGGATGGCCGCCGTCGACTGCTTCCTTGCACCAACGCCAGTCGCCTCCTCCCGCCAGTTGACTCGCTCCGAGGTCCAGAACATTTTGGCCTTCCTTGAAGCTAGGCCAATGTCCAGGAGTACGCCAACAACGACGCAAGACGCCGCCGTCGCCGTCGGTCAGTGGCCCGACGACACACAGAGCACGGCAGAGGAGCCGCTTCCCACCGCGAGACGCCCCCGCCGCCGCCGCGTAATCTAAATTTTCCATGAAAAACGTTCGGATTGCCATGCTTAAAATCCGAACGTTTATCATTTTCGTTTATTTTATATCAATCGTCGTATAATTTATAGTTGGAGTCAGACTAAACGAAATGTATGGTTTGATCGATTGAATGTTCTGCTAGAGCCGTATCAAATTAAATATAAAACGTCATCAAGCCACATGTATTCCTTGTCATCCAACGACCTAGACTGCTTCAATGTCAAGCACTCAACACGTTTAGCGTGCAGTTAATTTCATGCCAAAAATAGTGCTAACCACATGACAACATGCAAATAATATCCTAGTAGTTAATATTCGCATGCACTTAATATACTTCCAAATTAACGTGCATTGCACGTACACACTGACTAGTGCTGCTAGTACATGAAACTGGTGCCGTGACTTGTGAGTTGTGAACGCGTCCAGATATGGTCAACGGCAACATCGCCCGCGAGTTCTTCCTGTTTACCCGTGCGTCTAAACGCAGAAGGGGAGGAGAGAGAGAGAGCGCACATGGAACCCACCAGTAAGTGTAGGCGAATAGTTCTAAAAATAATATTACATGTTATCCATTAATTAGGTTGTGGTAATATAAAAACATTATGTGAACAAAGGGGGTACAACAAACATTGCTATTCTACGTATGTTGCCTATTAACGTGCGGCTTGATGGCCCGGTCGCATGTTCGATCCTCGTACTTTATTTTTTAATTTGCATATGGGTCCAAATTTGTTTCATGACATGTGGGCCCCTTGGTGTGTAGTTTGTAGCACTTTAATTTGTGGGTCAAAATTTGTTCCATTCCAAGTGGACTATCAGTGTGTAGTTTTGTAGCGTATTTATAATAATTAAAGAGAACAACATAGTTTTTCCAATAATACCATGGTGCGACGTTGAAGGTGAGAAAGGATGTGCGAGAGAGCGATGACCGAGCCAGAGGGAAATAAACTAGGGGAGTTGCATGGCTTGCAACAGCGTTTGGACTAGTTGTGGGCCGAATGCTACGAAAATATAATATAAACCGACCGGAATAAATGCCTACATAAATTAATCCAAGGTTGGAGTGTCCCTCGCAATATAAATAGCTCCGGCTTTGCGAGGGATGGAGAGGTAGTTGCTTCAACGCGTGGAAGATACGGTATGAGAAAGCGAGGTCAATTGAGAGACATATAGATAGAGAGACAAAGTGAGTGTGGTCCGACATTCATTGAACAAATATATATGCTCCGGAGAGATATTGTCCGATTGAGCTTTTGGTAAGGGTGAGGGCTGTAAGATAGAGCTTGAGAGATGATCCAGTCACAGGCGTGTAGATATATTTTGTGCGTGGGAGGAAGCAAGGTCAACCGATCACATAGGGTCGCCGTGCGATCGAAAGAGGGAGACGGGTTGGAGAGAGTGACCTAGATAGACAATGTGCGTGAGAGAGTATACAATGTGAATAGGTCGAATTGGGCTCAAACATGGTGATATATCATTTTTGTCCGAGAAAGAGCGAGGTAAATCGAGACACACACACACACACACACACAGAGAGAGAGAGAGAGAGAGAGAGAGAGAGAGAGAGAGAGAGAGAGAGAGAAAGAGAGATTGAGTGAGCGTGGCCCACCATGAGGTCGAAAGAGTGGCGGCAGCTTGGATGGACTAACCTAGATAGACAATCTGCGTGAGAGAGTATAGAGTGTGTCGATCGAGGCCCGAACAGGGAGATATATCATTTGTGTGTGAAAGAAAACGAGGTTAAATGAGACTCAGATAAAGAGAGCGAGATTGAGAGAGTGTGGCCCGCCGTGCGGAAGAAAGAGTGAGGCAGTCTCGAGGGAGTGACCTAGATATACAACGTGCATTCGTGCGCTTGAGAGGTTGGGGGGCTAGATAGGCAATGCATGTATTTAGCGCGAGAGGGTGAGAGGGAGAGGCGGGAGAGAGAGAGAGCTCGGCATGGGGTGCAATGGCGGGTGTGTGAGGTAAATACATTTGGTAACAAGAGTGGAAAAAGGGGTTGTGTAGTTGAGAGACTCAGAGATCGAAACATGGAGAGAAAGAATGAACGTGTGTTGGAAACCGATAGCTTGCTAAGGTGGTTAGGAGAGGAAGGTTGACCGATACAGGAAGTATGTAGCGTTTGTGCGCGC